>NC_135235.1:471359033-471671742 GCF_051348905.1 Ranitomeya variabilis | reverse complement strand
TCTTTACAGTCAAAATATCCTGAATTCCTGATCACTGTTAGAATCAGGCGCGGTGAGGTGATCGAAGATTGGGTAGGATACGTAACTCAGGTATATATTGATTTAAATATATCCAGAGGTATCCGGAGGGAAAGTCTGAGACGCCCTCCTCCTTTCGCTGAGTACCGCGATTTTGGGTGTCCCAGCAGGGGACAGATAAACCCTAGTGGAATAGACTATACGGCCGCTCTAGTACTATGCACGACTAAGTAAGGGTATTTAGCTCTAAAGGAGAATCAGTTTCCGTGGAAGAAGAAGATTTTGAATTGTGTGATGAATTTGATATTGTTAGCCCAAAGACGGGGAAAGAAATCTGTCAGGAATGCAGGGAAAATATTCTCAATTATTGTTTTTTTCCTAAGGTGTTCTGGTATGTGAATTGTGCGATGAAGATTTTGTAGAAATTAATTAAGTCTGAGAACTGCTGTATTTCGTTTCTGTGTTAAAGTTTTCTAAAATATCCGATGGGAGGGGTCACACAGCTGCGCTATTGCTTTCCTCCTTTCTCTGTGTAGAGGAATGCTGTGATTTTTCTTATCTCCGTGTTTCTGGTAGGGAGGGGGCAGCATGTGGCTGCACTCTTGAGTTTCACTGTATCTTCTTGGTGTAGTACGCGCTGGTAGATCTGTGTTTTGTTTAAAGCGACAATATCGTTTTGAAGTACAAAGAAATATTGTAAATTGAAAGTGAAATCTAGTGTCTAGTTTTATAAGGAAACTTGTAACCCTCAATCCCAAAGCACCAATATATACTGGGTTGCCAAAACTTAGTGCGCCCCCACCCTATGATCCTGCTGGGTGGATTTGTGATGTATGCGGAGTTACTAATTTTCAGTGTAGAGAGGTCTGTTACAATTGTGGAGCGAGGAGATCCGGGGTCGTAGCCCCCACCTTTCCCTTGCTAAACGCTGACGGCACCTATTATCGGCCACCGCCAGCACCAGCTCCTGTTATGCCTAGTATTGCTAGTGGTTATGAGTATCCGCCCCCACCTACCTTAGTCACTCGGTCAGAGACAGGATATACAGAGGAGATAGAAGATTTCCAGGAAATGTATTCTAATGTTATTCCTGGACCCCACCGTCATGATGTGCTCTTTAGGATAGGGACAGGGGATCTCACAAAACAATATGTTGGGGCCATAGTAAATGCCGCAAATAATCAACTCCACCATGCTGGAGGACTGGCTGCAGTGATTTCACAGAAAGGTGGACCCATGATACAGGAAGAATCTAATTCATATATACAAACTTATGGCCAGGTAGAAACAGGACAGGTAGCAGCAACCAGAGCAGGACAGCTGCCGTGTCAATATGTAATACATGCAGTGGGGCCACGGTATAATCCTACCAACATTCCCAGCTCCCAACAGTTGCTTACTGAGGCTGTCCAGAACGCAATCCTGTATGCCTCCTCCGTTCCTCCCGGTACGATGCCTCAACGTACAATGGCCATACCATTAATCTCTGCCGGTATCTTCCAATATCCCAGGAAGGATGCCGCCATGGTTATAGTATCAGCAATAGAGCGCTGTATACAGGAAAACCCCATAAAATTGGAGGAGGTCCGATTCAGGCAATACAATCTCTAACTGTAACAGAGCCTCCTGCCCCGCTTCCGCAGCAGATGCCTCTTGTACCGCCACCTCCTCCCGCCCCCGAGTCAGTAATATCAGAGTTTGAAGATGATGTGAAAACTACTCCTGACAGGCCAAAGTATACCCCCTTTTCTCCATCGCAGATAGACACCCTTTGTAACCAGTTACCCGATCCAGAAACCTCCCCTGCTAGAACCTCCCTCACAGATGTCACACAGGACAAGGGGGAGACTGCCGAGAAGTTTTATGGGCGTCTTATGGTAGTGTTTAAAGATTTGGGATTCTCATTGTATAATAAAGCCCATTCACACCTTTTTGTAGTAGCTTTAATGTCCGGCCTTAAATCTGAATTGAAAGAGGCAATAATGTCAGTCAAACCCGATATTGAGACTTCCATTCCAGATGATGCATTAAAAGTAGTAAAAAAGGTTTTAAGAACTTCCCCCACTCTGCATCAGCAGGAAAGGCAAAGGTTAAATCAGTAGCCGCAGCGATTCTTACTCGCTCTCTAGCCCCCACCGCAGTACAAGGACGTTCCTTATCAGTGGCCCACGCAACAGACTCCAGCTCTCCTCCCATACACAAATTCAGTTCTCTATTCCAATATTCCTTTTAACCCTGTCTGGGAATCTCCCTCCCAAGCCCCGACATGTCAATTCTCAGATCAAGAGCTTGTTTTAATTAGAGTAGATGACAGACCCAATAAACATACTCTTACAAAACCCTGTGGGTCCTTTCCTTGAGGTTGCTGTTCAGTTCCTAATCTCTCCCTCATGTCCGGTAAATTTACTGGGGGCAGATTTATTATCACAGTTCCTCTCCAGAATACAATTCCAAGATGATGGTCAGATGTTCCTTACGTTATATAACCCCTATGCAGATGAACACAATGAGATCTGTATCCTACATGCCCTTCCCACGGTTATGATGGCCCTGATAGGCCCAGATCCACCCCCAATAATGCCTGTAGAACCAGTAAAAGTGTTTCTCAAACCTGGTGCCCCTTTTTCTAAAGTCCATCAGTACCCTTTGAAACATGATCAGGAGCAGTGCCTCAAGGGGCAAATACAAATGTTACTCGATAATGGTGCCCTGATACCCTGTGTTTCCCCATGGAACACGCCCTTGTTTCCCATTAAGAAAAAGACCCCACCCGGCCAACCCCCTGTGTACCGGCTGGTACAAGATCTACGGGCAGTTAATGCAGTTACTGTTCTGGAATCTCCGGTGCCTAATCCACATATTCTTTTGTCCCAGATATCTCAGGATGCTGCTTGGTTCATAGTTATCGATCTTGCCAATGTCTTTTTCAGCATTCTATTACACCCAGATTGCCAGTTCTGTTTGCATTCACTTATCAGGGATGACAATTGACGCGGACAGTTATGCCACAAGGGGCCCAAAATAGTCCCAATCAGTTTGCAAAAAAAATATGGGAGAGTGTCTTTTACCCTGGCAGTTAGAACACCCCTATGTCACGCTGTTTCAGTATGTGGCTGATCTTTTGTTGTGTGCACAAACAGAGCAGGAAGCCATTGTTAGCCTTCTCAAGTATCTGGCAGATCTGAACTGTCGGGTTTCGGCCTCGAAACTTCGGTTCTGCCTTGGTCAAGTGATATTTTTGGGTCACTGTCTCCTTCAGGGTGTCAGACACCTCTCAAAAGAAAGAAAAATAGCCGTCAGCTCCCTTCCTTTACCAAAAGATGAGACTGAACTCCAGCGTTTTCTTGGACTATGTACTTATTGTCGTCAGTGGATACCAGACGCATCCCGTATAATGCAACCTCTCTACAATGCCCTGAAAGACGGTTCAAGATATGCTGATGATTTTGGCAGATTCCACACCGGATACGCTGTTACTACGGAAGACACTGTGGTGCACGCAGCTGCACTCCCTCCCTCACTGTCAGCACAAGAAGCAGAACTTCAGGCTCTGTCTACTGCATGTGTTCTGACCAAAGACAGGCGGGATAATATTTACACAGACTCACAGTATGCATTTGGTATTGCTCATGATTTCGGAGCCCTATGGGCCAATCGAGGGTTTATTACCACCGCTGGGACTCCAGTGAAGAATGCTGAAGCTGTTAAAACCCTCATGGACTCAATCAAATTACCTTCCCAGGTGGCCATTATCAAAGTTAAGGAGCACGGTCCTAGGAACAGTCCACACACTGTTCGTAACGCCTTTGTGGATATGCAAGCAAAAGTTGCTGCTCTCCTACCTATTGACCTGACCATACCAGCTCTGGTGACCACACGCTCTCAGCGTAAACAGTTACAAGAAACACTGACTCTACAGGAAGCTGATGATCCACGCCAGACTGAGGTTTTCTGTCGGACCCCGTGAGACCGCTTAATGACGCTGCAGAGAATGTCCCCAAAGGAAGAAGTGAAGCAGTGGAAGGCAGATGGAGCACGTATGGACATGGTCTCTGGAAAAGGACCAAATTCTGTGTCTCCCTAAGCGGATGTATCCTGCTATTGCCACGTGGGCACATGGGCCCACACATCGAGGAAAAAAAAACCAGGCCCTAGCCCTGGTACAAAAATTCTACTGGGCTCCAGGTATTTCTCCAGTCCTGACAGCACACAACCGTGCATGTAATATCTGTCAGACCTACAATCCCGGTCAACTTCAATGTGTACCCTCGAAGTACCTTGCTAAGCCCGACTATCTTTTCCAAAGGCTCCAAGTGGACCACATCACGTTGCCTAAGTCTGGAAGGTATGAATATTGTCTGGTGGTTGTCGACATGTTCTCCAGTTGGCCAGAGGCATTCCCCGTTACCAACATGACTGCAAAGACTACAGCGAAGAAACTGGTGATGGAAGTCATATGCAGATATAGTGTTCCAGAAGTCGTCGAAAGTGACCAAGGCCCGGCCTTTTCTTCTCATGTGTATCAGGAGGTTCTGACAATGCTTGGATCTACTGTAGCCCTCCATACTCCATACTACCCACAATCCAGTGGGAAAGTTGAGAGGCTGAATGACACACTGAGGGGACAATTGACCAAAATGATGCAGAAGACTACGGCTCCATGGCCAGAGCTCCTACCCATTGTACTGTACCACATTCGTACTACCCCTAAGGCAAAACATGGCCTGTCCCCATATGAGATACCGTTTGGTGCTAGGCCCCCAGTTGCAAATTTCCAGTCTCAGTAGTTATCAGAGGAAACTGACAGTGCTGTTCAATATGTTATTCAGCTTAGTAAAAATCTTGCTAACACCTATGTTTTAGTTTCTTCTTCCCTTCCAGATTCAGCAGAAACCGATATTTGTTACAACTTAAAGTCTGGTGATTTTGTGGTCGTGAAAAGGCATGTCAGAAAACACGGACTAGAACCCTTGTATGACGGTCCCTACCAAGTCCTCAGTATCACTCCTATGTCAGTAAAGCTGGAAGGAAGGCCGACGTAGATCCAAGTATCGCACTGCAAGCTGGTCAAACAGACTAGTAGCAAATAAGGGGACATAATGTTTTGGTTTTCGCATTTTCTATATTATTATTGGTAACCACATGGGACAGCCTAAATTCCCCAATATCCTTGAATAATAAGTTTGTACAATATCATGAAAGATTAGTAGTACAGATGGGTATAGCTAATAAAATTGTCAGTTCTATTTTCATTTACCCTATGATTACACAAATGTGGGATAAATTGGTTAGGGCCACAGATTTTCTAGATGATCAAATTTGGGATATATTGGATATACTTAATACTACTGTTGTTATCCAAAACCAACTTATCATAGTTACTAATCAATACACTGTAGTACTGGATTACTTAACAGCAGCACAGCGTGGTATGTGTCAGGTTATTGGACCCGCTTGCTGTCATTACACAGATCCCAATAGCACTATGAAGTTAAAGTTAAAGGATATTCAAAGACTCAGAGATTAATATAATAAAGACAATGACCATAATAAGGACAGTTGGTGGGAAGACACCTTCTCCTTTCTTAATCCAGCAAATTGGTTTGGTTTAAGAGATTTGGAGCTGGATAGCTGGAATCTTGCAAAGTTTGTTACATATCGCTGCCTTTATCCTTGTTATGTATGTAATACTAAAACTTGTTTTTTGTTGTATTTCTGTGTGTATTAGGAAATTCTGCACTAAGACAACTAATGATGAAACCAAAAGCTAACGTTACCTGATGAAGATGTTGAAGCCAAGCGCATGGCTATCTTCAAAAAGATCCCCACTACTGTTATCAATAATTGTTATTCGTAAATTCTAGTATACAGGGGGGACGGGTACGCCGCAACAGCCATGGCTGGTAACAAGGCACCAGCCATGTGAAGACCAGTACCCCTCGAGCTTATAACTTGGGATAGTACCTCTGATGCTGGACATTAATTAAAAAAATTTATCTAGGGGGGAATGTGAAGGAAGCAATTAAGAAAGATTCTCCATTTTGTGTTTTTCGACTCCATTTTGTTGTTTTGATATAAATTTTGTTAATAGGCTAAAGTTTACAGCTGTTATGAGACTTTGATGAGACCTTGATTGTTGCAACCTCGGTAGAACGTGAGACTGAGGGTGTATTGTTCTACAAGACTTTGACGCACAGATTGTTCCTGCATTCTTATAGGTTAAGAACTGTGAGCGTGTTCTTATGCTGATTGGTTGAAGTATAATTTCTATGACTATGATAAGTCATACACAATAAACGGGGGCTAGAGAGATCAGCTTGATCCCCCCCAAACAGAGACACACGTCTCCGTCTGGTCATTTTCAGTTGCCGGCAACACCTTGTATATTAATTTGGAAATCACTGAGTTAACCGTGAAGGATCACCTTAGATCCTCCCTCAACACCAGTACCAGCATACTTACTGGGACTGGATAGGTGCTGAGATCTGCAGATGCAGAGCGGGAAGAACCTGGTACCTCCATGATGCAAACATAGGGTTGGTCCAACCTTGAGGTGTCTTCCTTATCTGGGACTCTTATATAGGCGACTGAATCCAATACCTGCCCTCTTTATTAGGGGACCTTCTCCCCCTGATGTCCAAGTGTGAGGGGCAAGGCCCAACACCTATCAGCGACCGAAACCGCTGTTTCTCCTATAACGGTCTTTTGCAATGCGTTCCAGGGTGGAACGCAAGGACCAGGAAGCACTTCCGGCACGCTGCACGTACAGACCAGGAAGCTGCACGCGCTTCAGCGTGATGCATCGAAGCTTCTCACACCAGCAGAGATGGGCTGGATCGCTCGGATAGGCCTCCAGCCCACAGAAACCCTCAGACCTTGCCTAAAGGTGCGGACTGGCGGGAGTCCCTTATGGAGACGGGAGCAGCGTCTAAGGAGGAGAGGAATGCCTGTCGGTCTCCTGCTGCTCGGCTATACCTATTTTCACTTGGTGTCTGCGGTCGGTTGGCACAGCACACTGTCGGATGACCTTTTCGTCCCTACAAGGACAGGAATAACACTGAGGGGAGGATGTGATAGGGGCTATTTGAGCTCTTTTGTGTTTCCCGTCCCTATTAGGAAAGGGGTTACATCCTCCCGTGTGCTGTCATGGGGGGATTTAAAGAAAAAGTGATTGCTGTGCAATAAAGGCTCATTTCATCAGTTTTAACAGAAAACATCTTGATGATCCCCAAGACAATACAACAGTACAACACAACAATGAAATCCAGAAAAGTGAAGAAAAACTGTTAAAATTTTTGTGAATAGAAAATAAGGAGTGAATTTAGCCATTTTGTGTTTTAATTACATTAAAAAAATAGCCTTCAGCTTGTGAACTTTTAGTGACCAAGCTAGATTATTTAAATCTGACGTGTCGCTTTATGCGGTGATAACTCTAGAAAGTTGCAACATATCTAAGCTTATGTACATATGGTGTATTTAAAGGATGCTGTCAGCACGTCCATTGGTATAAAGGGACTCGGTCAGCACGGAATGACTATTCAAACCAAGTTAAGGCGCTCAGTGTATCACTGTCTGGCAAACATTTAACTACATTTTCTCTCCTGCTTGTTTTCCATGCCTCCTCCTTTGATTGACAGTTATAGCTTAATAAAGCCAGAGAAGGGCATACATGGAAAACAAGCAGGTGGGAAGATGTAGTCAAATGTTTGGCCTTGCCATGATGCCCTGAGAGCCTGATGAACAGTTATTCTGTACCAATAGATGTGCCAAAGCTTTCCGAGGCAAAGCGGATTCAGGAAAAATTTGGAGAGATTCTTCCTGAAGCGGCTTTGCTGATGGTTTTGCAATCGCTTTTGCAGCATCTGTTTTCTGTAGTTTAAACTATAACGAGTGGCTTACAAACCCTAAGGGTATGTTCACACGATCCTGATTTCAATCCTTTTTTTTTCAGGACAAAAACCGCAGCTCTTGGCAGAAAACGCAGGTGCGTTTTTGGTGCGTTTTTGATGCGTTTTTGATGCGGTTTTTAGTGCGGTTTTTTATGCAGTTTTCTCTGCAGATTGTCTGTGTTTGACACAAATAAAGCTTTAACTGCAGTGGGGGAAAAAAAAAAGAAGAAATGATGTCATTTCCTTGTCCAACCCTTTTCTTCTTCCATCCTCCATTTTGGGACTAAACACCAAAATGAGTGGACGTGTTTTGAATGACAGCGCTCCGCAGAGTGCGGAGCGTAGGCCAGATCACAGCCCGCGGATCCAGCTCTATCCAGCTATGCGTCATGCGCCCCTATATTTAACATGGGGGTGCATGGACATGCGTCGCACTTGCGTTTTGCGCCGCATGCGTCACTGCAGCGCACGCATCCGGGCGCAGAGGACGCAGCAAGTTGCATTTTTGCTGCGTCCAAAATCAATCAAAAAAAGGACGCATGCGGCGCAAAACGCAGCGTTGTGCATGCGTTTTGCTGCGTTTTTGTTTGCGTTGTGTGTTGCGGCGCCGACGCTGCGGCGCACAACGCAAATGTGAACATAGCCTAAGTGCCACGTATTTAAGTGCCACGTATCACGTATGTCAGTGCCACGTATTTCAGTGCCACGTATTTCAGTGCCACGTATTTCAGTGCCACGTATTTAAGTGCCACGTATTTCAGTACCACGTATTTCAGTGCCACGTATTTCAGTGCCACGTATTTCAGTGCCACGTGCCACGTATTTCAGTGCCACGTATTTCAGCGCCACGTATTTCAGTGCCACGTATTTCAGTGCCACGTATTTCAGTGCCACGTATTTCAGTGCCACGTATTTCAGTGCCACGTGCCACGTATTTAAGTGCCACGTGCCACGTATTTAAGTGCCACGTATTTAAGTGCCACGTATCACGTATTTCAGTGCCACGTATCACGTATTTCAGTGCCACGTGCCACGTATTTAAGTGCCACGTGCCACGTATAACGTATTTCAGTGCCACGTATCACGTATTTCAGTGCCACGTATTTCAGTGCCACGTATTTCAGTGCCACGTATTTCAGTGCCACGTATTTCAGTGCCACGTATTTCAGTGCCACGTATTTCAGTGCCACGTATCACGTATTTCAGTGCCACGTATCATGTATTTCAGTGCCACGTGCCACGTATTTAAGTGCCACGTATTTAAGTGCCACGTATTTCAGTGCCACGTATTTCAGTGCCACGTATCACGTATTTCAGTGCCACGTGCCACATATTTAAGTGCCATGTATTTAAGTGCCACGTATTTCAGTGCCACGTATCACGTATTTCAGTGCCACGTGCCACATATTTAAGTGACACGTATCACGTATTTAAGTGCCACGTGTCACGTATTTAATTGCCACGTATTTAAGTGCCACGTATCCCACGAAGATTTTCCATGGAGAACAGACACATCCAGAGACATGTCTGCTCTCCACGGCTGCAGCAACACACTGACAGGAGCCATAGTTCCTGTCGGTGTGTCACTTTTCATGCGCGAGCGAGTTTACCGGCGGTCATTGACCCCGGCACTCTCGCTTAACGGCAGTGCTGCGTGGGAAAGTTCAACGCAGCTGTACTGCTGTTAACCGAGACGCCGGAGTCATTGAACTCCGGAACAGTACGCGATACACTGCTAGGAGCTTCGCTCCTGGCAGTGTATCGCTGGAGAGCAGGGGATCGGCGTGGGACACTCGTTTTATGGATTCTGCGGACAGGGAGTATGGATTTGATTTTTTATTTTGTGATTTTTTCCTGGAGGATCGAGGGCTTCGCCTACAAGTGTGCTGTTGGTGAGTATATACTCTGTGTTATATGTTGTATGTACTGTGTGTCATGTATGTGTATTGTGTGTAGGTGTTTTGTGTAACTTTACAATTGTGCTAAGTCGCCGGACACAGGGACAACTCTCCCATCCTAATACCGGATGGGAGTCGTAGTCCCATACGGCGACTTAGCACAATGGTGGCACTAGCGTCGCATGGGGACACACACACACACGCATACACACACACATATATACACACACACACCACACAGACAGACACACACACATACCAATTCAATCAAACGGCCGACACGATCCCCATGCGACGGTACGCCTCCATGTCTCTCCGCCCAAGCACTTCCGCCGACGCACTTCCGGCCGCTTCCCCGCACTTCCGGCTGCAGCGGTTCTGCACCACAAACCGCAATAAAACCCGCAGATATATTTTTGATCTGCGGGTTTTACTGCGGGTTTGACCTCACAATGGAGGTCTATGGGTGCAGAACCGCTGCTGTTTCGGGGAAAGAAGTGACATGCTCCTTCTTTTTTCCCGCACCGATTCATCGCGGCTTTTTAAGGGAAATTCAGGACCGTGTGCACAGTGGTTCCTGTTTTCCATAGGGGTACATTGTAATGTACCCTGCATGGAAAACAGCTGCGGAACCGCAGCGGCAAAACCGCTGCGGTTCTGCAGTAAAAAACGCACTGTGTGAACATGGCCTAAAGCTGAGGTTATGCAACGCTTTGAGCAGAATCTACCTGAAAAATATTATGTGCACATTCCCTAAGATTGTTCTTTTCTGACAAACTGTACTTTATTTTGTTGGTAAATTTAGGTCAATGTATTTTGCATTAATGAGTAAAAAACATGTAAAAGATTTATACCAAGGGTGGAGGAACAAACATATACTTAGGCATGAGATGTAGAGCCTGCCATCATGACAGAACAACAAAACGGTAAGTTTTATTATATCCTCTATATAGGGAGTGCTTGAATTATCTTGAGAATAGGTTTACTTTGGCTAGACTACTGTAGAATGTTTTTTACCTTAGCATTGGGGGAGTAATAGGACAAGTAAGAGCAAGCCACCATAGAGCAGGGGCACCAAATCCCATATTATAAGGCTGTGTGCACACGTTCTGGAATTTTCGCTATAAAAATGCATTAAAAAATGCATACATATGCATCCCATCATTTAGAATGCATTCCGCAATTTTTGTGCATATGTCGCGTTTTTTTTTTTTTTGCGAAAAAAAAAGCATTGCGGTAAAAAAAGCAGCATGTTCATTAATTTTGTGGATTTTTTGGCGAATTTCCCACTATATTATTGCATTGGGAACCTCCGGAAAAATCCACAAAAAAAACGCATGCGGATTTCTTGCAGAATATGTCCGGTTTTGTTCAGGAAATTTCTGCATGAAATCCTGACGTGTGCACATAGCCTATGGGTGCCAAGCACCGCTGCTAAGCAGGAACAGCCTAGTGGACATCATAGGGCTGTATAGTCCCATTATCTGTGATAAAATCTGGTATGATATTTATTGATCCTATATGACAAAGCAACTATTCTAATGCGTGTAAAGAGATATAATTTGACCTTCTGCTACTTTGTATATATTTTGTGAGACAGTGAACGGCATTATTGTGAATGTCGGAGTCTTATTTAGTTTATGAGGGCTGGGCTTGCAGGTTAGCGGGAGAGTTGGGCGGGTCTGGCTAACCACCACCACCTACCTCCCATCAATGGGTGTGTCTCATGGGATATAATGAGACTGTTTGGTCACATGGTCTCTGTGTTGGAAGGTCCTGGAAGAAGACAGGCTTCCTGGAAGCACATGGAGGCGGACATGGGCCTGCAGAGTCCAGGATGGCTATCTGAACTGGGGAAGGTACCGTCCTTTTGAAGGTCTGGAGCTGCCAGACTGGAGCTTGTCGAGCCAGTCATAGTATGGTCAGCGGTCCCAAGCAAGGCAGCTTCTCTGGTAGTCAGCGTGTGGAGCGGAGCTCCTGTAAGGTAACCTCGGACAAGAGGGTTGTAGGAAAGGCAGACAGGTGTATCTGCTATTGGAACAAGACTGGTAGCCAGAACCTATGTTGCTGATGTAATGAAGTGGACTTTACCCTACGCGGATTTATGCTGTGTCTAACTAAAACCGTATGGACTACTTAAGTGGAAAATCATTCCTGTGTGCCTTAATCCTGCTGCCAAATGAGTGTTCCCCAACACAGTCAGTGAGCGCGCTCTCACAATATATCTATCTGAAGGCCGTGGGAATCTTTTTTATTTCCTGATGATTTAGCATTGGCACAATATTTGTGGGCCGATATTGCACAGATATGTAGGTTATGTCTGCACTATCAATAGACTGATCTTTCAGATATAAATTTAGCTTTTCACTGTGCACAGGGGTTTATAGGTGCATTTTTTATAATTTCTAAATAAATATGTTTTTAAAGGGATTTATATACACCAGTGTATTAATGAATATATTGGAAATTTTGTGACTATTAACAGATATTAGCAATTTTCAAACTGTGAATATTTAGACTCTTAAACATACCGGTAGCTATACTACAGGGTCGGCCATTTATATGGATACACCTAAATAAAATGAGAATGGTTGGGGATATCAACTTCCAGTTTGTGGCACATTAGTATATGGGAGGGGAAAAACTTTTCAAGATGGGTGGTGACAATGGCGGCCATTTTGGATCCAACTTTATTTTTTTCAATGGAAAGAGGTTCATATGACACATCAAATTCATTGAGAATTTCACAAGAAAAACAATGGTGTGCTTGTTTTTAACGTAACTTTATTCGTTCATGAGTTATTTACAAGTTTATGACCACTTATAAAATCTGCTCAAAGTGCTGCCCATTGTGTTGGATTGTCAATGCAACCCTCTTCTCCCACTCTTGACACACTGATAGCAACAACGCAGAAAAAATGCTAGCACAGGCTTCCAGTATCCGTTGTTTCAGATACTGCACATATTGTATCTTCACAGCATAGACAATTGCCTTACGATACGAGATGTGCAGCATCTGAAACAACGGATACTGGAAGCCTGTGCTAGCATTTTTTCTGCGTTGTTGCTATCAGTGTGTCAAGAGTGGGAGAAGAGGGTTGCATTGACAATCCAACACAATGGGCAGCACTTTGAACAGATTTTATAAGTGGCCATAAACTTGTAAATAACTCATTAACGAATAAAGTTACGTTAAAACCAAGCACACCATTGTTTTTCTTGTGAAATTCTCAATAAGTTTGATGTGTCACATGACCCTCTTCCCATTGAAAAAAATAAAGTTGGATCCAAAATGGCTGATTTCAAAATGGCCGTCATAGTCACCACCCATCTTGAAAAGTTTTCCCCCTCCCATATACTAATGTGCCACAAACAGGAAGTTGATATCACCAACTATTCCCATTTTATTTAGGTGTATCCATATAAATGGCCCACCCTGTACACAAAAAAGTTAATATTTCAACATGTCTACTATGCTTCAGCATCATTTTTCACATGTCCCTTTATTTTGCTTGGATGCCTAAATGTTTAGCAATTTTTCCTTTTTTAAGGAAGTTTACAAAACATTGATTTTTTTTAGAGACCAACTCAGTTTTGAAGTCAATTTGAGAGTCCTACATATGGACAAACCGCAAAATTGATACCATTTTGAAAACAATACCCCTCAAACATTTAAAACTGCTGTCAAATTTCTGTGAATGGTTAACAAACTAACGCAAAGTGGAGTGAATAAAATGAAAAATTATATACTTTTTTTCCACTAAAATGTTGCCAACATTCTCACAGTCCATCATAGCTGGCAGACCTAGAGGCCGTGACCTGGCCTTGCACTGCAATGGCAACCACTAATGTGGTGCTTCTAATCTAAGGTCCCAGACCTTAGCTTTCATTCAGATGTCTGATTTTCCTGATCCGCACAAAATATTGGAAACACGTCCAATTTTGATCACAGGGTCAAATTAAAATCTGCAATACAAATCAATGGGTCCATGAAAAAAAAAAAAAAAAAATCGGACAACACTCGGATATCATAAGTGTGGGGTCTGATTTTCACGGACTGTCAGAATGAAGGAGAGTTTTTTTCTTATTTAATTTCTTCCAGTATGGGAAAATAGGATGACACTTGTAGCACACTGATTAAACTCTGATCAGAATAATCAGTCTTTTTTTTTTTTTTTTTCACGCACAAGAAAATCAATCGAACTTTTAAATGAGGCCTTCGGTCTTTCCCGCTGGACCTGGTGCCCTCACCTATCATCGGAACCATCTTGTCACTGAACGTTATGAGTGCGATGGCCATAAAAAGGGATGATGGCAGCAGATAAGTGTAAGACTAGGGGCAGCTTAGATTAGAAGCGCTACTTCATCACAATAAAAAACCCCACTGAAGTGGTGCTTTAAATAAGAAGCCCTCTCCTGCATTAACCATCTAAATGTCACTTTTAAAAACAGCATCTAATGTGGTTAAACAGCCATGAACCGTGCCAACACCGATACTGGCTGATGCAGCTATAGAATACATCTGACATCTGCTGCATTTTCAGGAGGGGCTATACTTTCACACTAGCGTTAACTGCATTACGTCGCAAATCCGTTTTTTGCCGAAAAAACGGATGCGTCAAAAAAAGTGAAAAACGTATGCCACGCATACAGCATTTCGACGGATCGCAAATCCGCTAAACGTTTCCGTCGAAAATACTGGATGCGTTGCATACGTTGCATCCGTTTTTACCATCCGTTGCATCCGTTTTTACGACGGATCCGTTTTTAAAATGGGAGGCTCCCAAATTTGATTGGCTACTGGAAAATATGGAAAACTATATAATTACTGTTTTTACAGCCCATCTTTGAGGGTTTTAGTTTTGTGGCAGCGATGGAAGGTGTTCTTGTGAGGATTGCACTTAAATACGTGGCACTTATATACGTGGCACTTATATACGTGGCACTTATATACGTGGCACTTAAATACGTGGCACTTAAATTCGTGGCACTTATATACGTGATACGTGGCACTTAAATACGTGGCACTGAAATACGTGGCACTTGAATACGTGGCACTTAAATACGTGGCACTTAAATACGTGGCACTTAAATACGTGGCACTTAAATACGTGGCACTTAAATACGTGGCACTTAAATACGTGGCACTTAAATACGTGGCACTTAAATACGTGGCACTTAAATACGTGGCACTTAAATACGTGGCACTTAAATACGTGGCACTTAAATACGTGGCACTTAAATACGTGGCACTTAAATACGTGCCACGTATATAAGTGCCACGTATTTCAGTGCCACGTATTTCAGTGCCACGTATTTAAGTGCCACGTATTTAAGTGCCACGTATTTAAGTGCCACGTATCACGTATATAAGTGCCACGTATTTAAGTGCCACGTATTTAAGTGCCACGTATATAAGTGCCATGTATATACGTGGCCATATATGTGGGGTTGAAGGCCCAGGCCAGGTTTATATAGATTTGGGGGTGTCTGGCCATTTGGCAACAAAATCCAGCTTCTGAGCATGCTCAGTGTAAAAAAACGTATTGCAGCGCTGCATTGCGTCGTACGACGTGTCCCGACGCATCCGTCGCTCATAGGCTTCCATTGTAGCCAACGACGCATGCCGCAGGATGCGTCGCGACACGTTTTTTAGGCGGAGACAAAAAACGCTACAAGCAACGTTTTTTGCCGACGACGTATCGCCAAATTTCGACGCATCCGTCGTAAAACGTACACGACGTATGCCAATCCGTCGCAATACGTCGCCAATACAAGTCTATGGGGAAAAAACGCATCCAGCAAAAACTTTTGCTGGATGCGTTTTTTCGGAAAAAAGACGTTTTGAGACGTAATGCAGTTAACGCTAGTGTGAAAGTAGCCTTAGGTCAGTAAAAATGAGTTGGTGGTCATTAAGTGGTTACATTGTAACGCTTATTCAGCACATATACAAACAAATGCTTTCAGACAAGTGGTTTTGATCCAACATCACGACCAAGTAAGCTTTAGATGCACTGTTTGCTTCTGGTCCACTGAGCATACTAATTGTATTTCTATAACTACCACAGTTTCAAACTACTGAACTATATACTGCAAAAACAGCTTCTTTTTTTCTAGTTTACATTTTGGATATGGAGGATTTCATTTGAAGACTAGTGAGTACATAGTTGTGCAATGATTTTCTGTACATCTATATTGCTGAAATTATATTTTCTATAAAGATGTAGCTGAAACCCGGCTTTCAGATATATCAGATTATTACCGTAATATAAAAGATTATAGCTGATAAGGTTAGGTGGTGCGGACTTCCATGCAACCTAAGTTACTTACAGAGTGCTGGCTTAACTCTTCATCCTCTTTGTTTGATCCATCCTCTTCCACCCGGGACATTTCATCTTGTCCATATGACAGGGACACTAACCCTCCATTCTCATCTGCAATAGAGAACTAGAGGTATCAAAGAAAAGAACAGTAAACAAAATAATCTTCTTACTCTCCCGAGTCCTACTGCATATCTAATTAGTTACATACACACCTTGTCATTACGAGGTGGTTGGAGTGATTGGGATAAAAGGAAAGATGTCGATTTAGTGACTAGTGGACGCATTCGGACAAAAACGCAAAAGAATTAGGCTGCAAGCTGAAGGCAAGGACCTCCAAGGTGGTATTCTCTGAAATACTGCCTGTACCACGTGTCACGCCAGAGAGGCAACGGGAGATTAGGGAGGTTAATAAGTGGCTCAAGAATTGGTGTAGGAAGGAGGGGGTTTGGGTTCCTGCAGAACTGGGCCGACTTCTCAGTTGGCTACAGGTTCTACGCTAGGGACGGGCTGCACCTCAATGGGGAAGGTGCAGCTGTGCTGGGGGAGAATATGGCTAGAAGGTTGGAGGAGTGTTTAAACTAGGGAATGGGGGGGTATTCATTTTATAGGAGGGGAAGATAGTGCAGATAGAGACCTGGGCACAAATAATGAAATTGGGGGTGCGGTGGCATGGGGGTTGGGTTAGAACAGTTAATAATTTAAGAAAGAATAGAGGTGCAGAGAGATACATAAAGTGCATGTATACTAATGCCAGAAGCCTAGCCAACAAAATGGAGGAATTAGAATTAATGTTGTTGGAGCATAATTATGACATGGTGGGGATATCTGAAACATGGCTGGATGAGAGCCATGACTGGGCTGTTAACTTACAGGGCTATAGTCTGTTCAGAAATGACCGTACGGATAAGCGAGGGGGAGGTGTGTGTCTGTATGTAAAATCGTCCTTAAAACCCATCCTGGGTGATAATATAGGTGAATCTAATGAAAATGTGGAGTCCCTGTGGGTGGAGATAAGGGGAGGGGGAAAAAATAATAAATTACTGATAGGGGTTTGTTATAAGTCCCCAAAAATAATGGAAGCAACAGAGAATATCCTCATAAAGCAAATAGATGAAGCTGCGACTCAAGGAGAAGTCATTATTATGGGGGACTTCAACTACCCTGAAATAGATTGGGGAACAGAAACCTGCAGTTCCAGTAAAGGTAATCGGTTTTGACAACTATGAGAGACAATTACCTTTCACAACTGGTTCAGGACCCAACAAGAAGGGGGGCTCTGCTAGACCTAATATTAACCAACAGGCCAGACCACATATCAAATATAAGGGTTGGGGGTCACTTGGGGAATAGTGATCACAAAATAATAAGTTTTCATGTATCCTTTAATAAGATGTGTAGTAGGGGGGTTACAAGGACACTAAACTTCAGGAGGGCAAATTTCCAAAGGATGAGAGAGGATCTTAGTGCAATTAACTGGGACGATATCCTGAGACATAAAAATACACAAAGAAAATGGGAGACGTTTATTAGCATCCTGGATAGGACCTGTGCACAGTATATACCGTATGGGAATAAACATACTAGAAATAGGAGGAAACCAATATGGCTAAATAAAGCTGTAAGGGGGTGCAATAAGTGACAAAAAGAAAGCATTTAGAGAATTAAAGGAAGTAGGTAGTGATGAAGCATTAAATAAATACAGAAAATTAAATAAATTCTGTAAAAAGCAAATCAAGGCAGCAAAGATTGAGACACAGAGACTCATTGCCAGAGAGAGTAAAAATAATCCCAAAATATTCTTTAACTACACAAGTAGTATGAAACTAAAAAATGATAGTGTTGGCCCCCTTAAAAATAGCCTGGGTGAAATGGTGGATGAGGATGAGGAAAAAGCCAATATGCTAAATGACTTTTTTTCATCAGTATTTACACAAGAAAATCCCATGGCAGACAATATGATCAGTGATAACAAAAATTCCCCATTAAGTGTCATCTGCTTAACCCAGCAGGAAGTACGGCGGCGTCTAAAAATCACAAAAATTGACAAATCTCCGGGCCCGGATGGGATACACCCCCAAGTACTGCAGGAACTAAGTACAGTCATTGATAGACCATTATTTTTAATCTTTAAAGACTCCATAATAACAGGGTCTGTACCACAGGACTGGCGTATAGCAAACGTGGTGCCAATATTCAAAAAGGGGACAAAAACTGAACTCGGAAATTATAGGCCAGTAAGCTTAACCTCTACTGTGGGTAAAATCCTGGAGGGCATTCTAAGGGATGCTATACTGGAGTATCTGAAGAGGAATAACCTCATGACCCAGTATCAGCACGGGTTTACTAGGGACCGTTCATGTCAGACTAATCTGATCAATTTCTATGAAGAGGTACGTTCCGGACTGGACCAAGGGAACCCAGTGGATGTAGTGTATATGGACTTTTCAAAAGCTTTTGATACGGTGCCACACAAAAGGTTGATACATAAAATTAGAATAATGGGGATAGGGGAAAATATGTGTAAGTGGGTTGAGAGCTGGCTCAGGGATAGGAAACAAAGGGTGGTTATTGATGGAGCACACTCGGACTGGGTCGCGGTTAGCAGTAAGGTACCACAGGGGTCAGTATTGGGCCCTCTTCTTTTTAACATATTTATTAATGACCTTGTAGGGGGCATACAGAGTAGAATTTCAATATTTGCAGATGACACTAAACTCTGCAGGGTAATCAATACAGGGGAGGACAATTTTATATTACAGGAGGATTTATGTAAACTAGAAGCTTGGGCTGATAAATGGCAAATGAGCTTTAATGGGGATAACTGTAAGGTCATGCACTTGGGCAGAAGTAATAAGATTTATAATTATGTGCTTAATTGGAAAACACTGGGCAAAAAAGTCAATGAAAAAGACCTGGGTGTATGGGTGCATGACAAACTCATTCAGTGGCCAGTGTCAGGCAGCTGCTACAAAGACAAATAAAATAATCGGATGCATTAAAAGAGGCACAGATGCTCATGAGGAGAACATAATTTTATCTCTATACAAGTCACTAGTGCGACCACACTTAGAATACTGTGCACAGTTCTGGTCTCCGGTGTATAAGAATAACATAGCTGAACTGGAGCGGGTGCAGAGAAGAGCGACCAAGGTTATTAGAGGACTGGGGGGTCTGCAATACCAAGATAGGTTATTACACTTGGGGCTATTTAGTTTGGAGAAACGAAGACTAAGGGGTGATCTTATTTTAATGTATAAATATATGAGGAGACAGTACAAAGACCTTTCTGATGATCTTTTTAATCATAGACCTGAGACAGGGACAAGGGGGCATCCTCTACGTCTGGAGGAAAGAAGGTTTAAGCATAATAACAGACACGGATTCTTTACTGTAAGAGCAGTGAGACTATGGAACTCTCTGCCGTATGATGTTGTAATGAGTGATTCATTACTAAAATTTAAGAGGGGACTGGATGCCTTTCTGGAAAAGTATAATGTTACAGGTTATGTACACTAGTTTCCTTGATAGGGCGTTGATCCAGGGAACTAGTTTGATTGCCGTATGTGGAGTCGGGAAGGAATTTTTTTCCCCAATGTGGAGCCTACTGTTTGCCACATGGGTTTTTTTGCCTTCCTCTGGATCAACATGTTAGGGAATGTTAGGTTAGGCTATGGGTTGCACTAGATGGACTTAAAGTCTTCCTTCAACCTTAATAACTATGTTAGAAACTAGTTCCTTCAAACAGGGCAGGTGCCAACTGTTTTATATCGTGTCCGGGTGAGGATTGCAAGGTGCTGATTAGCGATGAGTGAGTTTACACGTTGTTCGGGTTTTCACGAGCACGCTCGGGTGACCTCCGAGTATTTGCTAGTGTTCGGAGATTAAGGGCTTGTGCACACGCTGCAGATTCCATTGCGGAATTTTCCGTAGCGGATTTGATAAATCCGCAGTGCAAAACCGCTGCGGTTTTTACTGCAGATTTATCGCGGTTTCTATTGTGGTTTCCTCTGCGGATTTTCACCTGCAGATTTCTATTGGAGCAGGTGTAAACCCGCAGCGGAATCCGCACAAAGAATTGACATGCTGCGGAATATAAACTGCTGCGTTTCCGCATGTTTTTTTCCGCAGCATGTGCACTGCAGATTTCGTTTCCCATAGGTTTACATTGTACTGTAAACTCATGGGAAACCGCTGCGGACCCGCAGCTGCGGTAACGCTGCGGTAACGCTGCGGTTCCGCAGCAAAATCCGCAGCGTGTGCACATACCCCAAGTTTTCATCACCTCAGCTGAATGATTTACGGCTGTTAGACAGCTTGATTACATGTGGGGATTCCCTAGCAATCAGGCAACTCCCACATGTACTTAAGCTGGTTAGTAGCCGTAAATCATTCAGTTGCGGCGATGAAAACTAAATCTCCGAACACTAATACTTGGAGGTCACCCGAGCGTGCTCGTGAAAACCCGAGCAACGAGTATATTCACTCATCACTAGTGCTGACGGGATGACATGAGCCTACTAAAGGCCCCTATTGCGGTCATCTGTTATTTATGGGCAGCACGGCGGCTCAGTGGTTAGCACTGCAGATTTGTAGCGCTGGCGTCCTGGGTCCAAATCCCTCCAAGGACGACATCTGCAAGATACTTGTATGTTCTCTCCATGTGTGTGTGGGTTTCCTCTGGATACCCAGATTTCCTCCCACATTTCAAAGACATACTGATAGGGAATTTAGATTGTGAGCCCCAATGGGAACAGCAATGATAGTGATGATAATGAATGTAAAGCGCTGCGACATATGCTAGCACAATACAAGCAAAGCATAATATTCCTGTGAAGCTTCTAACTTGTCCCTGAAGTAATGCAGTTTATAGAACGAGCAATGAAACATAGGCTCAAGTCTCTTTTGGGACTTTTAAATAAAATGCAGCAAAAATAAAGAAAAAATAAAAATATGCATATTTTTCTATCACCGTGTCCACAAAAGGCTGATCAATGAAAGTATAAAAATTACTTATCCAGTATGGTAAAAACAGTGCCAGAACAATGAAGTCAACACATAATAAAAAATTAATCGATTTTATTAACTACAAATAGATAAAAAAGCATAAGATAAAATTCCAAAATGCAGACACAGAGGAAATTGTGGGTGAGCCCATGTAGGAACCCCACTAATATATGGTGTCACAGCTATTGGATGGCGTATATACATGTCTATCTCATCAGTTTAGGTAAGAGTATAAAAACACCCAAAGTGCGTTTCACAGTTGCTTTGACCCTGACTAAGCAACTGTGAAACACGCGTCAGGTTTTTAGAGGGTGAGTATGTTCATCAGTCTGTATACACTGCGTTGCTACATACAGTGCCTTGCGAAAGTATTCGGCCCCCTGGAACTTTTCAACCTTTTCCCACATATCATGCTTCAAACATTAAGATGCCAAATGTAAATTTTTGGTGAAGAATCAACAACAAGTGGAACACAATTGTGAAGTTGAATAAAATGTATTGATTTTAAACTTTTGTGGAAAATCAAAAACTGAGAAGTGGGGCGCGCAATATTATTCGGCCCCTTTACTTTCAGTGCAGAAAACTCACTCCAGAAGTTCATTGTGGATCTCTGAATGATCCAATGTTGTCCTAAATGCCTAATGATGATAAATATAATCCACCTGTGTGTAATCAAGTCTCCGTATAAATGCACCCGCTCTGTGATAGTCTCAGGGTTCTGTTTGAAGCACAGACAGCATCATGAAGACCAAGGAACACAACAGGCGGGTCCGTGATACTGTTGTGGAGAAGTTTAAAGCGGGATTTGGATAAAAAATGATTTCCAAAACTTTAAACATCCCAAGGAGCACTGTGCGAGCGGTCATATTGAAATGGAAGGAGTATCATACCGCTGCAAATCTACCAAGACCCGGCCGTCCCTCTGAACTTTCATCTCAAACAAGGAGAAGACTGATCAGAGATGCAGCCAAGAGGCCCATGATCACTCTGGATGAACTGCAGAGATCTACAGCTGAGGTGGGACAGTCTGTCCATAGGACAACAATCGGTCGTACACTGCACAAATCTGGCCTTTATGGAAGAGTGGCAAGAAGAAAGCCATTTCTTAAAGATATCCATAAAAAGTGTCATTTAAAGTTTGCAACAAGCCCCCTGGGAGACACACCAAACATGTGGAAGAAGGTGCTCTGGTCAGATGAAACCAAAATCGAACTTTTTGGCAACAATGCCAAGTGATATGTTTGGCGTAAAGGCAACACAGCTCATCACCCTGAACACACCATCCCCACTGTCAAACATGGTGGTGGCAGCATCATGGTTTGGGCCTGCTTTTCTTCAGCAGGGACAGGGAAGATGGTTAAAATTGATGGGAAGATGGATGGAGCTAAATACAGAACCATTCCTGAAGAAAACCTGTTGGAGTCTGCAAAAGACCTGAGACTGGGACGGAGATTTGTCTTCCAACATGACAATGATCCCAAACGTAAAGCAAAATCTACAATGGAATGGTTCACAAATAAACGTATCCAGGTGTTAGAATGGCCAAGTCAAAGTCCAGACCTCAATCCAATCGAGAATCTGTGGAAAGAGCTGAAAACTGCTGTTCACAAACAATCTCCATCAAACCTCACTGAGCTCGAGCTGCTTGCCAAGGAAGAATGGGTAAGAATTTCAGTCTCTCGATGTACAAAACTGATAGACATACCCCAAGCGACTAGCAGCTGTAATCGCAGCAAAAGGTGGCACAACAAAGTATTAAGTTAAAGGGGTCGAATAATATTGTACGCCCCACTTTACAGTTTTTGATTTTCCACAAAAATTTAAAATAACCAATACATTTCTTTCAACTTCACAATTGTGTTCCACTTGTTGTTGATTCTTCAGCAAGAATTTACATTTGGTAGGTTGTTTATGTTTGAAGCATGATATGTGGGAAAAGGCTGAAAAATTCCAGAGAGCCGAATACTTTTGCACGGGTGTGTGTGTGTATATATATATATATATATAATAAAAATCAATTAATTTTAAATCATATCTTGAATCAATTGTCCTGGCACTTCTTTGTTTTTTTGGTATTGCTATGGATCTTAGTGCCTTTTGGGACGTATTACCACTACCTGGGTTTGCAACTGTCTGAAGAAAAAAGTCAAAATTTCTGTTTCTTTCATGCCACACCTCCTCCAAAAATACAATAAACAAAGCGATTAAAGCGCTGTATTCACCACACAATGGTGTAATTAAAAACAACACATCGCCGTGTATGATCAAGATCTAATTCAGATCCATTGAAGTAAGCAGAAAGTTATTGGTTTCGAAGTATGACAAGACCCAAAACTGTCATCTTATACAAAGATCAGAACTAAAATAATGAAAAAAAAAAAATCTATTGAAGTGTGGCACCCGCAATGGTACTGAGCTGAAGAAGCCACACGGCCTGGGCGATTATCAGCGCACAATGAACGCCGTAAACACTAACCCTCCCAATACCCCACAGGTGGAGTCGTGGGCTTCCACCTAACGTGGCGTCATCACTATGTTATATGGTAAGGATAATGGAGTCATTCAAAACTACAACTCGTCCTGCAAAAAAGCCTATAAAACCTAAATAGACGGGAAAATAACTAAAAATGATGGCTCTTGGAAGGAAGAACGCAGAAAACAGGAGACATTTGTAAAGAAGGATTCCTGAGAAGCAGCGCCATCTTTCCTCCTGGCAGAGCCCTGTAAGGAGCAGCCATGTTTCCTCTCCTCAGGCAGTACACCTATGGCACGCAGGCTGCCCTCTCCTATATCCTGAGATACCACTCACTCCCCGCCATTATTTCTCACCTTCCACTCCCCCGTCACTGTCCTGCTCCGGCTCCGAGTCCCCGGCATACACGGCCAGAGAGGACAGCACATTCTTCCGATTAGCCGCCATCTCTGCCGTGGTCGCTGACTGTGACGTCCTCCTAGAACCGGAAGCAAGGCGAGACGTAGTCGCCACGGTAACCGTGCCTAGGTCTGGTGACGTCACTAGTGTGCGCCGGGACTGGCGGAAGTTCAGAGGAAGTTTGCGGGGAGATGACACTCGGCTGAACAGTTAGTGTTTGCACTGCGGTGGCTGTATGTGTGGCGCTGGGGGCTCGCAGCATTGCATACTATACACGGGGCCATGGTGCAGGCAGCGGGGTGTTGTGTGTGAGAACCAATCAGATTGCAGCTTTCACCTTCACACCAGCAGTGGTAAAATGAAAGCTGGCATCTGATTTGCTACTCCTTTCCTGAGGCCTAACATGCTGGGAGCCAGCACCATGCCTCAGTCAGAAGTCTCTTATGGTGACAGTCAGTGTGGTGAGAGCTGGTGGGGGGGAATCCACGGAGGACCCTTCTAACAACCATTACCCCTGTGGTGCCAGCAGACTCCTCCTTGTGAGATCTTTGGGTTACTCTTCGATGACTGTTGTGTAGTGCTAGTGTGCATTTCCCATTTCTGTTTGGATACTCCTTTACGCTTCTGTTATTTAGGGCCGCCATCTGTTCCTACAAGGATACCAGGGTCTGTAATCTTGGGGGCAATTAATTTACCTCCTAGATTTGTTTTAGTTTATGTAATATCCCATGTTCTCGGGTAGTGAAAGGGCCTATATCTGTAGTGCAGTAATGGGGTTTCCCATGTTGTAACATGTTTGTTATTACATGTCATCAGGGGTTCTGATCTCTGAGACCCCCTACCCGTCCTGTGGGAACTTCCTGCTACAATTTCTTACAAAGCTACTGAAAGATTGGAGTCTTTTTTTTTTCTCTAAAGATGCTGTGTGTGAAAACTTTCCAAAGACAAATGTATATGCCTATGCACAGTGCTCCCGAACAGCCCACTGACTCATGAAAATCCACATGGAGTTGTGCAGGGATGCAGGCACTCCTCATTGGTGTTGTCTCAGCTTCTTTTCTTCTGGGGCGCACTCACATCCCTGAAGCTTGACAGTTTGGACCAGCAGTATTCTATCACAACTGGTGTGACCTGAGCTCATTTTGCTGCCTTAGGAAGCTTTACTTCTGCATCATAGGGGGCTCCAGTGATCCGGCCAGCTCTACAACAGTGAAAGCATAGAGCCTGCTAGTTCTACTTGCCTAGTTAACCGGCCACTCTGAGACTGCATGGTGGCCGGTAACCTAGGTAATAAGCTGTTAAAGGGAATCTGTCACCCCCAAAATCGAAGGTGAGCTAAGCCCACCAGCATCAGGGGCTTATCTACAGCATTCTGTAATGCTGTAGATAAGCCCCCGATGTATCCTGAAAGATGAGAAAAAGAGGTTAGATTATTCTCACCCAGGGGCGGTCCCACTGCGTCTTCTTACGATGACGTCCTTTTCTTGTATTCACGCTGCGGCTCCGGTGCAGGCGTACTTTGCCCTGTTGAGGGCAGAGCAAAGTACTGCAGTGCGCAGGCGCCGGGAAAAGTCAGAGAGGCCTGCGCACTGCAGTACTTTGCTCTGCCCTCAACAGTGCAGACAATGTACGCCTGCGCCGGAGCCACAGCGTGAATACAAGAAGAGGACGTCATCCTATGAAGATAGGAGGCCCCAGATCGCGACACCCATCGGATCGGACCGCCCCCCCAGGTGAGTATAATCTAACCTCTTTTTCTCATCTTTCAGGATACATGCCGGTGGGCTTAGCTCACCTTCGATTTTGGGGGTGACCGGTTCCCTTTAACTAATCAAATATCCCTCAGTAAATGAGAATTATGTATCAAAGTTGCTTGTTTTTGTAAGCACTTTCCAATTGTAACCATATAAAGAACTTGAGACAACTTTAAATCGACCAGACTATATCCTTGGGGTATGTTCCTTGTACTTTTTTTTTTTTTTTTACTGTTGTCAAAAAATTTCCTTTTTTTTCAAGTGAAAGATGCTTCAGGAATCATTCCTTGTTATTGGCATGTTCTCAGCATTTTTATCTTATACTGGTGTTTTTTTTGTGGATTATGACCTGTCTCATATTGAATATCCATGTGACCAATGCAGCCAATCACGGACCTCAGTGATCTTAGAGTCTGCCCCCTTACTCCTCTGGGCACAACTTCATTGATGATGTCCCATCCACAGAGTCACTTGCATTGCAGACCCTGGATGGAACATCATCTCTTCCTGAAAATTTGATGTCCACTTGAATGGGTGCCAGAGGAGGTTGATCACACCTGAAGAATTTTTAAAGTAAGCTCTTTCCAAAATAGTTGTAAGACTGTAATATAACACCGGACAGAGATACAAATAAAGCTCCACAGCACGATAGGCAGATATGGTTTCTGAAACTTTTCACATTTAGGCTGTGTGCACATGTTGCGGATTTTTCGTGTTTTTTTTCGCTATAAGAACGCATAAAAAACGCATACATTATGCATCCCATCATTTAGAATGCATTCCGCAATTTTTGTGCACATGATGCGTTTTTATTCCACGAAAAAACACATCGCGGTAAAAAACGCAGCATGTTCATTAATTTTGTGGATTTTTCGCATTTTTCCCACTATTTAATGCATTGGGAAGCTCCGGAAAAAAACGCCTCAAAAACCGCTTCAAAAACGCATGTGGATTTCTTGCAGAAAATGTCCGGTTTTGCTCTGGAAATTTCTGCAAGAAATCCTGAACGTGTGCACATAGCCTTATTGTAAAAAAAAATCCTCAAAGAATATGTATTACAGGTTGTAACATATTCTCACATATGACGGCACGGAGTACTAGGAAAATTTTCATTATGTTCTTTAAATTAATCTACATTTTGCTTCTGTTTGTCACCGTTTTCTAGTATTACATTTTCTTTCCAGTTTCATCTTTTCAGTCATTAGCCAGAAATATTCCGATGAATACTGACTGCTAATTTGTTTGTTACAGGACATTATCTCGAAATGAACCCCCAGTCATCATCCTCATCATCATCCTCATCATCAACAAGCTCTAAATGCCGAATTCTCTCCACCCTGAAAAAAGTTTTTGAATTTAACACTTTTCGTTCAGATCTGCAGGAAAATGCAACACGCACTGTGGTTAAAGGTGAGATATGTCTCCTCTGTAGTATACATCGATCAGACATAACATACCTCCCTTTTATCATGCAGGTGTCTCTTGTGCCAAAAAGGAACTCTGTCCTATTGAAATTATCAGCAGAGTCCTCTATGTTGCCACATGGTACCTCCAGGGATTAGAGCTATTTTCCAGCACATCCTCGCATGTTCCACAGTTAATCCTGTACAGTTTTTGGTAGGACGCCTTATTCTCCTCACTGCCATTAGGGAATGCTGTTGCCTTTAAGGAGTGTTCTCGTTCTGAAACAGTGTTTAGGTTGGTAAATTAATGTGAGAGCATTGCCCATAGCATCGTAATGCTTCTGTTGGCTTACCATCTTTCCATAACTTACTGTCATCTCTTCCCCAAGTAAGGCCTCTTTCACACTTCCGTCTTTTTCCTCCTGTCGAAATCCGTCGAGTTTTGAAAAAAAAAAACAGGATCCTGCAAATTTTTCTGCAGGATCCTGTTTTTTTCCCATAGACTTGTATTAGCGACGGATTGTGATGGATGGCCATCCGTTTCATTCGTTGTGCACTAGATCCGTTGGAAAATAGCGGTCCGTCGTGTGGAGAAAACGTTCATAGGAACGTTTTTTTCTGCACGTCGGAAAATCGCTCAGCTACGGGTCCTGCGCTGCCCGTCATTGACTATAATGGAAGCCTATGGACGCAGGATCCGTCGCTGACCGTCAAACACAGAAATCCAGCGACGTATCCCGTTTTTTCATTCTGAGCATGCCCGGAACGATTTTTCAAGTCTCTCTCTCCCTCTCTTCTTTCTCTTCCCTCTGTCTCTCTCCCCCCCTCTCTCTCTCCCCCCTCTCTCCTCCCTCTCTCTCCCCTCTCTCTCCCCCCCCTCTCTCTCTCTCCCCCCCTCTCTCTCCCTTTCTCTCTCCTCCCCCCCCCCTCTCTCTCCCCTCTCTCTCTCCCTCTCTTTATGCCTGAAAAGGCAGACAGGAACTCCTTCGACGTATCCGTATGGCCAGTTGTGTGTGCATGACTTGGGGAAGAGAAGACAGTAAGTAAGGCAGCATAATACTCAGAAAGGTCTACGTCTTTAATGGCTGGGGCAAAAATGAGAGTGATTGGTTCATTGGTAGAGTTTATTGGAAAGATCAGCGGTGGCAAGAAGATGAATAGGTAATGGTTGCCTTTCTAAGTCAAGTACCTGGTGTCCAATTCTCAATTCTCTTCTTCATGTTCTGTCTGGTGCCAAAATCACTGGTGTACAACTAGATCTGTTGAAATTAGTAAAGGCCATGGAGTTTTAAGTATAAACAGACCTTCAAAATAATTACTCACTCCAAAATATAGACTCCGATCAGACAGCAAAATTCGGATCTCAACCAGACTGTGATTATATATATATATATATATATATATATATATATATATAAAGCAGCACCAAAAGAAAACAAAGGGTGCAAAAATTCCTTCCAGGTATATACCAAACCTCATGCTATTATCCATGTGTATATATATATATATATATCTACTATATAATTGTCTAAGGGTCACTTCTGTCTTTCTGTCTGTCCGTCTGTCTTTCTTTCTGTCACGGATATTCATTGGTCGCGGCCTCTGTCTGTCATGGAATCCAAGTCGCTGATTGGTCTCACCAGCTGCCTGTCATGGCTGTTGCGACCAATCAGCGACGGCCACAGTCCGATTAGTCCCTCCCTACTCCCCTGCAGTCAGTGCCCGGCGCCCGCTCCATACTCCCCGCAGTCACGGCTCACACAGGGTTAATGCCGGCGGTAACAGACTGCATTATGCTGCGGGTAACTCACTCCGTTACCGCCGCTATTAACCCTGTGTGACCAAGTTTTTACTATTGATGCTGCCTATGCAGCGTCAATAGTAAAAACATCTAATGTTAAAAAAAATAAAAAATCATTATATACTCATCTTCCGCCGCCTTTCCCGTTCCTCGCGACGCTCCGGTGACCGCTCCATGCAAGCGGCAGGTTCCGGTGCTAAGGATGGTATGCGACAAGGACCCGCC
This sequence comes from Ranitomeya variabilis, assembly GCF_051348905.1. Classification (NCBI taxonomy): domain Eukaryota; kingdom Metazoa; phylum Chordata; class Amphibia; order Anura; family Dendrobatidae; genus Ranitomeya; species Ranitomeya variabilis. Next base: position 471,642,555 of record NC_135235.1, on the reverse strand, counting down.
ATGACGTCACGGTCATGTGACCGCGACGTCATCACAGGTCCTGCGCGAGAAGGACCTGCCGTGATGTCACTGTCATGTGACCGCGACGTCATCACACCCTGGGACCGGAAGCTGCCGCCTGCACCGCACACAGGCGACAGAACTACAAGGGTACCCTCGGAAGGTGAGTATATGTTTATTTTTTATTTTTTAACCTGTGACATACGTGGCTGGGCAATATACTACGTGACTGGGCAATATACTACGTGGCTCTGTGCTGTATACTACGTCGCTGTGCAATATACTACGTGGCTCTGTGCTGTATACTACGTCACTGGGCAATATACTACGTTACTGGGCAATACACTACGTGGCTTGGCAACATACTACGTAACTGGGCAATATACTACGTGGACATGCATATTCTAGAATACCCGATGCGTTGTATGTGTGTCACTTTGGGCTAAGCCTACAATTTATGGGCAGGTAGAGTTGATTATGCGCTAAGAATCTCTATTTAACTGTAAGTTTTATGAAAAAAAAATTTTTGAAAAATTTTTGATGAAAAAATATTTTTGAAAAATGTATATTTGTCTGTGTTTTCACATGGCCGATTCATGTACATGTGCTGCTGTGATTTTTTTATCTATGTGTTGCAGTTTGCAGCTTGCACGTGTTTACATTGGGAGTGCTGATTTGTTTTTGTTTTTTTTTTCCTCTATTTGTATGGATGTGGCAGCATCCACAGACTTATCTTGCACTCCTCCCATTGACCTTGCAGGTGGCGGTAATCAACTCTACCTGCCCATAAATTGTAGGCTTAGCCCAAAGTGACATGTTTTGTCCAGAGTTGTAGGCTGGTGGCCCAAGAGTGGCATGTACGGTAGAGTAGGACCCATCAGGGGGAGATCACCTTGCCGTGGTTGATGGGCACACATGAATTGGCCAATTTATGCGCTAACAATCTCTATTTCACTGTAAGTTTTATGAAAAAATAATTTTTGAAAAATTTTTTATGAAAAAATATTTTTGAGAAATGTATATTTGTCTGTGTTTTCACATGGCCGACTCATGTACATGTGCTGCTGCTATATATATATATATATTTAGTCTGGTCTGAGTCTGTGTGGATAAAAAAAAAATAAATATATGTATATATATATCAAAATTGGAACAGCATCCCGTATTACCACAACTGTAGTGCAGCGCCTTCCCAACCAATGTTCAAATGGCCTCCAATAATAGATTTAAAAAGGAAAACAGCACAAAAATAATAAGAAAAATGGGCTTTAATGCCTGAATGGCATGGCAACGTTTCGGATATAGTATCCTTTATATATATATATATATATATATATATATATATATATATATATATATATATATATATATATATATATATAGATAGATATATAGAGATATAGATATATATATGTATACTCCGACCAAAGCAAGGGGGTTCTATACAGGCCCCAAACCACATCCCTAACATATGTGTAAACCCAGGAATAAATACATAATTCAGGCCAGACTCATGTAAAGATGCTGATCCATGCATAAATGAACACAATAATACATACAGACAGTATAAATACCGTACCTACAGACCCCAGGCAAGACCCCTTAATAAATAACCCAGAAAAAAGTACATAGCCAAGTCTAAACCAATAAATAAATGCATGCTCCATGAAATAAATACATCATACTAGACCCCAGAAAGCCTCTAGAATAAATAGAACCCTCCCACCCAAATTGCTATGGTTTTCATTTTTGTTCTCTCTTGCTCTTTGGAGCTTCATGGTGTCTGCACCTGGATTTCATGTGGATTTTCTGCAGAATATCTAAAGTTTCCACTTCAACATTTACATGCATTGCGTGAAGATTTTAAGAATTTTACCCAATGCATAGCAAAGGATGAAGACCCCAGTGAATTTGGAACAAAAAAATGACATGCTGTGGATTTTAAAGTGAAAATGAAAATAGGAGCAGCATATAACTGAAGTTTTTAAAATCTCATTAACATAACTGTTGCTGTATACGTGGAAGATTATCCTCTTGGAAAATCTGTATTAATTATGCGTTCTGTATATTTACCCTATTAGTTTGCTTAAAGGGTTGTCCAGGTTGGAGTTGAAAGTCTGCGGACGTTTTATTCATTACAGGGTGTGCACTGCACACTGTCAGGATTCTATGGTACAGGTGGCCATATGACCACAGGTGTGCGATTTGCATAGTTCTATCCAGGATTAGATTGCCTTTATTTCTACTTTTATATTGTACAAGTGGAATATCGTCCAATACGAGTCCATCTCTTAATCAGAAATGACCTCCAGTCTCTACTTTCCATAAGTGAGTTCTGTGTAGGACCTCATTCATTTATAGGACTTTTTTTTTCTTAGGTGACAAAGATGTGTTTGTGTGTATGCCTACTGGAGCTGGTAAGTCTCTCTGTTATCAGCTCCCAGCTGTCCTCGCTGCAGGAATCACCATTGTCATCTCCCCCTTGATAGCCCTCATTCAGGTAATGTAGCCAGCACTGTTATTTAAAGCTTTACATAATACCCAGAATTTGTGCTAACAAAAGGTTTTTATACTATGTTATCGAATGTGGTTACATTGGAGAGAGACAGGAAAAGCAAAACTGTGTATATAAAAAAATACTTTGTAAATGATCTATGCAGCAGTGAAAGATCATAGGTGTACATTTCAGTCATTAGATACCTGATCAATGTTCATTATTTGATCTCCTTTGTATAAACAAGTCAGTAAAGGGTTTATGTGACAAGTAAAAAGTTATATATTGCTTGGCCAATGTAAAATAAAGTCCCTGAATAATATGCTTTGTTTATAAGAACTGCGTAGAATGCTGAACTTCACTGCTGGTTTCTTGACAGCTCCACTTCTATTTCAGAATCAGAGAAGGGGCCTGGCTTAGCTAATGCCCTGAGCCAGACACCCAACCCCTGCCTGTGTGAGAATGACAGCTGAAATGGTGCATACTGGAGCAGGGCCAAAATCCAGCAATTTTTGTAATTTTAATGATTAAAGTGTATTTGTTTTGTAGATATGCCAAACAATACATTTTTTTCTCCTTTTTTTTGAGAACCATTTTATTATCCTTTTAATTTAAATGATCATGTAGCCAAAAAGTGATCGTGCTTTTGTTCACGTGATAATTTATCACTGCTTGGCATAAACTGTACTTGTGCAAGAGTTATTTCTAATATGCCCCTGATCTAACAGCTTGGAGAGTCATGGGACATGAGTCTGCTGCAGCACTATACTCTGGATCCAAATAAAACATCATCTGGAGCACATGTCTGATTGGTTATTTAAAGGGAACCTGTCACATTGAAAATGCAGTACATCCTGTAGATACCGCGTTATAGAGTAGGATGAGCTGAGAAGATTGATATATACTGTAGTTCTGCAAAGCAAAGTGTCAGCATAACTTGTTTCATTGATTTAGACCTGTGCCTACTCTGGGTATTTCAGCCAAGTGGGTAGTCTTATCAGTGATTGGTGGCCATCCCAGTAGGCACACCTGTACAAGGAACGATGTCAGTCATTGATAGAATCAGCCACTTGACTGGAAAGCTGGGAATGAAGAAAGTTACAAATGAAGAAAACACTGCTTACACTGAACCTTCTCCCAAACACGCATGAAAAAGACAAAAACTTCCTTTTCACCCCTAATGGGGGTGGTCTTTCTTGTCCTTTCTCATTTTCGGGTCCTCTACCAGAGGCCTGGGAGTCTGAGGGTTCTGCGCAGGATCTTGGCTGTTCCCAGCATTGCGCTTTTCTGGACAGAGAGCTCAGATGTTGCTCCTGGGATCTGTTGTAGCCATTCTTCCAACTTAGGGGTCACTGCTCCAAGTGCTACTATCACCACTGCAATCACTGTTGCCTTCACCTTCCACATCTTCTCCAGGTCTCCTTTGAGGCCCTGGTATTTCTCCAGCTTCTCATATTCCTTCTTGCTGATGTTGCCATCACTTGGCACTGCCACATCTATTATCATTGCTGTCTTCTGATCCTTGTCTACGATAACAATGTCTAGTTGTTTAGCCAACACCTGCTTATCCGTCTGGATCTTGAAGTCCCACAGCATTTTAGCCCTTTCATTCTTCACCACTTTTTCTGGGGTCTTCCACTTGGACTTTGGGGGATTTGGCCCATATGCTGTGCAGATGTTCCTGTATACAATTCCCGCTACTTGGTTGTGGTGTTCGGTATACGCTGTTCCCGCTTGCATTTTGCGTCCTGCCACTATGTGCTGAACTGTTTCTGAGGTTTCTGTGCATAGTCTGCACCTTGGGTCTTGTCGTGTGTGGTATATACTCAGCTCCTCCTACTCTATATAAAATCCTGCCTGCTGATAGGACTCTGAAAACTGCCTGAAGATGTACCCATGATATGCTCAACAGAATAAAATATTCATTTATATGCTAAAAAAAAACCTTACTAATTATATGTTCTGACTTTTCTGCATCTTTTTACTTCTTCAGATTTTCAAAAATTCCAAGCACTTAACAGAAGTGACATGAGAATTTTTGTGTCGCTTTACAATTGGACGATGCTCCTTACTAACAATATAAAAGAATGGGAAGGCTCAAAAGATGCCCCGACTTCTTTTTGAGGGTTTGGTCATCATCTTTACTTGAAAAAACACTAGCGGTTTCTGCACTGTTGAATGGAGTTAAAAAAACACGTAGATAACACTAGTAAAAACAAAGACACTCCTAAAATTCTGGAAGAACACTGAGAAAATCCACTGGTGGTCCAAAATATTGAAAATGCCCCCAGGGAATGACAAAAAAAATGCTAAAAGAGACGCTTGAGAAAGAGAAAATTGCTGGCATTTCCTAAAGCGTTTTCCATTGAAAACCTTGTCGGGTTTGCCTGCTGAAGAAGACCTTGGGTTCGTATATTCTCATTGTGACAAGCGCCCTTCATGGATTCTTTTTGCACTGACTTCTCTCTTCTTTTTCACCATGTTTAGGATCAGGTAGATCACCTCATTTCCCTGAAGATTAAAGCTTGTTCTCTGAATTCCAAGTTGCCTGTAGCAGACCGTAGGAAAATCCTTCAAGACCTGGAGAGCGAGAACCCAAAGATCAAACTCTTGTACATAACCCCTGAAATGGCTGCAGCCTCTTCCTTCCAGCCGACCCTTAACATGCTGCTATCCAGAGGTCTCCTCTCCTACCTCATCATAGATGAAGCACACTGTGTTTCCGAGTGGGGCCATGACTTCCGACCGGATTACCAGCGTTTGGGAACTTTGCGTTCACGTCTGCCACAAACACCATGTATTGCCCTGACTGCCACTGCCACCAAACAAGTGCAGGATGATATCATAGCTTCACTGAAACTGCGCCAGCCTATTGCAATGTTTAAAACGCCCTGTTTCCGTGTCAACCTATTCTACGACATACAGCTAAAAGAGCTACTGGGAGATCCATATGGGAATCTGAAGGACTTCTGCTTGAAAGCTCTGGGGGAAAAGAAACCTTCTGGGGTAATATGATATATGGTCGTAATGTATCATAAAAATTGTCACTAGATTTCTATATAGAACAGCTGTTAATTGTGTTATTTTTAATGCATGTATTTGGTTCAATCCATGTGATCTCATACCACTATGTTCATAGGGTTTTCCAGGTTGTGGAATCATATACTGTAGGACCAGGGAGGCTTGTGAAGAAGTAGCAATTCAGATGTCCAAGAGGGGTGTCCCCTCCAAGGCCTACCATGCAGGTGAATAATGGACAGTTTACATGGCCCAACTCAGGCACTGAACAACCACTGATCAGTAAATACCAATCTGCAGGCGTTGCACAAGCAGAGCACCGTAATCTGATCCTTCAGTGTGCATTGTCTGCCATAGTTCTCAGCAGCTTTAGTTCTGTTTGCACAAGACAATGCGCTGACGAAAATACTGATGTTTTAAACTGCAGAAAATATCATTTCACTTGATGAACGGGCCTTTTGCTTATTTGGTCATCGGCAGCCTGTTTACTTGAAACATCATCGTGAGCACTCGGTCACAGTAATCTTTCTGTGTAAATGCACCTTGGCAGCTTGTTTCTTTTTGTGCATTCTGTCTTGTGTTTTCTTTATCTTTAGAAAGGTAATGCGATTCTTGTTTATCATTTAGGTCTTAAAGCAGCAGATCGAGTATCCATCCAGAATGAATGGATGGAGGAGGCAGTTCCTGTCATTGTGGCCACCATCAGTTTCGGAATGGGGGTGGATAAAGCCAATGTAAGGTGTGTGTAACCTACTGATATTTATATTGTATTATTATCTTAGAAACATGTAAGTGGGTTTTATCCAAAAATAACCCAGTGACTTAATTTAACGAATTATATTAAATTTAAAAAGAACTCTTGTGGGAAGACAAAAGGCGTCTTTCAGTCTTTTAAACAGCCTATGCTTACAAAGAAATCCATGGTCCAGAACTGGCCCTGGCTTCTCACCATTTTTCATTTGGTGTAAGGAGAACTGTAAAGATCTGACATTTGTTTTTCGGTATTGGTTAGCAAATGCTGTAACATATTAAAGCAGCTATTTGTCATGACTCTGGTGTCGGGTGTCCCAGGACCATGGGCTCCTTCCCTGTTTCTAACGCTAGGGGCGCCCTGGGTCGCCCTGTTCCCCGGATTACTTCTGATAGTGAAGACTCCGGGGCCACGTACCTTGCCTTAGCTCCTGAATCCACCCTCATTCTGTACCCTTCTCACACCCAGGGAAGAGAGAAGTAGTAGTGTACCGTAATTCATCAACTAGACTAACAAGGTACCATATATACTCGTGTATAAGCCGAGTTTTTCAGCACTTTTTTTTTGTGCTGAAATGCCCCCCTCGGCTTATACACGAGTCATTGTCCAGAAAGCCGGCGGGGGAGGGGGAACGGCAGAGTAGCTGCAGGAGCTGGCGGCTGTGGCTGTAACTGTGCAGCTGCTAAAGAGAAATGAATATTCTTTTCTCTTATAGCGCACAGTGACAGCTGCAGCCGCTGGCTTCCAGAAAACATCATACTCACCCTCCTACGCGCAGTCGCAGCATCTCGTTGGTCCCGGCGCCGGCAGCTCTTCCTGTGCTGAGCGATCATGTGGCACAGCTCTTTAAGGTAATTAATATGCACTCGTCTCCCTTCCCATAGCCATGGAGCACATATTCATTACCTTAATGAGCAGTGCCACCTGATCGCTCAGCACAGGAAGATCTGCAGACGCCGGGACCAACGAGATGCTGCAACGGCGTGGAGGAGGAGGGTGGTTAGGATGTTTTTGTTTTGTAAAAGGAAGCATGCATACCGGGACGGGGGGAGCAACGCATACAACGACGGGGCGGGGGATGAGCCATGCATACAGCGATGGGACCAGGGGGAGCCATGCATTTGATGGGACCGGGGGAGCCACACATACCAGGACAGGACGAGGGGTGAGCCATGCATACCAGGACAGGACAACAGGGGGTTAGCCATGCATACCAGGACGGGGGAGGGGGTGAGCCATGCATACCAGGACATGATGGGGGGTGAGCCATGCATATCAGGACGGGGGAGGGTGTGAGCCATGCATACCAGGACATGATGGGGGGTGAGCCATGCATACCAGAACAGGACGGGGGAGTCACGCATAGCAGAACAGCGACAGGGGAAGCCACAAATAGCAGGACAGCGACAGGGGTAGCCACGCATAGCAGGACAGCGAGTGGGAGCCCCGAATAGCAGGACAGGGATGAGGGGACAATGCATACCCGGCTTATACTCGAGTCAATAAGCTTACCCAGTTTTCCGTGGCAAAATTAGGTGCCTCTGCTTATACTCGGTTCGGCTTATGCTCGAGTATATACGGTAATACGAACAGGGATAAAGGAAAATACCAATCATACAAATATACACACATAAACAACAAAGGTAAACCCCGGGGAGTGGAAGATGAGGTTAAACCAAAGTTGGAGAAGCAAGGCCTAGCAACAGTCACAGATAAATCCACCAAACGCCTTCTCCAATAACAACCACCAGCCTTGCAGCAAAAGCTAACTCTGACAATGAGTGCTAGCCAGGACCCAGATTATATAGGAGACTGGAGTGGCTAACCGTGCACGGCTAATAGCCTAAATGCAGGAAAGCTTCCAGGAGAGCTCAACTGATCAGATTAACTCCTGCACTGCGAAAAGAAACCAGCACAGTTTAATATGAAGGTGAAGTGCTTCTAATCAGTGCAGGAGTAGGAGAAATCAGACGCTGAAGTACATCGCAACTGTAGGAATCTTATTTGAATAATATTTGAAAGCATCTTTTTCCTGGATTTTATTGGTCCACTGGTATTGACTGATTAAGGCTGTCCTAGTTATCAGATATTAAATACATCTGTATAATTAAATGAAATGTAAATAATCTAAAGCTGTAATATGGCCAAAGGAGTAATCTAATATATCTCAGAGAATTCCAGTACTGACCAAGATGTAGATAAAAAATTATAGCCGCCTTAATTCATCAAGTTATGAGAATCCAAAACAGTGCACAGTCCCCTGGCTCATAGCTATCTTTCATGAAGTCCAGTAATGGTTGATATATTCCCCGTAACTGAATTATCCATATCTGAGACATTCAGACATAAATTAGATCCTACAGAGTCTACAGAGAACAAAAATGGCATCTGTTTACAAAAAAAACCCCAAAGGATTAATGTTGGCGCAAAAAAGAAAACCTGTTGTCCAGTGTAGCTTTTTTTATTATAGGTTTGTCGCACACTGGAATATTGCTAAGTCAATGGCAGCTTACTATCAGGAGTCGGGTAGAGCGGGACGTGATGGCAAGCAGTCTTTTTGTCGTCTGTACTACTCTAGGACTGATCGAGACCAAGTCAGCTTTCTGATCAAAAAGGAAATAACACAATCTCAGGTAAGTAGAACTCTACGAGTAATTAAATCTTTTAGTGGGTAGAGACCCCTTTCGGGTGTGTGTGTGTGTGTTTTTATTTAATAACTTTACTTATAATGATGCTTATCTTCGGAAAGAAATTGATGGGTTTTTTTTAACATCCTATATCTGTGTCTTACCTGTGGAGCAGCTCATATTTCTGTAGTTGTCTTTACTTTGGAGGTACCAATCTTCAAATCACAGACTTATTCTCTCTGATAATTTTAAATTAGAATTGATAATTACAAGAAAATATTTGTCTGTTTCAGGCAAAACGAGGAGGCGTAAAAGCATCAGACAAAGCCTCAATGGCTGGATTCGAGGCTATGGTAAACTTCTGTGAGGAGTTGGGGTGAGTATCATTGTCTTTCTCTTTTTTGTTAAAGGAGTTGGCCACCATGTAGAAAAAAATGTTGTGAAGCTAAAAGGAATATGGTAGGGGATTCATGCTGTCCGAACTATACCCTGCCATATATGATTTACTCTGAAATGTTGTAGTGAAAATATTACTTTGAAAAGCTGGCTGGGGAGCTGACTTCTCCAGGAGGCAGGTCCTCCCCCCCACCCCTTCCCGTCTTGCTCAACTAGATTGACAGGTTTCTCCCTATGTGTTAATATAGTGAGACCCCAGTCTAGGTGAGTGGGGCGGTAGAACCTGCAGGGACCTGCCTCAGACTAGTCATTCTGCGAGACTTTCAAAGTATGATTTCTCTGACACACCACAGCGATTCCGAGTATAATATTATCGACTGCAATAACACAGCCTGTGTCTGATAAATGCTGTCCGTAGTTTGGGCAACATGAATCTCATGTGAGGTTCTTTTTAAAGTTATAGCTATTTATTTAACTGTTAAACCTTTTTTGCTAGAGGATGTTGCTGCGGTTTGCCCATTTTCATGGCAGTAGCCACCCTTGGCAAGATGCAGTAATTTGTATATGCCAGCATTGCATCCAGTGTATATTTCAGTGATGATATATCAATATAATACATAAAAAGTTAGTAATTATAGTTTGAATACCAAACTTAGATGAAAGAAAATTACTAACAACTTTACCTTAAATGGTCAACAAACTTTTCATAAATCAATAGTGCGGAATATAAGAAACTGTGTTACATATCTTACTAGAGACGTATGCTTTTCTCTCCACTTGTGAGTAATCCGCATCTAAACTATATACAACCCCTGGCAAAAAATTATGTAATCACCGGCCTTGGAGGATGTTCATTCAGTTGTTTAATTTTGTAGAAAAAAAGCAGATCACAGACATGGCACAAAACTAAAGTCATTTCAAATGGCAACTTTCTGGCTTTAAGAAACTCTAAAAGAAATCAAGACCAAAAAATGTGGTAGTCAGTAATGGTTACTTTTTTAACCAAGCATAGGGGAAAAATTATGGAATAATGGTCACTCGGTCAATTATTCATTTACAAGGGGGCACTTATAGCATTATTACTATATAACGGGCACATGGGCCATTATAATTTATAACACTATTACTTTTAAAGGCCGCATTTGAAGCATTACTACTTTATAAGATGGCACTCAGTATTATAACCCTTGAAGGGTTACATAGAGGCTTCTAAGATTTCTTCACATAAAATATTGCTGTCCACTATCTCTTACAGTTGAATGTGGCTCCCTATATAAAGATTGAGGATCTCTACTCCAAGGAGAATAGGGTCCAACATCCCTACTAATGATCAGCTCCTATCACCAGATGAATTCAAGGGAAATCCTAAGCAAAAGAGTGATTTATTATTATTTGGTATACTGAAAGTAGATGTCCAGCAGGTAGCTTGCCGAAGGAAAAACCTCCTACCTCTAATATATTTACAATAGAAGTTAATCACCGGTCGAAGATTGGTTTCTCAAAAGAAGAGGGCTGATTTCTAGACCTTTAATATTAGAGGAAGTGGTATAATCCATGATGGCCATTCAGATAAATTATTATTATTTATATAGCACCATTAATTCCATGGTGCTGTACATTAGACGGGGTTACATCAAAATACAAATATCACTTACAGTAAACAAAACCAACTGGCAGATTGGTACAGAGGGAAGAGGAACCTGCCCTTGCAGGCTTACATTGTACAGGATTATGAGGGAGGAGACAGTAGGTCGGGTGTTGCAGTAGCTCCAATGGTGTTGAGGTGGCCTTGTGGTCATTACAGGTTATAAGCTTTTTTGAAGAGATGGGTTTTCAGGTTCCGTTTGAAGGATCCAAATGTGGTGGATAACCGGACGTGTTGGGGCACAGAATTCCAGATGATGGGGGATATTCAGGAGAAGTCTTGGAGGCGATTGGGTGAGGAGCGAATAAGCGTGGAGGAGAGAAGGAGGTCTTAGGAGTACCGGAGATTACATGAGGAAAGATATTGAGAGATTAGGTCGGAAATATATGGAGGAGAAAGGTTATGGATGGCTTTGTAGGTCAGCGTTAGTAGTTTGAATTGGATACGCTGGGAAATTGGGAGCCAGTGAAGGGATTTGCAAAGAGGGGAAGCAGGAGTGCTGTGAGGAGAGAGATTAATTAGTCGGGCAGCAGAGTTAAGGACGGACTGGAGGGGTGCGAGAGTGTTAGAAGGTAGGCCACAAAGGAGGATGTTGCAGTAGTCGAGGCGGGAGATGATTAGGGCATGCACAAGCATTTTGGTAGAGTGAGGGTTGAGGAAAGTACGGATTCTGGAAATATTTTTGAGCTGGAGGCGACAGGAGGTGGTGAGAGCTTGGATGTGCGGTTTGAAGGACATGGTCAAGAGTTACTCCAAGGCAGCAGATTACCGGAACAGGGGAAAGTGTGAATTCATGGATTGTAATAGATAGATCAGAGATAGAGGAAAGATAATTAGTTCAGATTTGTCCACAATGAGTTTGAGGAAGCGTTAGGAGAAGAAGAAGAATATGGCTGATAGACACACTGAGATTCTGGAGAGCAGAGAGGTGACATCTGGGCCAGAGAGGTAGATCTGAGTGTCATCGGCATATAGATGGTACTGGAAGCCATAGGACTTTGAGTTGTCCCAGGCCAAGTGTATAGATTGAGAAGAGAAGGGGTCCTAGGACAGAGCCTTGAGGGACACCAACAGAGAGGGGGTGAGATGAAGTGGTAGTATGGGAGTAGGAAACGCTAAATGTGCGGTTGGTAAGGAATGAGGAGATCCAGGATAGGGCATGGTTTTTGACACCAAAGGAAGAGAGGATCTGTAGTAGGACGCAGTGGTCAACTGTGTCGAAGGCAGAGGACAGGTCTAGAAGGAGGAGTATAGAGAATTGTCTGCTAGCTTTGGCTGTAAGTAAGTCATTCGTAAGTTTGGTCAGGGCAGTCTCAGTGGAATGGTGGGGACGGAAGCGAGATTGTAGGTTGTCGAAGAGCGAGTTAGATGCAAGGTGAGAGGAAAGTTCAGCGTGGACATGCTACTCAAGGAGTTTGGAAGCAAATGGGAGCAAAGATATGGGGCGATAGCTGGACATAGTGCTTGGGTCAAGGGAAGGCTTTTTGAGGATAGGTGTGATTGTGGCATGTTTGAAAGCAGAGGGGAAGGTATCAGAAGTTAGTGATAGATTGAAGAGATGGGTTAGGAATGGGCTTAGTGTAGTGAGGTTGGGGAGGAGGTGGGATGGGATGGGGTCAAGTGCACTGGTGGTGAGGTGTGATTTGGAGAGAAGATGAGCAAGCTGTACTTCAGTGATTTTGGAGAGTGAAGTTATGGGGTTTGGGCATTGGTCTCTCATACAAAGGGGTTGTGGTGGTCGGACAGCAAAGACTTTACTTGTTTGGTCTATCTTATTTTTGAAGTTCGTGGCAAAGTCCTCGGCAGAGATAAGGGAAGTCGGAGGGGGCAGTGGTGGGCGGAGGAGGGAGTTAAAAGTGTTGAACAACTGTTTGGGGTTGTGGGATAAGGAAGATATGAGGGTTGTGAAGTAGGCCTGTTTAGCAGAGGTGAGAGTTGATTTGAATGTGAGTGTTGCTTGATTGAGTGCAGTGAAATCATCTTGTGAATGCCTTTTCTTCCAACGCCGTTCTGCAATTCTGGATACTTGCTGAAGCTTTTTAGTGATGTTATTGTGCCAGGGTTGTCTATTGATTCGTCGCACTCTGCTATGCACGACAGTGTTGATGGCTGATGCTGTGGCATGATGATGAGTGGCATTGTAAACTAGTGGCAGTGTCTCTGTCGTGGAGTGAAGATATGGAGGACAGCGGTAGAATAGAGTCTGAGAGTGTGCGAGTGGTCTAGATGTGCGAGGTTTCTGCGGGAGTGCGCAGGTTGATGGACATGGGTGACAGGTGTGGAGGATAGTGATGAGAGAGTGAGTAGATGGTGGTCAGATAGAGGGAGAGGGGGGAGATTGTGAAGTTAGATAGGGAGCAGAAACGGGTGAAGGCCAGGTCTAATGTGTGTCCGTCTGTGTGGGTGGCTGAGGAGACCGCTGAGTAAGTCCAAAAGATGAAGTAAGGGACAGGAGTTTGGAGGCTGCTGACTGGTGGGTGTCAATGGGAATGTTGAAGTAACCCATTATGGTGGTGGGAATATCAGCAGAGAGAAAGTGAAGAAGCCAGGTGGAGAAATGGTCAATTAAAGGCAGTGGTCGGGCCCGGAGCTCTGTATATGACGGCTGCTTGGAGATTGGAGGGAGAGTAGATACGGACAGAGTGGACTTCAAAAGAGGGGAGGATAAGGGAAAGAAGAGGTGGGATTGGGTTAAAGGTACAGTTGGAAGAAAGCTTATTCTATACACCCATTTTAAAACTGGTTTTATTTGCTTTTTAGAAACATGGTGTGGGCAAATGTAAAATTGGTTGCAGAATAAGAAAGTCCAGAAGAACTTTATTTATATCAGGGTCAGATTGTTACATCATCCCACTCCCTAAGGCTCCATTTAAACCTAAAGGGGTATTCTGACAGTATATGCCATAAGTATGTTACAGTGGGTATCATTTTTGAGACTTACAGTTACCCAGAGAAAAGGCCCAAATGACCACACAAAAGTGCAACTCCAATGTAGTACACTGTGTGCACAATTAAGGCAATTTGTATTTTTGATGATTAACTTTATTATTGAACAACTACAGTGCTGTCAATCAGTACAAAAGGATAATAAACCTGAATATTTAAGAAAGTAAAAGGGAGATTTTATATTTCTTAGGAGAATATCTACAGTATATATCATAATTGAGTACACCCCTCACATTTATGTAAATATTTTATTATATCTTTTGATGGGACATCACTGAAGATATGATACTTTGATACAATGTAGTCAGTGTACAATTTGTATAACAGTGTTAATTTGGTGTGCCCTCTACATAACTCAACACACAGCCAATTATGTCTAAACCGCTACGACAACAAAAGTGAGTACACCCCTAAGTGAAAATGGCCAAATTGTGCCCAAAATGTCAATATCTTGTGCGGCCACTATTATTTTCAAGCCCTCTCTTGGGCATGGAGTTCACTAGAGCTTCACAGGTTGCCATTGGAATCCTTTTTCACTCCATGTTGAAATTATGGAGCTGGTGTATGTTGGAGACCTTGCGCTCCTCCACCTTCTGTTTGAGGATGCCCCACAGATGCTCAGTATGGTTTACGTTTAGAGACATGCTTGGCTAGTCCAGCACCTTTACCCTCCCAACCTTTAGCAAGGCAGTGATCTTCTTGGAGATGTGTTTTGGGGTTGTCATCATGTCTGAATACTGTCCTGCGGCCCAGTTTCTGAAGGGAGGGGATCAGAATCTGGTTCAGTATGTCACAGTGCATGTTGGCACTCATTCCTCCCCAAACCATGTGTGTTGAGTTATTTAGAGAACACACCTTATTTACACTGTTATACAAACTGTACACTGACTACTTTATATTATATCAAAGTGTCATATCTTCATTGTTGTCTCATAAGAAGTTATAATAAAATATTTCAGAAAATGTGAGGGGTGTGCTTGCATTTGTAATATACTGTATGTGTGAGAATAATAACCAGACAACTCACCATGTAAAAATTCCAACATTTAAAAAAATATATATCAGTAACCACTATAACACTCTTCTTTTCAGTAACAGTAACAAGTCTTCCCCACATGGAGTCTGGCAGCTTCTCAATCTGTTGATGATCAAGTTTTTGGACAGCACAAACCATAGCCTGCCATACACTGTTTAGAAAGGAGGGACCTTTTTCCTTCTCCTTAAATCTCCCTTTAAAGAGGGGCCATCAAGTTCTCAATAGCATTTAGATCAGGCGAGGAAGGGGCCATGTTGTTGTTCTTTTATTTTTAAGACCTTTACTGGCTAGCTGAGCAGTGGAGACTTTGATGCATACGGTGAAGCATTGTTCTTCACGCTTTTTCCTGTGCCACTGCTTGAAGAAAGTATCTTCTAATCACTGGAGGTGGAACTGGGAGCTGATTTTGAGTCCATCTTCAACCAAAAAGGTTTAACTATCTCATGTTTAATGACACCAGCTCATAGCAGTAAATCGCCTCCACCATGAGTCATCCATCTGGTCCGTCAAGATTTCCTCTCATTTCATCAGACCCTGTCTTGACGCTTTACCTTCTGTGTCTTGTTCAGTAGTGGTCAGGTTTCAGGCTTCCTTACCTCAGCCATGTCTGTGACCACTGAACACATTGTACTTCTGTCACTCCAACAAGGTTGCAGTTCTGAAATATGACAGCACTGAAGGATAATGGGTTCCTGGTCGCTTCACGTTTGATTCTTCTCAAATATGTGCCAGTTAACCCCCTTCTGACATTTGTCATAATACTACGTCCCTGTGCCCTGGACCTATGTGACCAGGATGGATTATTACGTCGTTGCGATCACCCGTGCAAACAGGCTGTGCGCGGGTGATTGTGACCGGGTGTCACCTTCTGACAGCTGACACCCGGCACTAAGTGCTAGGATCGGTCACGCACCGCTCCCGGCACTTTAACCCCCTAAATGCTATGATTGAACTTGATCGCAGCATTCCAGGAGCTGGCAGAGGGATGACAGCCCCTCTGACTTTGGATCGGAGACCCCGCTGTGTGTTATGCGGGGTCCCGGTCGTTACCATAGTGATCCGATATCGTCATGATGAGATCCGGGTCAACCGAGCTAGGGAAGTTGCTGTGCATGATTAGCAACTTTTCTTGTAGTGTAGAGCTGACCGTTTGCATAGCAGAGGAATGTTGCTGCATTCCCATGCTGTACAAACGATCAGCCTGCAAAAAATGATAGTCCCATAGTGGGACAAAGTTAAAAAGTAAAACATATTTTTTAAATAAATGTCAAAAATATAAAAAAATAAAAAGATATTGTATCTATAAATAAATATTTTTATGAAAAAAAAAAAATTTAAAGTACACATATTTGGTATCGCTGCGTCCACAACAACCCGACCTATAAAATGTTTCCACTAGTTATCCCCTTTAGCGAACACCATAAAAATAAATAAAAACAAAGCAAAAAACAATGGTTTATCATCATACCACCAAACAAAAAGTGGAATAAAACACGATCAAAACAACGGATATAAATAAACATGGTACCACTGAAAACATCATCTTGTCCCGCAAAAAACAAGCCGCCATACAGCTCCATCAGCAGAAAAAAAACAGAATTGCTGGATTTTGTTCATTCTGCCTCACAAAAATCGTTATAGAATGCGATAAAAAAATGTTATGTACCCGACAATGGTACCAATAAAAACATTAGCTTGTCCCACTAAATCAAGCCCTCACATGACTCTGTGGGCCAAAATATGTAAAAATTATAGCTCTCAAAATATGGTGATGCAAAAACTACTTTTTGCAATAAAATTGTCTTTTAGTGTCTGACAGCAGCCAAACATATAAACCTGATATAAATCTGGTATCTCTGTAATTGCACTGACCCGAAGAATAAAGTTGCCTAATCACGTATACCGCACGAGGAACGGCGTAAAAAATAAAACCAATTCTTCACCTGCTGTTGATTTTTTTTTATTCTGCCTCCCAAAAATCTCAGTAAGGCTCGGCGCACATTTATCCTGTGCTTTACGCTGAGCACTTACATCGGGGTTTCCCTGTAAATCTTTTAACTACGTGATTCAGATGGAACCTCTGGCGGAAGATTCCCTATAATTAGGCAGATGGAGGCACTGTGGATGCCGTCTTACCTTTGATCCAGCAGTGTCCATCTGTTTAGGATTGCAGAAAAGTGCCGTCAGCCACTGTTTTGTGCACTCCTGAAAAGGACACCGTTGAACAGAGGCCAGACGGAGTCCAGAGTAACTCTACTGCCTCATTATAGTGAATGGATCACTCGGGGGTTTCATCTGAATCGTGTCACTCAGAGATTTGGATGAAACTCCAAAGTAAGTGTTCAGCGTACAACGCCAACTGAATCCACAAAACAAGTAAGCCTTCACTCAGGTCTGTCATCTGTTAATGGAAATATAGGGGGCTTCTACGTTACTAGTGGCACAAAGGCTCTGGTAAAGCAAAATGACTCTTCACCCGCCAAAAGAAATTCAGGAAATTCTCCGCTCCCAAATCCAAATGCCCCCTTAATTCTGAGCCCCACTGTGTACCTAAACCACATACTGTGTCCACGTTTGGCATTTCTGAAGCGATGAGATCCCACCTAACTTACGGGTGCATGCCTCCAGAAGCACGGGCTGGGCATAACATACTGGTGACTGCAATGTACTGGTCACTACAGGGATCTGGTCACTACAACGGCAGTTTGCAATTTTCACTCAGCAACATTCATTGCTGCTTGTTTCTGGAAAATACCCATGGAGTCAAAATCGTCACTACACATGTAGATAAATTCCTCAGGGGTATAGTTTCCAAAATGGGGTCACATGAGAGGGGATTCTGTTCTTCTAGCAAATAGGGGCTCTGTATATGGAGTCCGCAAACTGTTTTAGGAACATCTAACACCAGGAGGCAAATAGCGTTCCGTTCCTCCCTAGTCTCTCCGTATGGCTAAGTAGTACTGTACATCTACATGTGGGGTATTGACACATTCAGTAGAAATTTTGGTGCCATTTTTACCCACTTCTTGTTTGAAAATGTAAAATCTGGGGCTAAAACTACATTTTGGTGAAAAAATGTAATTATTATTTTTTCACTGCCCAATGGTTAAAATTCTGTGACACACCCATGATGTCAATATGATCACTGCACCCCTAGATGAATTCATTGAGAGGTGTAATCTCTAAAATGGGGTCACTTATGGGGGGTTCTGTTGTGTTAGCACTTCATGGGCTCTCCCAGTGGGTCATGGCACCTGCAAACCCTAACAGTAAAATCTGGAGCTCCTTGCCTTCTGAGCTTTGTACTGTGCCTGAAAAATATTTCCTGGTTACAAGTAGGGTATTGGTGCAGTTTGTTGTAAAAAATGTCCTACTAGCCCTTAGAAAAATTAAAAACTTTGGGCTAAAACAACATTTTAGTGGTAAAAATGTAATTTATTCTTTCTTCACAATATGATCACTGCACCTGTAGATGAATTCATTGGGGAGTGTAATTTGTAAAATGAGTTCACATATAGGGGTTTCTGTTGTTCTGGCACCTCAGGGGCTCTGCCAATGTGACTTGGCACCCTCAAACCATTCCAGCAATATCTGAACTCCAATATGGAGCCTCTTCCATTCTGACCTTTGCACTGTGCCTCAAAAATAGTATTCCCCCACGTATGAGGTATCGGCGTACTCAGGAGAAATTGTACAACAAATTGTATGGTGAAATTTCTCCTGTTTTTTGAAAGGGCAAAATCTGGGGCTAAAATAACATTTTTGTGATAATAAAATGTGATTTTATTATTTTCACGGCTCAACTTTATAAACTTCTGTGAAGCACCTGGGGGTTCAAGGTGCTCACCACACATCTA
Organism: Ranitomeya variabilis; assembly: GCF_051348905.1. Taxonomy (NCBI): domain Eukaryota; kingdom Metazoa; phylum Chordata; class Amphibia; order Anura; family Dendrobatidae; genus Ranitomeya; species Ranitomeya variabilis. The sequence goes on along the minus strand of NC_135235.1, from coordinate 471,623,785 downwards.
AATACATTCCTTGAGAGGTCTAGTTTCCAAAATGAAACAAAATAGGAGAGAGGAGGGGGTGCTCCTGGTGTAATACCCGATGGTCAAGTGGAGGAAGTTAGGAATGAAGTACACTAACCTGCCGTGGTTATGCTGCCGGCATAACCACGTTTGCAAAGCCTGCGGTGCTTATCATGCACCATTCGCCGTGCCGGGTTTGGAGGTTAGCCGGTCACGTGGAGCTTCACGTGATTCTGATGTCATCGCAGAAGGGTGTAAAATGCAAAGAAGGAAAAGTACGGCTGAATAGGGCGCTCAGACCAAGACAGACACTTCTTTTAGATAGAAAAGAAACTTCTTTACTTGGTCATTATCTCCTCACAAAGCTTTTCGGTGGTGAATCCGCCTTCATCAGGTAATCACCTGAGCGCCCTATTCAGCCGTACTTTTCCTTCTTTGTAGTTTGCAAAATGGGGTCACTTGTGGGGGGTTTCCACTGTTTTTTAGGCACATCAGGGGCCCTCCAAATGTGACATGGCTTCCTCCAATTGTTCCAGCAAATTTTGCATTCAAAAAGTCAAATGGCGCTCCTTCCGAGCTCTGCCGTGCACCCAAACAGTGCTTGTCTCCCTCATATGGTGTATCAGCATGCTCAAGAAAAACTGAATAACAAATTTTGGGGTCCATTTTTTCCTGTTTACTCCTGTCAATATAAAAAAAATGGATCTGAAGTAATTTTTTTGTGAAAAAAAGTTATATGTTCGTTTTTTTTCCCCACATTCCAAAAATTCCTGTGAAGCACCTGAAGGGTTAATAAACTTCTTGAATGTGTGCACTTTTGAGGACCTTGAGGGGTGCAGTTTTTAGAATGGTGTCACTTTTGGGTATCTTCTATCATATAGACCCCTCAAAGTGACTTCAAATGTGATGTGGTCCCTAAAAAAAAAAAAAAAATGGTGTTGTAAAAATGAGAAATTGCTGGTCAAATTTAACCCTTATAACTCCCTAGCCAAGAAAAAATGTTGGTTCCTAAATTGTGCTGATGTAAAGTAGACATGTGGGAAATGTTACTTATTAAGTATTTTGTTTGACATATCTGTGATTTAGGGGCATGAAAATTCAAAGTTGGAGAATTGCGAAATTTTCACCAAATTTGCATTTTGTTTCACAAATAAACGCAGGTAATATCAAAGAAATTTTACCACTATTCATTGAAGCGATCCAGAGTTATTACCTTATAAAGGGACAGTGGTCAGAATTGTAAAAATTGACCCGGTTATTAAAGGGAACCTGTAACCCCTTCCCGGGCGTTTGTAACTAAAAGAGCCACCTTGTGCTGCACTAATGCTGCATTCTGACAAGGTGGCTCTTTTAGTTCTTGTTCCTGCCACTGCTGAAATAATCGTTTAGCAAAAAAAGGTGGCTCTTTTAGTTACAAACACGTGGGGGGGGGTGACAGGTTCCCTTTAATGTGCAAACCACCCTTGGGGGTAAAGGGGTTAAATCGGTATTAAAAAGGGCTGCAGGCCTGTGGTTGGCACAATCCAGTGGGTATAGAATTGAGAATTTTGATAATGACCGATTAATTCTGGCAGAGAAAGAAGCAGATTTGTCTGATAAGATATATTACAAAGTAGCTTATTTTCACATGTAATGCTGATTTATTAGATAAAATTTAAAACAACAGTTACTCTTTTAAAGTTACAAACATGTATGCAGTGCGATTCCACAAAAAGGAGATATGAATATCGCTTGCGTGTTTCAGGCTCACCTGGCCCTTAATCTTAGCATTATTGTAGGAGGTACACAGAGGGTTAATGGATGCTAAACCTCCCCAGAGCTGGAATGATCTCTGTCCTAAGTTCTGTATTGTGTGACCTATATTTAGTAGCTTATTGAGTATGATATTGTGTATCACATACAATAGTCCTTTCAATGGACACCATTATTTCACCTTACATTGGGAAAGCTCTGAGCAAGTATATACCTGCCCGACAAGCACGACCTGTACCTGTCCAGCTCTAATAACACTTTCTGTATCCACACCTATGATGGGGATAAGGGGAGACTCCCTTCCAGCTCTCATTCATGGAAGCAGGTTTGGCTGCATTATTTATATCAGGCTTATTGAGTCTGGGAACCAGATCTTGCACTCATGACATAGTATGCTACAATTAAAAAAAGAGACTGTTTGGGCCTGATTCTTTATTGCAGTTGTCTCTTTTTTCGACTCTGACTGCTGGATTGTGGCAGTGTGCGGTGTACATGATTTGCATGCTTACGGTCACACGCCAACTAGACGTTCTCTGCTTCTCTCTATATAAGTGAATTTGCTTTGTTTGTTGAAAGTTTGTCTGTCACCAGATTACCCAATATAAACTGCATACAGTACTAAATAGATCTCTTGTGACCTGATGAGGCTGGCAAATTTACTTAGAAAATCTATGACAGCATAGCTTTGTAATCTTGATATTATGTTGAATACTTATAGTACTGTTGTAGCTGGAAACTTAAAGGGGTCGCCCACTATTCAAAAAGCCCCATTCCAGCGATGTCACGTGACTGCTGTGAGATACAGCACCGATATTTGTGGAATAATTAAGTGAATATATATATAATTTTTTTTATTTTTTTATTTTTTTTCTGGATAAAGGGGGGCTGTCTAGTAGAGGATAACCCCTTTTAAAATGCTCATTTTCATATCAGATGGGGGTTATACACCCATGGATTGATGTCATGATTTTCTTAAAAAGTTCACAAGTCTAATCGGGTCTAAGAGATCATCTGAGTTATGTATGCTGTTTGTATTCTGAAACCTGGTGACAAATCTGCTTCTAGTAAATCAGTGGTGAATTGCCACGAATGATTACAGTTGCGTGTAGTTTATGGATTAAAAATTCTCCTTGCCATTATTTTTTGTTACGGTCAGAGCTCACTGCCTGGGTTTTGGAATAGGAACTCTTTAAACATTAATCACACAGCTTGCATTTGGTGGCTATGCCTCTCTTGTTGGATACTGGTATTGTTTTAATAAAAAAAAAGTCAACAATGAGAAGCTACAATAGTGAAAGGAAAAAAGAAAACATAGTTACCACTGGAATCCGCCCTCCGTGCCAATGCTACCCTCTGATGGTCTCTACCAGACTGACATCCTGACCACCAGTTACTGGACCCTGCACCCAATATACAGCTGCAGGCGACAGGTAGTCACTGGTGGTTGTGGCATCAACACTTCCAGTCCGGCAGAGCCCGCCAAAGTGGCAACACTGGAGCTGGGAGTAGATTCACTCGGTGGTAAGCATGCTTGCTTTTTTTTCACCGTGGTAGAGTCCTGTTGATAATTTTAACGAAACAACAAAAGAACCCTTTACTCTCAATTCTGTCACTAATAGGTAAAAGCACAACAAAGACCATAGTGGCAAACATGCAAAGATGAATAGTTTTATACTTTTATTTGTTTATTTAATAAAAAAAATGTATAATCCTATACTGTATACTAAATTATACATTTTTAGATAGACCTACTATGTAGAACATACAAACAACCGGGAACTGCTGAGCCACTGTGTTTGCGCTACTGCTATAGCATGGTACATGGGTTATAGAAAATGGCAGGTTACGGGCGTTATGAGCACAGTTTATCTTGGTGTGCTAAACTGATTCCCTTAGTCATTTTTTTCTGGAGTTATGTATATGGTGAAACTCAGCTGCTCTTCCTGTAGCTCCACCTCTGGTGGTCTGAGCCTAGATGGCGATATTCCCAGCTCCATCACAAAAGGTTTGAATGAAAATATCTCTTTAAGGACATCCTAAATTTACCAAGTGAATATTACCGAATAGGACAATCCAAAGTACCACGTGATAATTTGCATATCCACTTCAAATGGGATTGTCTTCCTGGTCCTTTGTCAGAACCGTTTACAACTTGTCCTTGCATACGGATTCATCACAAACATTATTAACAGACATGTTACTTCTACAATTTATTTCATTTTACGCCACGTTCACACGTTCAGTATGTGGTCAGTGTTTCACACCAGTATTTGTCAGCCAAACCAGGAGTGGGTGATAAAGACAGCAGTGGTGACGTGTGTCTACTGTACTTTTCCTCTGATTGTTCCACTCCTGGTTTTGACTGACAGATACTGAACTTGTGAATGTGACCTTATGCAAATACAAACATAGCACAGTATCATAGCCGACCCTCTCGCCTATTGTGTTTCATTTTTGATTTATTACTGCAAGTCCATACCCAAAATTATTCTTGAGAGTGTTTTAATTACAAAGGTGCTGTTTTTAGAGAGGGCCGATTTTCTCCATATCTCACCATTTTTTACTTCATCCTGTATTTGTTGGATTTCTTTTTAATTAGCAATTGCCCATTCCTAATACCCATTATGATTCTACTTAGTTATATCTTCTCATATTTTACAAAGGTGTATGCAAGTAATTCTTGGTGTTTAATCTTATCGATATGCTGATTTGCGCTTCTGGCAGTGACAGCAGCTGAACACGGAGGCAAACAATAGGAATATCAGGAACAGCAAACAAAAGGATCCGATCACCACAAGACCTCCCAACGCCCAGTCATCCCTCAGTATTCGATTCTTTATATTTTCCAAAATGGGAGCTGAAGGGTGTAAGACCTGAGCTGTGTCTTGTCCCATCCTGTAAAAAGAAAATATAGAGTGTTAATTTTAAAAATTAAACATCTGCAAAGTGGAGTACCTCACTAGTGTGCAAGTCTGTAGTAATCAGTCACTATTTGATTACTGCTGAGAAGATTAATGGTCCTTAGGACACTAGGTTGTTTTGGGTTCAGTACTCAGATGCACATTAGTAATTAATGATAAATAGTATAATAAACAAAAGTTATACATTTCAAAGGTAACACATAGTTCAACAATTCAAACAAGAGGAGTGAGAGCCCTCCTTGCAGGAGCTTACCATCTATGAGGGAATAGGGGTGACACATAACTTAATAAGTGCTTGTAGTGTATGATCGTGACATCTTTTATAATAAGATTGCTGTGTACAGTAGTTTTGCTCAAGAATATCCCTTTATTTTGCACCATCCATCTTCTCCTCAACTTGGACCATTTTTCCTGTCCCTGCTGCTGAAAAATATCCCCACAGCGTGATGCTGCCACCACGTTTCACTGTGGTGATGGTGTTCTTGGGGTGATCAGCTGTGTTGGTTTGGCGCCAGACATACCTTTTACCTTGGTGGCCAAAAAGTTAAATTTTGGACTCATCTGGCCACATCACCTTTCACCATACATTTGGGGAGTCTCCCACATGTCTTTTGGCAAACTCAAAATGAGCCTTACAATTTTTTGTGTAAGAAAAGGCTTTTTTTCCTGGCCACACTTCCATAAAGGGGTGTATGTCCTTGTGGGGTGCACTTATATAGTGCTGGATAAGCCCGTCTGATCTAATAGTATGGCTGTCATCAGTAGGCTGTAATTGTGCATCAGACATTGTGCATCACGTATATATCTGTGTGACTGGTGTCCTATGCAAGCTCCATCTGGGTGCATGTTTAATACTACACAGCCACCCCCTCCATGAATTGGTAGGTTTGGGAGTGGCTATCTGCAGGGCATGCGTTAGGGGCAGGCAGATCAGGCAGCTTCCTAGAGCCCCCAGTCCTCCAGGGGCCCCCAGCCAGGGGTGTGCCACTAATAGCGGCACACCACGTGGCCGCTATGGGGCCCATGAGTAAGAGATGCTTGGCACCATCACTCATTCAACTTATCAGCATCATAGATGCCAATACAGTTGAAAGCAATGATGGTGGAGAGAGCATCAGATGACGTTCTCTCTCTCATCAGTGCCCCTCTGCTTGTGACTCAGAGGGCGCATGATGACATCACTTCTGTGCCAGCAGTGGAGCCGATGAGACTGGAGCAGCTCGGGGAACAAGGAGGAGGGGTGAATAGTGCGCGTGTGTCTTCACTACACTGTGTGTTGGGGGGGAGCTGCACTGTACTGTGTGTGTGAGAGGCTGCACTGTACTATGTGGGGGGGTAGCTGCACTGTACTGTGTGTTGGGGGAGCTCGACTATACTGTGTATTGGGGAGATATGCACTATTCTATGTGTTGGGGGAGTTGCACTATACTGTGTGTTGGGGGTGATGCTCTATACTGTGTGTTGGGGAGCTGCACTGTATTGTGTCTTGGGTGGGCGTTGCACTATACTGTGTGTTGGGGTAGTTGCACTATACTGTGTTGGGGGGAGCTTCACTATACTGTGTGCTGGGGAGCTGCACTGTATTGTGTGTGGGGAGCTGCCTTGTACTGTGTGTGTGTGGGGAGCTGCCTTGTACTGTGTGTGTGGAGGGTAGCTGCCCTGTACTGTGTGTGGGGGAAGCTGTACTGTTTGTGGGGGAGAGCTGCACTGTACTGTGTGTGTAGGGGTGGACCTGCACTGTACTGTGTGTGTGTGGGGAAATGCATTATACTGTGTGTGGAGAGGTATTGCATTATACTGTGAGTGGGGGGCTTCATTATACTGCATGTGTGTGGGGGGCTGCATCATTATACTGTGTGTGGAGAGGGACTGCATTATACTGTGAGCAGGGGGCTGTATTATACTGTGTGTGTGAGGAGGGGCTGCATTATACAGCGTGTGTGTGGGGGGCTGCATCATTATACTGTGTGTGTCGGGAGCTGCATTATACTGAGTGTGTGTGGCTGCAGTATACTCTGAGGGGGGCTGCAGTATACTCTATCAAGGACCATGGGGAGTGCACTATACTATTTGTACTATATGGGACTTGCATTATACTGTATCGAGGACTATCTGTTCCAATCATTCTTCCTGTGTCGTCGTAAAGAAACTCGGGAACAAGTGTTGAACGACTTCATTATTGTCGATCACGCTTGATTAACGGCCTGAACTTTGCACCTGTAAATACAACCAAAATGTTTGTGTGATGTGGAATATGTGAGCATTTGGGGCCCCACTTTAAACTTTTGCCCAGGGCCCCACTTTCTTTAAAACCGGCCCTGGCTGTCTGCATCAGTATTTTGCACCTGTGCCTCCCCCATGGGGGTCTGCTGCATCCTGCTAAGTGCATTGGTAATCTGACCTGGTGTTGGTAAGGCTGTATTTTTTTTCTGTGATGTTTTTTCACTCTTCCATAAAGGTCATCTCTATAGAGTGTACGGCTTATTGTGGTCGCATGGGCAGATACTCCTATCTCTGCTTGGGAACTCGGCAGCTCCTTCAGGGTTACCTTTGGTCTCTGTGCTGCCTCTCTGATTAATGCCCTCCTTGCACGGGCTGAGAGTTTTGGTGGTCGGACCACTCTTGGCAGGCTTGTGGTGGTACCATGTTCTTTCCATTTGATGATAATGGATTTGATGTTGCTCTGTTGGATCATCAGAGACTGGGATATTTTTTTTATAACCCAACCCTGACTTGTAGTTCTCAACAACTTTGTCCCTAACTTGTTTAGAGATCTCCTTGGTCTTCATGGTGTTTGGTTAGTGTTGCCTTTTGCTTAATGCAGTCTCTTTAGCCTTTCAGAAAAGGTGTGTATATACTGACAGACCATGTGACACTTAGATTGCACACAGGTGGACTTTTTTTCACTAAGCATGGGACTTATGAAGGTACTGTAAGGGTATGTGCACACATTGCGTTTTTTTCTCATTGTTTTCATTTTTTTTGCGATAAAAACACATACATATGCATCCTATCATCTAGAATGCATTCCGCAATTTTTGTGCACATGATGCGTTTTTTTCCGCAAAAAAAAACGCATCGCTGGAAAAAAAAGCAGCATGTTCATTAATTTTGCGGATTTTTTGCGTCTTTCCCGATATCTAATGCATTGGGAAAGCTCCGGAAAAAAACACGCAAAAAACGCGGAAAAAACCGCATGCGGATTTCTGGCAGAAATGTCATGAAATTTGTGCAAGAAATCCTGAACGTGTGCACATACCCTAACTGCTTGCAGCAGAAATTTTTAGGGGCTTCATAGCAAAAGGAGTAAATGCAGATGCACATTCATTTTTTTTTTTTTTTTTATCCCATAAATTTAATTTTTGCCTAAATATTTCTCACTTCACTTCATTCATCGCTGATTCATCACACAAATCGGATTATAAAAATATTTAAACACAGGTTGTAATGTAAAAAAAATAGGTAAAAAAAACAAGGGGGGTGAATACTTTCACAAGCCAGTGTATATGCAAAGCTGCACAAGCTATCACCAGCCAGTATCTGTGTATATACAGATGTGAAATGACATGTAGTGTGTGGGAATTTGATGAAAGCGGGGAACAGAATGTGAAGTAAAATGGAAGAACTGAGAAAAGTTAGGAAAGTGAAGTGGTCAGTCTGTCTAAAATAGTGTGATTTTTGGGGCACACTTAAAAATGTGATCGTTGTGAATGAACCTTCTTGTATGGAACTGTGCATTCCAGACAGTTTGTGCGGCTTAACAAATTTTCTCGGAGATGGGAATGGTAGGCAGAGTTCAGGAAAATGATGTCAGTCTGTGGAGCATTTTGGAGAACTTTGTGGATAACAGCAGTAAAGTAGTATTGTATTTAGTAGCCTATGGGCAACCAGTGCAATGGCTGGCAAAGGGTAGAATCATCAGTGTTGTGGCTGGACAGAAATACAAGTCTGGCTGCTGCATTCTGGTTAAATTGGGGAGGTGAGAGTTTAGTGAGGGTAAGAGCAAGTACAGAGTTACAGTAATCAACAATTAAGAGAAATTACAAGTTTTTACTGTCTCCTGTCAGAAAAGGTCAGATTCTGGAGATTTTTCTGTTGTTTTGGTGACATGACCGAGTGAATTATTGGATGTAGTAGTGAAGGGCATGCTGCCTAGTAGTTATGATAGTACAATACACAGAAATTGACATATCAAGTTTAGGCAGATTAATAGAGGGTGGAAACACAAGAAATTCATTTTTCTAAAAGAGATCATGATGTTAGAGACAGCTGATAGCCTGGTGTTTTCTGATATTGTGGACTGATGTTAGGAAAAGTATATACCGTATATGCCTGAGTATAAGCCGAGGCACCTAATTTTGCCACGGAAAACTGGGTAAGCATATTGACTCGAGTATAAGCCGGGTATACATTGTCCCCTCATTCCTGTCATGGTATGCATAGCTCCCCCGTCCTGTCCTGGTATGCATGGCTCCCCCATTGCTGTCCTGGTATGCATGGCTCCTTATCCCCTATCCTTGTATTAATGGTTCATATTTAAAAAAAAAAAAAAAAAACCTCACCATCCACGCGCCCTTGCAGCATCTCGTTGGTCCTGGCGCCCTCCCAGCATTTCGTTGGTCCCGGCGCCCTTGCAGCATCTCGTTGGTCCTGGTGCCCTCGCAGCATCTCAATAGTTCCAGCGTCAGCAGCTCTTCCTGTGCTGAGCGATCACGTGGCCCCGCTCATTAAGGTAATGAATATTCCCTCAATGCCTAAGGGAGTGGAGAGGCATGCATATTCATTACCTTAAAGGGACTCTATCACCTGAATTTGGCGTGCTATGTAAATGCCCTGTTTTCGGTCCGATGGGCGGTGTTACTTCTTTTTTCCTCCACCCCATCCTTCCCCGCTGTCCGCAGTATTTTCTGGAATTGGAGTAGGTGTCCTCCATAGTTCGCGCGTGCGCAATGCAATCTTGTCTCCCGCACCCGCAGTATGCTTTGCCCATCTGCGGGCAAAGCCGAAAAGCATTACTGCGCATGTGCCGGCGCACTATGTCCCGGAACACAGAGAAATACTTCCGGAACATAGTGCACTGGCGCATGCGTAGTAATGCTTTTTGGCTTTGCCCGCAGTTGGGCAAAGCATACTGCGCGTACGCGAGACAGGAATTGCATTGCGCACGCGCGAACTATGGAGGACACCTACACCAATTCCGGAAAATATTGTGGACAGTGGGGAAGGATGGGGTGGAGGAAAAAAGAAGAAACACCACCCATCGGACCGAAAACAGGGCATTTACATAGCCCGCCAAATTCAGGTGACAGATTCCCTATAATGAGTGGGGCCACGTGATCGCTCGGCACAGGAATAGCTGCTGGGACCATCGAGATGCTGTGAGGCAGCTGGGACCAACGAGATGCTCCAAGTGCACGCTGGAGGGTGAGTAGGATGTCTTCTGGAAGCCGGCGGCTGCAGCTGTCACTGTGCGCCCTATAAGGGAAATGAATATTCATTTCTCTTTAGCAGTGGGCACAGGCTTTAGCCACAGACGCCGGCTCCTGCCTCTGTCCCCACGGCTCCCCCTCCCCTGCCGCCTTTCTGGGACAATTGACTCGTGTATAAGCCTAGGGGGGGCGTTTTCAGCACAAAAAATGTGCTGAAAAACTCGGCTTATACACGACTATATACGGTAATTGGGTATCATCAGCATAGAGATCGTACTGGAAGACAAATCTACTGATGGTTTGTCCAATATGGGATGTGTAGAAAGAGCATGGAGAACCACAAAGTTAAGGAAAGAGAAGAGATGCCAGCGCACATTGTGCCATATATACAATATGTGTGAACAGTGCCTCGTTTTTGCAGCTGCTGTTAGTTAGTGATTTGCTGATCTATATGATACCTTTATATCTCTTTGTGCAAATATCTTGTCTGGCTCTTTAAATTGGAAGGACAGATCTGTAGATATTGCAATGGCTATTTAAGGGTCGGGGTACTCTTGTTACAGGGGCAAGGGTCACGATGTGATCACATTATCATACTTTGCACACAATGGTATTACCTTGTTCTTAGCAGAGTCGCCCCTGTGATGTCAAGCACTTGACATGAGTCTTCTCCCTTTTGTTCTGCAGATGTAAGTCCCTTTAGTGGCCCTGCTTTTCCTCCTTGGACAGTTTAGTTTTCCTTTTTTTTCCTCCTCCCAGCCCTAGTTAATATTTTACTGCTGTGTCTGTTCTGCCTTCATAGAAAGCTGTATTAGGAAAAGGTCTGTTGATTAGCCAGGACTGACCAATCACCTGCAGAGAAGGACGTTTGCTTTTCAATATAAAGTCAGTCTCGGCGGTTGCTATTGGGTGATGCCAGGTGTCTGGTGCTTTGCTTGCAAATCCTGCTATTCTGCTATGAAGTGCTGCTGTCTCAGCATGAGAGCTGTGTTTGCGTGATGATGTATGTGCAACCATAGGCATCCGATGATCATAGGTTGTTTTTCTTCCCTCCACACCATTGCAATTGTATATTTATAATACCTAAGCACTACTCAAAGCAGGGTGATTTATTTGGGCGTAGTATGACTTCATATTGCTGTTATTAATTCTGTCATTATGTAACATGCTTAAGTTTTAGAGAAATGTCAATCTAGTTCTAAACATTGTAGCCTTATGGAGGATCAAAGAAAATCTTTCCTAACTAAAAGCTATCGGATAGTTTTCCTGAATCAATCAAATATCATTGGAATCCCTTTTTAATTACGATACTTCTCCTTTCCTGAGTGTTTTGGACTTTTTTTGCCAACAGAATTTCTCAGCATATACTTAGTCATGAGAAAATCGTAAAAAAAAAAAAAAAGATCTTTAACTTACGGTAGTTTAAATACAGCCTCCAATGAATAAGAAGAATGACAAATTAGACTGTCTTTAATTAACAAAATCTAGAGCAAAATGCAAACGTAGCGTGAAAATTAAGTACACAGTTCACGTGTTCCGTTTTTGATGCATTTTTTTTTCATGCAAATTTTAAGCTGCTTACAAAAAAGCAGATTTTGCTTAGTTTTTGCTGCTGATAAAGTTTAGTACATAAAAAAGTAATCTGATTCAACTTCATCAGATTTTGGCACCAAAAAACAGCGAAAACTGATACCTGTGTTTTTTACAGCATTTTTGAAGCATTTTTTTTTTTTTGCACTACCCGTTGCTTTCAATGGGTCAGAAACACTGAAAAAAGTGACCTACTGCTTTTTGCAAAAACACAGCTCTTTGACAAAACAGTCAGGAAAAATAAAAAAAAACAAGGTGTATGCATAAGACCTCTGAAATCTAGATTTTGGTGATACTATGAAACACAGCTGAAAACTTGCTTTAAAAAGCACACCAAAAAAAAAAAACGCAACTTGTGAACATAGCCTGATTGTTACCATAGGAATTAAGTGTGTAAGTAGCAGACAGGTGCTGCTAATGAAATGCCCTTGAGTAAATGTTCAAGTGTCTGAAAAATATTTTTTTTTGCAAATTGCTGGTCTTGAGCATCGAGCCATGTTAAAAAAGGACCTTTTCACCTTCGCATCAGACCATAAGACTTACCAAGGTTTTAGAAGAGGAAATTAGAAAAGAAAATTGAAGCAAAAGATGTGGTCAATTCTGTACTACTATCCGCTGTCCTGGTATATATAGTCCCCTCATCCCCATCCTGTTATGCATGGCCCCCTCATCCCTATCCTGGAATACATGCCCCCGTCCCAATCCTGGTATGCATGGCTCTTTCACCCCTACCCTGGTATGCATGGCCCCCTCACCCCTACCCTAGTATGCATGGCCCCATCTCCCCTTCCCTGGTATGCATGGCCTCCTCATCCCTATCCTGGTATGCATGGCCCCCTCACCCTACCCTAGTATGCATGGCCTCCTCATCCCTATCCTGGTATGCATGGCCTCCTCATCCCTATCCTGGTATGCATGGCCTCCTCATCCCTATCCTGGTATGCATGGCCTCCTCATCCCTATCCTGGTATGCATGGCCTCCTCATCCCTATCCTGGTATGCATGGCCCCCTCATCCCCTCGTGTACTTTTTTCCCTGTATGATGTTGCCCAATCATAAGCAGGCAGCAACATGCAAGGGAAGAAAGAACACGCCCCCCACTAGAGGTTTAGAGCAGGCTTTTTTCTGTATGAGTTATGTAATGACAGTCTGTTCTCCTCGCTGTAGAGTGATTCCATGTGTCGGGAGTGGAGCAGAGATTATGCCAGCTCTGTGTTTCTTCTGTTAAAAACTCTGCTCTTTATTAATTTTGAAGCTACATGAAAAACCTATCAAACACATGTAAAATCCCAGTGAGAAGATGAGACTAAAGTGCACAATATTAGCCATAAAGCCCTACACCATGGTTAGTGAAATCCAAACAACACATATCAGCACAAAAACTCATATCGACTGTCAAGCACCATGATGGAAGGGTCATCATTTGGGATTTACTTGCAGCCACAAGACCTAGGCACTTTACAGGCATTGAGATGACCATAAATTCCTCTGAATACCAAAGTATTCCAGAGTCAGTTGTGAGGTCATCTAAGCCAAATCTTGTCTGCAACTGGCTCATACAACTGAACAGATCCCAAGCTCGGCAGCAAGTTTATATCATTATGTCCGAAAAAGTAATATGCCACTGCTGTTAACCTCTATAATGCTGTTATCAGTCTCTCACTGCAGAATTTAAGGCAACTGGCGCCCATTTCTCCCCAACAATGATGCGATATCCCATTGCTTGATCACTCTCTCACGACTCTAGGTGTCCCCGTCCTCCCTGCTGTAAATGGTTCTTCTCAGTCACTGCAGCCTGCAGTCAGTTGAGTGTACAGTCTGTGAAGGGCAGGCACGGAAGCTTGTGCTGATCCTGACTACGGATGAGACTGTTGTGATGATCTTTTAGTTAACCATAGAGTGCAATACAGAAGTACACCTAAAAGCAAAATATGACTAGGAAAACAAAATATATCAGATGTATTACAAGAAGTCAGGTTTTTTTTTACATTTTTTATAGTTATTTTATAGAAACCACATTCAAATTTTATTACATTTTACAAAGTTAAACAATAATACATATTTTAGAATTATTTTCAAAACTTACATTGCAAGTAACGCAAAGTATGGCACAGTAGACGTTATTGGGAAAGCTAATAAAAATGAATGTTTTCTTTTTAGCAACTTTAAATGAGAAAAAATAATAGCTGGAATATACTCTGCTCCTTTCTTCTGTACATTGTATTTTGATAGCATTTGCAATTTGTACATACCGGTAAGTCCATACATAATTTTTTTTTCTTGTGAGGGTAAGAGCTGCCTTTTCTTCCCGGTGCCAATCTCTGCCGGCACAGAGCGGTCAGGCACCACGTTTCTGCTGCTTCATTTGAGCAGCTCTTCCACTGCCGGTATATTCTTTCGGCGGAGTGTCACGCTGACGTCATGTTGATTGACAGCCGACTCCTGTTGACATTACGCCAATAGAGCAGTTTCCTCTTTTTCGCTCTGCTCTCTTCACAGGGCGTCTCTGGCGATGTCATGTTGATTGACATCCAGTTTCCATTAACATTTGGACAATAGAACAGTTTGTTTTGTTTTTTTCACTCTGCTCTGTTGACTGGGTGTTTCTGGTAATGTCATGCTGATTGACAGCCATCTCCCATTGCCAAACTGCAGGTAGTTAGCAACTATCTGCCTGTAAGTTGTTAGCTCTATAAGAAATATAAACAAAAGTCCCGAATAACCATTTTAAGATTTGTGATTGGTCTTATGACACTTTTAATGGTGTAATTGTCATGGAAGATTGGGAATGAGCTTCTTATAAAACAGAACTTCCTTAGTGATTAAATAGCCCTACAACCTTGGTTTTCTATGGTGTACGATCAGTGTCCTGGCTTTATTGCCTGAAGTGCATTTTAGGTAGTGAATTCACGAGTGTGGATTACCTACTGATCTCATAAACATACTGCTTCCATACTTAAACCTTTCTTACTATACCACTTAGTAAGATTTTATATCTAAGACATTGTTGGGCATAATGCAGGAATGCCCAACTGTGGCAATGCCATTGTGTACTGCCCCCGACCACCTTGTCATAAACATGATTCCTTGTATTTGGTGTCTGCTTAGGCCTTTTTCACACTTCAGTTGTTTGGCGTCAGTCTAAAACCGCCTCAAATAACGGATCCGTCATTTTTTTTTGGCGGATCTGTTATTTTCCCATAGACTTGCAATGGCGACGGATTGTGACGGATGGTCGTCAGTTCCATCCGTCATGCGACGGATCCGTCGAAATTTGGCGGACGTTGTCTAGACATAGACGGACATTGAAACGTTTTTTGTCAACGCCGAAATGACAGTTTGCGGCGGATCCGTCGCGTCCGTCATTCCATAGAATGGCCGCCTATGGGCGTCATTTCGGCGGATCCGTCGCCCCAATCCATTTTTTCAATTGCGCATGCTCCAAAAAGTAGATACTTTTCCCAGACAACCCCCAAGTAACGGATCCGTCAAAAAAACGGATCCATTGGAACCGTTTTCTCAACAATTGTGACGGATCCGTCGATCCGTCACTATGTCGGAAGTGACTGACGCCAAACAACTGAAGTGTGAAAGAGGCCTTAGATGTATTTTCCATGTCAGAGAGAAGTGGCGCCGAATACTAATGATTTAGTATGTAGCTAATCACTGGGACACCCTATATATAAGCATGATAGCTATTGACCCTGCTGGTCTCCAGTAAGAATAAATGAGGTGAACTGGTGGCCATATTTATTGTATGGAAGTGTAAAACATTTGGCAATTCATCAACTTCCCTAAACTACTATGGAAGAAATCATATGAATGCATTGTCTCTTCCTTTCTGGAACGCAAGAGGGAATACTAAATCCCCCTATCCTCCCCATAGATTTAAGTCCTGAAGTGGGACTGGCACCTGTCAGACATTTATGGTGTATACTTTTGATATGCCATAAATGTCCTAGATAGTAATAGCCCTTTGAATTTTATTGCAGCCCTTGCGATAGAGTAGAAAGAATCATGAAATCATCATGCTCCGGTGGGATCATCTGTCGACCAGTTTGTCACTTTCCACCAGGAAGAATTTATTCTGTGCGTAGTACAATCCCTCCTCACAACCAGTCCTTATAGCTTACAAATAAACACAGTCCAGTGATTTCTTTTGGCAATGCACATGTATCTAGATTCATATGTTCAGATGGAAAGGTAAGGCTCATAGATCATCCTTGTTGGCTATTAGACCTTAGGTTTTGGGTCTACTCGACTAGAACGACGCTTCTTGTCACAACAGCAGAAGGAACACATGATAATGGCCATCAGTAGTACCATGCCTGGGGGAGAAACAGAGGTTCTAATGTAAACAATAGCTTCATGGTATAGCGATTTATAGACCGAATGCATTGATTAAGAGCAGAATAGAAAGTGTGCACATGCTCACCAATAAAGACAAGGATAATGGTGAAGGAAATTATCTCCACAGTGTCGGCCTCAGGTAATTGCTTTAATTTTATAAGAAGTCTGTCTGCTATATTCTGCATTTCTTCTTTTACACTCTGGTTACTCATTGTGACAACTGGAATGACTGCAGTCTGTGCCTGGAATTGAGGGCAGGGTTAGTAAATGTTAAAGGGGTTCTCTTGGTGTTACACAATTCAGCATCAGCAAAATAACATAGTTTGAAAAAAAAAACACATAAATTCATCATGTTCAACCTAGTAACCTGCAGTAGTGATCGGCTATCATTTAATATCCTGGTAACAAAGGCGACCATACTTCCATGTGCACAGAACGATCAGCAGTAGATTATTCAGTGTGCGTAGGCTACCATTATTCTCGGCAGCATATCACCAGGATGATGCACTGTCGAGAACAATAATTCATAATCAACCTTACAAACCATTTCACTCAACGTTTTGCTAGTTTGTTGGGTGATCTGCACTTTCTTATGTTCACTATAATCAGCTAATGTAAATGCACTCTTAGACTAGACAGTCTTAAGATCACCGTAATTTATCAAAGTTGCAAAGGGAAGATGCAGCACCAATAGTTGTAAAATCCTGATAGGCTTTAATAAATATCCATAAAAGTTCTCTGAAGAATGACGAAAAGGTTCCTTGTTTCCCCGAAAGGAAAGACAGAGCCTTACACATATAACATCCTGTCTCCTCATCAGTTCCTCTAGACTTTAGGCCCTGATAAATTGCCTAGTCCCATCCCACCTTCCCCGTAATGCCGGCCTTGCATACCAACCTGTCTCTCCTTCAGTTCTTCTGAAGTCCCACAATTAACGGATTTTTGGTGACATCATTATCTCATAATTGTGATGTCACCAAAGGTCTTTAAGCAATCTTAATCTCACAATAGAAACGCTTGGGACTACAAAGAGAGTTCTGGCCTTTGGCAGCAGCCCAATTAGCTCCTTTTCCCTAACACCAGCCCTGACTGTAACTAAGCTTATTTTGGAGTGGGGCTCATATTTAAAACATACTCCAAAATCCTATGAAATGATCCTAGAGCTTATTTTCCAGTAAACATGGTACATCATCTGAAACGTTTTGGATCACTGATGATTTTTATTTGTAGATTTAACAAATTGCTTCATGGTGTTTGATAATAAATCTGCTTATTTTGAAGGTGGTCTATTATAAGTTTACACCACCTATTACTTGGCTTACTTTGTTTCATAAAGGTGGACATTTTGGCACATGCTGTTGCCTTTCATGTTGTAAAGTGTTTTAAAAGGCATAATAAATATGGTGCAAATGATAAAAGACAAGTATATTTGGTGCAAATCACCCCAGAATTCTTGTACATTTAGCTTGATAAATATGCCCCTATATTTATATGGCACCATTACATTGTATGGTTAAATATAACTAAACTGATATAAAATAGCCATCATGGTATAAAAACACTCCTTTCTCATATTGTATGAATTGACACTTCACAATCTTTGGTGAAGTACATGCTTCATATACACTGGAGATTGACTTGGTCTTCAGGGGTGATGGTCTAGGATAAATTTGTGTTCCTTTCTGAGCTGTTGAGTTTTTCAGTTGGATCAGCAGCTTTGGCATTTTGCTTGTTGCCTCAGCAACTTAACCTCCAGGTCTGTACCTCCTGCCACTGGCTGCTTCGCCCAGTCTATACCTGCTGCCACTGGCTGCTTCGCCAAGTCTGTACCTCCTGCCACTGGCTGCTTTGCCAAGTCTGTACCTCTTGCCACTGGCTGCTTCGCCAAGTCTGTACCTCTTACCACTGGCTGCTTAGCCCAGTCTGTACCTCCTGCCACTGGCTACTTCGCCAAGTCTGTACCTCCTGCCACTGGCTGCTTAGCCCAGTCTGTACCTCCTGCCACTGGCTGCTTCGCCAAGTCTGTACCTCCTGCCACTGGCTGCTTAGCCCAGTCTGTACCTCCTGCCACTGGCTACTTCGCCAAGTCTGTACCTCCTGCCACTGGCTGCTTAGCCCAGTCTGTACCTCCTGCCACTGGCTGCTTCGCCAAGTCTGTACCTCCTGCCACTGGCTGCTTAGCCCAGTCTGTACCTCCTGCCACTGGCTACTTCGCCAAGTCTGTACCTTCTGCCACTGGCTGCTTGTTTCACAGTACAGGTAATTTATACAGCAAGACCTGTTTTGTAATGGCATTTTAATAGGAACTTGTCACCTCACATTGACATGTAGAGTAGATGTATAGTCGTCATACTTTAAAGGGTTTTTAGAAAAACTTGCGTCTCCAGGCTTAGCTTGTTTAAAAAAAGCAAAAAAAAAACCTTTGTTTTACCCACCTTCCCCGAGTCTAGTGCTGAATGCTCACCGCTGCTCCCTGTGTTTCTTATTGTCTCCAGCGCTAATGTCACATGTACAGTGTTGCAGCCAATCAGTGAGCTCAGCGGCTCTGCCCAAGAAGATGGCACGAGCTGCTGAGCTCATGTATTAGCCGGAGAACTGTCGAGGTGACCTCATCGCTGCAGACAGTAACAGACACCAGGATCATAGATTAGATGATAGGAGTCTACCGGGCTTTTCATCCTGATGAAGAGTCCGGTGTATTCATGAGTTGAGGAGTTGCGCCCATGTGCTGTGATAACAGGTTTCCGGCACCTGCTCATTGTAACCACGGTGGTCACAGTCCTGGCTTCAGCAGGACTGCTGCTGTGCTAGTTTTAGGAGATTTTAGAAGCAACTGGCCAGAAGTGACGTACAAAAGCTTTGCCTAATAAAACAAGGGCAAAGGAGAACAACCGAGCAGACAAAGTGCCTTCAGCTTGTAATCAATAGTAAAAAAATGAAAACAAAACTTACTATATGCAATAAATGGACATTCGTCTGCATTAGTTTTCATACACGTGCCTGATATGAGTGTATACTGCACATCTGCTACATGCTGTATGGTGCAGTCCATCGGTTGGACTAAAGGCTGTGGTCAGTATTGTCAAATTACTGCTTCAACCATGGGAATAAATGAAAAAAGGAATACTTTTTGCTTTTACAAATCGTTTTGATGTGAATGGCCATATGCACTATGAACACTTTCATATCAGAACATACTGTATATTGTTTCGGCACACACTGGCGGTAATTGCTCCTAATTCATTCCCACTGCTACCCTGAGTATTCAGATTTTTATAAATCTGCCATACAGTTCCAGAGATATGGGCTTTTGTATTCAGTGCTAATTTTCTGGTCTTCACCAAGGGGGGTAATATTGCAGAGCAGCCTAAAGACCCCCCCCCCCCCCCATAGAATCCTGATAGCCACACCCTCTTGGAAAAATTAGCATTAAATAACACAAAAAACAAACTCAGTGGAGTAGCTAGAATAAAGTAAGGACCAAATGTGGTCACTTTTGACCACTGACAGGTCCTCTTTAACCCTCTAACCTGCTGCATATCTAAGCATGATGGACGCCTCTGCCAGGTGGGAGGCTAAGTGTGAGGCCACTCTAATAAACAGGAGTAAAGAATACCACTTGAATTTCCTTCTGCGTTCTTAGTCCGCTGGGGGTAAAAGCCTAGCATGAAAGTGTTTTCCCCATTGTTCACTGCCTGAGCTTATTGTAGACTGTAATTAGATTGCCTTAGTCCTGGGTGTTTATAGAGGCTCTGACAACACCGTGGCTATACTGTCTCCCTGTGAGCGGAGGATGTGACAGTGCAAGCAGGAGACCGCTTCTTCCCTGCATAAGCATGGGACAACGGGTTTCTGTTTAGCCCCTTACTTTGTATTGCGTCTACTGTCTATAAGCTAATTTATGGTTTATTATCATCGGAGGATACCGAACCATTTACATTGTTAGTCATATGTAGAAATTGATGGCAACACCAATATGACCTGAAGACATTGTAAATGGCACACATTTTTTAAATCACACATTCAGTAAACTCCATCTTATTATTATTGTTTATGAGCTATAGTACAGTGTTTTAGAGTTGAGGGTTGCCAGTTACAGTAGGGCAGGCATAGCAAGATTTACCAAATTTTAAAGGGAACACATTAGGTGAAAAACTGCTATTAACCTGCAGATATAGGGTTAATCTGCAGGTTAATAGTGTTCTGAACCTGCCCGTTGCCCACACTCAGACCCCCGCTGCTGGGAAGAAATTAACTTTATTCCTCCTGGTAGCAGTCAGGTTTCAGTCACGTTGGCGGTGCCGAGACTGGTTCAGTCACCGCTCAGTGTATAGTGAACGGTGGCTGAAACCGCGCTGCTGGATCTAATGCTGAGCGAGCTGTCAGTCAATACCGGGGGTGCGGTTACAGCCGCCGCTCACTATATACTGAGCAGTGACTGAACCTGCGCCGGCACCACCCCCGTGACTGTAACCCGGAGGGATAATCTCTGAGGAATAAGGTAAATTTCCTCCCAGCATCTGGAGTCTAAGTTCTGACGATGGTCAGGTTCAGAACGTTATTAACCTGCAGACAGGTACGGACTGGGGCAGAAATTCGGCCCTGGCATTTGAAATCACACAGGCCGATGCTGTCACTGTCCCCATGAACCAGATGGGATATATTACTAATATCACCCTGGATGGAGGAAGGGAAGATTTACTACAAGACCAATATTTCTAATGATACCCATGGCCTGCTGGGGTAAGTGACGGAGTCAGCGACTTTGTGCTCTGTCACAACTGTTAACAGTGTGTGTATCTTGAGCACACTGATTCTGTTAACAACCAGGCATCCCATGACCAGACAGGCCCTTCTGGCATTTGCCAGATGGCCACTCAAGCCCTGCCTGCAGATTAACCTATATCTGTGGTTTAGTAGCATGTTTTCACTTGACATGTTCCCTTTAAGGCTGTATAAGTACCTATCAAGCTTTTGTAATATGTTAATGGTAACAAGAAAAAAATGTGGGCAATGAGCTCACCTGCCTGGTGCACAGCAAAAAGCCCTCTGTAGTAATCTAGGTAGATCCACATAGGCGCAAGCACTCGTAGTATTCAATAAAAAAACTAATTAAGTTTATTATTCAGATTAAAAACATGAGTGCCACAGAGCAGCAACAAGAATGATTGTTATATATTACTCCTACTTAGGTCACATTCAGACCAGCACCGACTTAAAGGGGGTGTTCTTATCTTAGACATCTCATCTTGGACATACCTACAAGGCTATGCCATAAAGGTTTCATAGATGCAATTTCCATAGGCCCCATCTATCCTACCTGGTGCTGCGCCCACTGTACACAGAGTGGACACTCATGCTTCCCTTTCTCCATTTCCTGCTATAGGAGTTGTAATTACGCTCAAATTAGACTACAATGAGAAATGAGAATGGCCTACTTGATTCTTACGCACCCAATATTTGGTGTCTACCGCACTGATATTGGGAACGAGTATGTATGCCTCGTAGTGTTAGATCATTGCCTAGTTTAAAATTGAGAACATCATTAATCCCCTAAAGCATTTCTAGTGCAGCATCTCAAGAAGCTTACTGTGTTCTGGTGAGCAAACACGTTTAGGTTGGTGCCTACTCAGACAGTCCTCAGACTTTGGCCCCAGTACAGAGATGGCAACTTGCCTCTACAGGAAGCGCCCTGGAACATAATGCACAGCCTCCTAAAAGCTCCTTGTAGCATGGGATACTCGGTGACTATCAATGTATTCCTGGATCTTTTGATGTTTTTCCACTTGTGATAGATGTTAAAAAATGTTCATAAAACGGGAAAGGTGATGCTAATTCTATTTTCTATGAAAGGACCGGTACGCTTTAATTCCTTTCATAGTTTTTTCTTGGAATGTTTGAACATGTTTTATTCCATTATGTCCATTACTTTTGTCAAAATGAGCGGAATACACCAATAATGTAGAGTAAAGTGGCTGATCATATTATTTCTGATGGGTTGCTGTACAAGTGGACACTACATCTTCTTGGTGCCCCATCGGGTTAGTGCCCTCCTTCTGTATGCTGGCTTTCTTACCTTTGTTATTGGGAGGATAGCCATCTAGCCCCAGCATGAGGGTAGAGCACACAGCCTATGAAGACCCTCTCTGAAACGGCTGTGGTGTATATACTGTTGTGTGGCGACCATCAGACTCATACGTTCTATATTGCCAAGTACAATTATTTGTTACTATAAGGCTACATACTATATACAATATGGAAGTCTCTTTTCTCTTATACTTTTAACTTTCACTAATCTATGATATATTGCTAATGAAATAAAAGATGTTTTATTACTGCACTTTAAAAAGCATAATCGTGTTGTGGCAATGGATTTTAGTTTGCCATTAATAAAAAATTGAGAATTTGTAGGATTATGAAAGGGAATCTGTCAGCAGGTTTTTTTTCTGTCTCATCTGAGAGTAGCATGATGTAGGCAAACAGACCCTTAATCCATTGATGTATCACTTTTTTTTTTTTCTCGATGCAGCTGTTGCAACATACCATAATCAGAGTTTTTAGATATAGCAATGCTGCAGAGCTGAGACAGCGAACGCTGCCCACACCAGGCTTTCAATGTGTATTTTTTATATAGACAGTGAGCAGCTTATCATAGAAGGGGGCTGAGTCAGACTAGCATGCACGTGATGCTGGAGTCCAGGCAATGATAATCACTATATGATAAAACCTTCATTGTAAGTAAATAGCCTGACATGTGACACATTGTTGAAATCTGTGTTTTAACCCATATCTCATGCTGTTTTCAGATTACATAGCAAAAACCTGCTAACAGATTCCCTTTAACTCTCCATACTCTAAAATCAGCGTTTAAATATTCACTGTGGTCTCTAGACTTATCTCACAGGAGGTGTTAAGATTCATTCGGCTATGCCCCCACATTTTAGACTACATCCAGCATTATTGAATTTTTTTACACCGATGATGAAGTCAGTGAAGATCATCCGCCAAAAAATCCTACACGCCCCACCAGTGTTTTGAATAATTATGAACATTAATCAGTCGGCTAAAGTGTACAATCTTTCGTTTCTCCAAATTAACCGACGATCAATCGTAATAATCAATATTGGCCATTTATGAACTCCTTTATTCAGCGTTTATTCCTGCAACAATGAACATGTGCTCAATTCTGTTGCCTCTCAGTGTCTCTGCTTCATACTGCAAGACCACAAAGTTCTTATTGCACCGCTGGAGTGGTGCTTTAAATGATATTCGCCTGTTTCCTACTCACCTGCCGTCTTCATCTTTAACCAACATCACTCCTGCCGGACTCCAGCAAAAAATGTGACCTGCCGGCAGCTCCAGTGCTTCATGGAGCGCGCCAGAGGTCACTTTTCAATACATCTCTATGAGAGCGTCGGTGTGGCTCTCATAGACTTGCATTGACATCTTGTGACGTAACTCCTGACTTCCAGTCAGTTTAGAAGTTATGGGCACAAGATGGCTCCATGGGACTGGAGTAGCATTGGTAAAAGGTGGAGGCGCTGGAAGGTGGGAACGGGGTCCGGGGGCTGACATTTAAAGCGCCACTTCAGTGCTGAAAAAGACCCCCGCTGAAGTTGTGCTTTAAATGCTATCAGTCTACGTCTGCATCTCCTTTTTTCCCTCCATAAACAGTGCACTTTTGTCCTTCACTTAGCTTGTCAGCCTTAGACATCTTGTATCATAATCCAAGAACAGACCATGCTGTCATATACAGTTGTGTGAAACCGTGTTTGCCCTTCCAGATTTCCTATTCTTTTGCATGTTTGTCACATTTAAATGTTTCTGATCAGCAAACAAATTTTAAATATTAGACAAATATAACACAAGTAACCACAAAATGCAGTTTTTAAATAAAGGTCTTTAAGGGAAAAAGAAATCCAAACCTACAGGGTCCTGTGTGAAAAAGTAATTGCCCCCTAAATGTAATAACCGATTGGGCCATCCTTAGCAGCAACAACTTCAATGATGAGTTTGTGATAACTGGCAATGAGTCTTTTACAACGATCTGGAGGAATTTTGTCCCACTCATCTTTGCAGAATTGTTGTAATTCAGCCACATTGGAGGGCTTATGAGCATGAACTGCCTTTTTAAGGTCATGCCACAACATCTCTATTGGATTAAAGACAGGACTCTGACTAGGCCACTCCAAAGTCTTAATTTTGTTTTTCTTAAGTGTGACAAACATACAAAAGAATAGGAAATCGGGAAGGGGCAAACACTTTTTCACACAACTGTATGAAACTGGCCTTATTTACTCAGGTTAGTCTGAGCTGCAGTACCATACACAACTCATGGACAAGAGTGGCGCTGTTTCTGGAGTGACAGAGCAGAACTTTTCTAATATCATCCAAACCACTTATGTATAATGAACTCTTTTTATGCATCACAGATGCTCTTCTGTAAAGTATGCCTGCCATATGCAGAAGAAGAACAAATAAATTCAAGTGAAAAATAAAACCACATTACCTATGAATACAGCAAGCACCATGTCCTTTAACCTTGAAATGACCCATCGTCTGTTATCTTGACAATCTGGCTTCAGCATTGAAGAGAGAACGTGATGTGACTAATAATGTCACCAGTGAAACCATTAGAGACACCTTGTCACACACTGTCCTATAAGAGGGCAGGAGCAGTCATACAATAATAGTAAGAGACATTGAGGGGGAGTACATGTGTAATTTTACCCCCTGTAGTTTGCCCAAAATGTAATAAAGCCATTGTATTGAAAGTCTTTAGAAAAAATAGTGAAAAGGAAAATTCCCATGAGAGATCAGAATTTCCAAGTATTTCACAGTGTTGTGATAAACGCTCTACGGCCAGTCTATGCTATCGGCTATTCCTGTGTTAGAGGCACTTAATGGAGAGAATGTCTCTTCTATGCAGGAAAAACAATCCCTCCATCACTGTTATCTCAGATATTTTTCTGTCCTGTTAGCTTGTGGAATGTTCTTGTGTGTTGGGTTAATGTGCGTTACTTTATTGCAGTTAAAGAAAACAAAACCCTTTTCAAACCTTTTATTATGGAATTCTAAGTTATTATATTGGGGAGGGGGGGGTCCAAAATGTTAGACTTTGATATTTTAGCAACGTCATCTGTCGCTCTTGAGCATCCAGCATGTCCATGCAGTAACAGGACCAGCCATAGTATTCCGTATGATCACTGATGGCACTGATTGCTTCTTCTCTGATCTACTATATAATTGTCTAAGGGTCACTTCCGTCTGTCTGTCACGGATATTCATTGGTCGCGGCCTCTGTCTGTCATGGAATCCAAGTCGCTGATTGGTCGTGGCTTTTTTGCCACGACCAATCAGCGACGGCCACAGTCCGGCGGAAAAATGGCCGCTCCTTCCTCCCCGCAGTCAGTGCCCGCTCCGTACTCCCCTCCAGTCTGCCCTCACACAGGGTTAATGGCAGCGGTAACGGACCGCGTTATGCCGCGGTGTAATGCACTCTGTTACTGCTGCTCTTAACCCTGTGTGACCAACTTTTTACTATTCATGCTGCCTATGCAGCATGAATAGTAAAACGATCTAATGTTAAAAATAATAAACAAAATAAAAAATCGTGTTATACTCACCGTCCATCGGCCCCCGGATCGACAACAGGCCTTTCCCGCTCGCGACGCTCCGGTAACCGGTCCATGCTGCAATCTCGCGAGACCGCAGTGCACTCTTGAGACCGGAGCGCACGAGCAGCGTCGGTAACCGCTTCGCTTGGATCCGGGGGCTCCGGAAGATGAGTATATAACTGTTTTTTATTTTATTTTTATTTTTTTAACAGGGATATGATGCCCACATTGCTATATACTACGTGGGCTGGGCAATATACTACATGGGCTGGGCAATATACTACGTGGCTGGGCAATATACTACATGGCTGGGCAATATACTACATGGGCTGTGCTATATACTACGTGGCTGGACAATATACTACATGGGCTGTGCTATATACTACGTGGCTGGACAATATACTACATGGGCTGTGCTATATACTACGTGGCTGGGCAATATACTACGTGACTACAACGTGGGCTGCGCAATATACAACGTGGGCTGCGCAACGTACAACGTGGGCTGCGCAACGTACAACGTGGGCTGCGCAACGTACAACGTGGGCTGCTCAACGTACAACGTGGGCTGCTCAACGTACAGCGTGGGCTGCGCAACGTACAGCGTGGGCTGCGCAACGTACAGCGTGGGCTGCGCAACGTACTGCGTGGGCTGCGCAACGTACTGCGTGGGCTGCGCAACGTACTGCGTGGGCTGCGCAACGTACTGCGTGGGCTGCGCAATGTACTGCGTGGGCTGTGCTATACACTACGCATACATATTCTAGAATACCCGATGCGTTAGAATCGGGCCACCATCTAGTAATAAGATAATCATTCTTCAAAAGGGGCATGGTCCAACTTTAAGGTTCTCTTTGAGTTATGTCTTCTTTTATTTACTTGGGTTGTCCAGATCAAAAAAATGTGTTTTAAAAATGGAAAGATGTACAACATACTAATATTTCTGAATTAAGAGAGATGTTCTGATTTCAAGATATTGGGCACTGGTTATGGGATCAGTTCTGCCCAGCGCTGAGTGTGAAGGGGCTTAGTTGCTAGCTTATTTCAGTAGATAAACCAGTCTTGTCACGTCTAGTAAACAGAGATGGGGGCTGGCTTAGCTATTAAAATGAGCCAGTGAGCTAGCCCCCTTGATATACATCACTGGTCATTGACTGACACAAGAACCTGCGAACCTGACTAGGACGTGTAGCTGCTAAGACTCAGGATCAGCACTGATATCTTGCAATCTCTTATACTTCTTAGTTCAAGAAAATTGTAAATTGTGTTTCTGCAGATTATCTTGCACTACCTTAGAAACTGCTTGCTTGTGGATATGTGTTGATCGCAACATCAACACGATCGCAACTTCTGCCTGTGCTTGCCTGGGAATCCTTCAGTTACTTTGACTCTCACTTCCAAAACTTATTGACAAGTTGATAAACTTTCTAAAACTGGTTCTAGGTTTCCTGGCCAACACTACCTGCTAGCTTGTAAACATTGGCCTCTATAAGAAAGCTGTTATGGATTTCCTGGTTATTACATCAGATGATTGAATGACAGATCATTGTCCACATGTAGTATGCTGATTGGTATTTCCTGGGCTGTGTTAATGGTAATAGGAGCTGCTGGTGGTCATGATTTCAGCGTTGCTAGATGCCAACTGAAGCACAGTGTGGATTCGTACCATAGTGACTGCAGGAAGTTTACAGTCAAAAGCCTTGTTTGGGTATGGCCCTGATCATTGTCCACAACGTGACCATGTTCCATGTGTGCTCCTGGAGAGCTCCCAATGTGAGTATAGTCATAGGCTCCCACACAACACCATTATGGCCAAAAGGGAGTGCGGTGATATTGATGAGTGACCACGTAGGACACTATATGGTTAATCCAGTATATACGGGATACTTCTGCTGTTTCCCTACAGTATAGGACTCTACCTATAGCTGAACCGAGCCTTTACGTGATGAATGGAAACCAGTTTAGGAAATGTTCTATATACCTTTTCTCCTGCAGATGAGGTTTTCTATGTTTTTTTCCCTTCACCATTGTAATTGGGGAAAGCTCCAACAAAGTTGTTGCATACTTTGGGCATATCACAAAATTCCCTGGCACTGGACCACAGGTCTATCTCCTCATTATGTTGCACGTTATCCACCTACACTTCAGCAGGTCCTGGAGGTGGCACGCTGCTATCTTGCTGTAAGGGTCAGGCCAGATAGCGCCATTGTGATGCAGCGCTTTGTCTGCCGCAGGTACTATCCCTGTTGCTGGGGTCGTAACGAGTAATGAGGGCAGTGTAGTTAGTTTGGGTTAGAAATACCTCTTGCGTTGCTTATATCTGTGTCTCACATTGGCTTCTCTCTGTCACTATCCTTATGTGTATGCATTTTTGCACCCCTTACAATCCACTCCTTATGTTCTCCATGTGTTTTGTATCTATTGTGACTGCTGGAAAGTAAAGGCTGGCGTGAGCTTCCTTTTTACAGCTCTCGTTATTTTCCGTTATAATAGATACGAGCTAGATATTACTTTAGAACAGGGTACCCAATCTGTGACCTGGGGTGTAGAGACAACAAGTGACCCACGATACTATGCTGTGTGGCCCCAAGCCAAATGGACACAAAAAGGCTAGCTACGGTATATGTGAGCAGCCACACACACAGAAGAGCCGCAGCAGCAGATGAGGAGCAGGGACTGGCAAGTACTAATGGTGCACGGTGTAGACATCTCTGGATGCCTCAGGAGAATGGGGTCTCTTACTCCTTTCTGGAGTGCCAAACGGGTCATGTGAATTCGACAGCTGTCCTTCCATGTCTGTGGCTGACTCCACTGTAGTTAATGGGAGTTCTGAATCATTAGGCAGTAAGTAAAAAAAATCCTAACAAAAGCCATAAGTATTCATGACCCTTTGCTCTTTGGGGTATAGTCACAAAGTTATATATATATGTGTGTAAAAATTGCTTCCTATTGAGCTTACTGTTGAATTTATTGGTATGGTAAATGCTCAAAATAACATGAAAAAACCATCACTGTGCACCACAGGAACTTTTTCCCACTAAACTCATTCCGAAGCTTATTCGAAGAGTATTATTAAAAGGGCATTTTCATATAATATTAGTAAATACCTCCAATTAGAAATGCAGTATAGTTTTTCTGATTCAAATTTCTCTTTCCTCATGTGCAGGCATTGCAGGACCTTAGGTATTCATGGTTACAACCACTGATCTAGTGACCATTAGCTAGCTAGTTTTCATAACCATGGATACCTAAGGTCCTGCAGTGCCTGCACATGCGGAAAGAGGAATAGTGAATCAGAAAAACTATACTACATTTCTAATAGGAGGTATTTACTAATATTATTATTATTACACCTACTACATATTGGGATAGGATCTTGGGGATGGTAACACTTAGTGTTTTCTTGTGTGTATTTCAGTGCAGAATCTTTTTCTAAGTCCTTGTTGATTGGTGGAGCTAGGACTCCTGTAAGTAGGATTTCTGCCTATCCAGCGTTATGGTATATACTTTGTCAATACTGTACTTTACCGTAAATATCACAGAAGGTAATACCTCCTTTCATTTTCATTGCGACCCTTGTGCTGGGTTCAGTATGACAATGTGGCCCTTCGATCAAAAAAGGGTTGTGCACCCCTGCTTTAAAGTCTATAGCCAATTATTAAAAGGTCTATGTGCACAGCCTTGTTTTATTGCTTTTCTGGGGCTTGTGGCATTTTTCTCAAACCATGGCACACCGAGTATGGCATTTTTATCTTTAGTTTTTACCAGTGGTGTCTCAATGGGACTTGAAAAGATTAAAGAAAAGTTACAGTGTAAAAAAAGTTATGAAGAAGTCTTCAAACTTGAGTAGCAAAAACAGTGTGTGTATTTAGTGCTCCCACCCCTAAGACTACCCTCTGCAACTTTGTAATGTTTTTTTTTATAGTGTCCGGTGTGTATAGGCGTTAATAATAATGTTTGTAGATAGTGATTTAGACTCACTTGGTGTCCTTTATGGCTATGGCCACAATGCAGAATAAGAAATGTCTCTATTATGGTTTCCTTACCAAAGCCTATGGAGTTCAGAATTGTATGGAATCCTGGCTTCTGTAAAAATAAGTACGGTAATAGGAATGGTCGTCCTGAAATTTTAAACAATTATAACCTGTGAAGGATACTACTGATTAAAATAGGTTTTTTTGGAAAGGGCATCTTCCTTGGGCCTCATTCAGATGTCCATTTTTATCATACGTGTGCCTTCCTGTTTTTAACAGATAACATGCAGACACATTATAGTACATAGCTCTTTTCACATGTCTATTTTTTGTAGACAAATGGAGGTATATTTAAGTTTATTGCAATTTGTGGTCCAAGCATTTCAATGATCAGGTCGGCAATGTGAACAGAGAGCACACAGATGCCATCACGGTTGCATCTGTTTTGTCTATTTGGATCATGGACTTGTCAGTTCAACCTTAAAAGGGCTGTCCAAGTTTGAGAGCAAAGTCTGCAGTCACTAATCCTGTCTGCAGACTTCTGAATCATAAAAGCGTGCACAATGAACGCTGTCTCGATTCCCCAGTATTGCTGGTGCAAGCCAGTGGCTACATTGCTCTCAAGCCTGGATAACCCCTTTAAACAGAGACTTTTACAATTTGGCCAGAACTGCACTTTGCGAACAATACTTAAAGGGTTTGTCTGCGCATGTAAAAAGCTAACGAATTAGTCTAATCTGGGGAATCCTAACAGTGTGTAATATACTCACTCTTAGGATTTTGCTCTGTTTTCACAGTCCTGGAGGTTGTAACATAACTATTTGTGATTTGCTTATTGAGATCATTGACAGGAACAAAAGAGAAAGTGGTTGGCATGCAGTCACAAGAGGGCCAATCACATATCAGCAGTCAACTGACGCCCTATGGGACTGTGAATCAGAGTGAAATCCTAACAGTGAGAATATTACACACTGTTAGGATTCCGCTTGTTAGACTTCTCTGTTGGATCTTTATATGGCTCGGACAACACCTTTGTTAAAGTACATTTGTCTGACAGTTCCTTGGTTGAATTAGTTCCTTCTATATGCAACTTTATTTGATTATTATTTTTTTCAATGATTTAATGATCCTGATCAAACACAAACTCATAAGGATCATGCTCCATCTTTGTCTATTTCTCATCACTATTATTCTCTCCTTTCTCCTCGGCACCAGTCTCTTATGTGGCTGGTGTTCTTCTCCAGCCATTTCTTGCATTGTGAGTGAGTAACACCCAAGCTGTTCGCATTTAATGAATGAGTCCTAGCATCTCCTAGCTGACGTTCTTAATGGGTGGTGTATGTTACCTATGGGAATGCATCTTGGCTAGTGTAGCCGTCATTAATGCAGCCAGATGGTTAGTGGTGATGAATAGCAGCACCTGTTACGCCAGAGCCTTAGTGAACAGCCCTGTGCGGCAGCTGCTCCCTCAGTGCCCTGCACTGGGCTGGTATTCGTATGGGGGTGCATCACAATAGCCTAGCCTGAGTCACACCTGTTTATTGGGATCACTGAGTCGTCCGAACCATAAAGTTCTGAGATGGGTCATGGCTCATCCCTATTGTTATTTCTATAGAAATTATAATATAGACACATCCTTGCGAGAATATTTTACTATTCCCTGCTCTAATATGTGTCATGGTAAAATGATGACTGTGGACCAAACCAAAACTGCAGAGCCAGGTATTAACAGACTTCACCGTTAGACTCCCAGAGTGCTGACTGCTGGGCACCTGGTCTGTAGTCTGCAGAGGGATTCATTTTCCCTCAGTTCTCCCTCTGATGTTACGTTGTCATAGTATATAGCTGCATACTACCCCTCTGTATGGAATCAGATGTTTTTAGGCGCCTCCAGCATCAGATGGGCGCAGTGCAAGACGTGGTGAGAGGAGGAACTGTATTAGACCTGTGCAGGGAATGTCCGAGTCCTGGGTGGTCTACAGTGTACAGCAGTGAATGATCATGAGCCGAGGAACCATATGATAAATATGACGACACATTGTACATTGCGTTAGGACTAATCCTGCCCCTGTGTTCGCTCTGGACACACATCAACTTATTCTAGCAATCCTTTAAGGCTATGTTCACATGTCCAGTAATCATCAGTTAGAACAGATCCAGCAGCAATCCATTAAAAAAAAGGTTGTGCAGACACAACTTTTTTGTTCATCTAAAAAAAAAACTGATTTCAACTGAATCAGTTTTTTTTTTAACATTGAAAACCATGGAAAAAGGATCTTTTAAGTAGCCATCAGTTTTGTTACATTTGAAATGGATCCAGTAAGCTAAAAACAGATCCAGTAAGCTAAAAACGGATCCATAAAGCTAAAACGGATCCAGTAAGCTGAAAACAGATCCAGAAAGCTAAAAATGGAAGCGGTAAGCTTAAAACGGATCCAGTAAGCTAAAAATGGAATCGGTAAGCTAAAAACGGATCCAGTAAAATAAAAATGGATCCAGTAAGCTAAAAACAGATCCAGTAAGCTAAAAGCGGATCCAGTAAGATAAAAACAGATTCAATAAGCTAAAAACGGATCCAGTAAAATAAAAATGCAACCAGTAAGTTAAAAATGGATCCAAAACACATCCAGTAAGCTAAAAATGGAAGTGGTAAGCTAAAAACAGATCCAGTAAGCTAAAAACGGATCCAGGAAGCTAAAAACAGATCCAGTAAGATGAAAACGGATCCAGTAAGATGAAAACGG
Source organism: Ranitomeya variabilis (assembly GCF_051348905.1). NCBI lineage: Eukaryota > Metazoa > Chordata > Amphibia > Anura > Dendrobatidae > Ranitomeya > Ranitomeya variabilis. The sequence goes on along the minus strand of NC_135235.1, from coordinate 471,591,408 downwards.
ATCCAGTAAGATAAAAACAGATTCAGTAAGCTAAAAACGGATCAAGTAAAAATGGACAATTTTCAAATGAACAAATAAACCGAACTGATGGCTATTTAACACATCAGTTTTCTAGTCACATGTTACAAAAACTGATTCAGTTGAAAAAAAGTTTTTTGTAGCAAGACAAAGGTTGTGTCTGCACAACTTGTTTTTGTTAAGGGATTGCTGCTGGATCTGTTGTAATGGTTACTGGATGTGTGAACAGAGCCTAGGTCTCCTCGGTGATACAGTGGTACCTAGAAGCCATAACCTGAGGATCTCACCCTGTCTGTAGCATCACTTGGGTAGTGAGTGCTGAACAGATCCCATCATGATATCCCCAGGTGCTAGCTCTGTTTTTCCAAAGGTTCTTTGATAAATAACCAAAAGTTCCGACAGGTTTAGCGCTGCTTCATCTTAACTGCAAGAAGCTTTGTGACGCTTCTGTGGGGATCTCGCCTCCATGCTACGGAGCTGGTGTTGTCATTGTCACCAATCCAGATGAACATGTTCATAATCTGAGAGTGTGGAAAGTGCAGAAGTGAGAAAAGAATCAGAGCACACAGCATGTAGGTCTTACCCCTGCTCTCAGTCCAGCCCTGCTGTCACCTCCTGGAGCCCATAGCTGCCTGCCTGACAGCTGCCTGTGCCCTTCGCTCTGCCTGGCTGCTGCCCTGTTGCCTTAGAGATGGGAGGTTTAGAATTACAGCTCTCCAAAAAGGGGAGGGTAGGAGGCTTACCCCGTGTGCAAGTGTGGAGCGCCAGGCAAACAGCTGGGCCGGTCTGAGGGCTTCAGTCACTGTGACAAGTTTCATCCCAGCCAGGAAAACTTTTCACAATAGGGGAGATTGTGCACCAAACGTGTGTGCCCCGTACACTTTCTACGCCTACATTTCCAGCTTATACCCGGTGATAGAAAGTGACATGGCTATGAATGGTTGCACCATGTAGATATGTGCCAATTGTGATGCCAAATATTGATTTATGTCCACCAGCTAGGAGATGGTGTAGAGAGTGTTCCTCACATATACATTTGGAGCAGTGTACCCCATTTCTATAGACTCCTGAATGCCTTCATCCTGCGACAGTACAGATGTATTTTCCCAGTGATTGCTGACACCACCCTGAAATGGGTATGTCGCCCCCGATCCGATGGCCAAGCTACAGCTCAAGTTACACTGTAGTTAGTACCGGTGTACATGTAATGTAGTGGGACTGGGCGGACATATATCGGAGGTCACACTGTGATGCACAGACAGGCTCCTTTTCTCCGGGCCGCAGGTTGCTGCTCAGGGACAGACGCTGCTTGTCTGGGGTTAGATACTCTGCTTTTCTTCACTCTGCAAGCTGAGACACAGTGCCACTCCTTCAGCTCAGTGAAAGACATCTTTGTCATGTAGTAGATGGCAGGCCCGTCCCAGAGACCAGCCTGGCGGCTGGTAGTGGAAAATCTACCCTACATTCTCTCCAGTGAGGTGATCTACTGAGACATATACATGTGCTCTTATGGTGCACCCATTATCCACAGAATCTGAATGTTCTAACACATGAAATCATGACATATTATAAGGTTTGCCTCACATCAAAAGCTAAGATGCTGTGCCGTCTCCCCCAGGTGTCGCCATGCTGCCATTGCCTCCTATTTTGGTGACGAGAAGCCGCTGTGTAACAAATCCTGTGACTTCTGTAAGAATCCACGTGCAGTCAAACAGCAGATTGAACATTTGGAAGGATTGCAGCTGAATGGAAGAAGTAGAACCTGCATCCAACATCCTGGGGCTCCATCTGGACCATTTGGATATGACCGGGAGCTTTATGAGGGGGGTAAAAAAGGGTATGGGTTTGCCAGGTAAGCTCTAAAACTGTTTAATACCATGACGGAGCTGTATTGGATGGTGCTGAGTTTTATCCGGCGCTTATTAGACCTGTTTTCCCCAACCAAGATCTCATCTATAGCTGCACATGGCCTTCCTTGCTCTTCAAAGATGCCGATATTATTAGGTCAGAAGGTTTTCTGCACAATCATGCCCCTTTCTGCAGATCACACTCATGTGGGTGCTCCATGCTGACCCATAAATTCAAAGATAACCAAAACTAAAGGCACATTACCATTTCTACAGATGTAGTAGGTATCACTTGCAGTCCTATTTATTACCGCCGATAACAGTGATAACGTTGAGTACAGATAATGTAAGAGATGTTACCCACAGTCCTATGTAATGCCACAGATAACTGTGCTAAATCTCTGCGCACAAATAATGTAGATATTACCCGCAGTCCTATGTAATACCAGAGATAAAAGTGATAACTTTGAGTACAGATAATGTAAGAGATGTTACCTGCAGTCCTATGTAATTCCACAGATAGCCGCGCTAAATCTCTGAGCACAAATAATGTAGATGTCACCCGCAGTCCTATGTAATATCACAGATAACAGTGATAACGTTGAGTAGAGATAATGTAGTAGATGTCACCTTCAGTCCTATGTAATACCACAGATAACAGTGATAACGTTGAGTAGAGATAATGTAGATGTCACCTGCAGTCCTATGTAATACCACAGATAACAGTGATAACGTTGAGTAGAGATAATGTAGATGTCACCTGCAGTCCTATGTAATACGACAGATAACAGTGATAACGTTGAGTAGAGATGATGTAGTAGATGTCACCTGCAGTCCTAGGTAATACCACAGATAACAGTGATAACGTTGAGTAGAGATAATGTAGTAGATGTCACCTGCAGTCCTATGTAATACCACAGATAACAGTGATAACGTTGAGTAGAGATGATGTAGTAGATGTCACCTGCAGTCCTATGTAATACCACAGATAACAGTGATAACGAGTAGAGATAATGTAGTAGATGTCACCTGCAGTCCTATGTAATACCACAGATAACAGTGATAACGTTGAGTAGAGATAATGTAGTAGTTACCTGCAGTCCTATGTAATACCACAGATAACAGTGATAACGTTGAGTAGAGATAATGTAGTAGATGTCACCTGCAGTCCTATGTAATACCACAGATAACAGTGATAACGTTGAGTAGAGATAATGTAGATGTCACCTGCAGTCCTATGTAATACGACAGATAACAGTGATAACGTTGAGTAGAGATAATGTAGTAGATGTCACCTGCAGTCCTAGGTAATACCACAGATAACAGTGATAACGTTGAGTAGAGATAATGTAGATGTCACCTGCAGTCCTATGTAATACCACAGATAACAGTGATAACGTTGAGTAGAGATAATGTAGTAGATGTTACCTGCAGTCCTATGTAATACCACAGATAACAGTGATAACGTTGAGTAGAGATAATGTAGATGTCACCTGCAGTGCTATGTAATACCACAGATAACAGTGATAACGTTGAGTAGAGATAATGTAGATGTCACCTGCAGTCCTATGTAATACCACAGATAACAGTGATAACGTTGAGTAGAGATAATGTAGATGTCACCTGCAGTCCTATGTAATACCACAGATAACAGTCCTGAGTACAAAATAAGAAAAAACGCTGCACTCACTGTTAGTCGGTAATCTTCTTTATTGCGACATACAATTATGCATCTTCACGGCACGGGGGAGTGTGGATAGAAAGGACATGTGAGGCGGGACGACGGCCGTTTCGCGCTAGGTAGTTGCGCTTCTACGGGTCTGAATCCGAGTGGAAACCACGCCAGAGAAAAGGGGAAGGAAGCTCCTCCTCTCCAGCGTCATCTCCGATCGGACTGAAAAAAAGTGCAGCGTGCAAAGGTGAGTTTAAAATTAATTAAAAACAACATCGGAATAACTTTAAATTCATAGGTTTACATTAGTGCTCAGGCACCAAAAAGGACAGGAGGAAATATAACAAAATACTCATGATTTTCAACATTTTTTCTTTTCCTAGAATAAATACATTTTCTATATAGCTATCGCGCTATTTGGCTGTTTAAATGAGACATTATTCTATATGCATACAGACCTGTCTTATAATCGGAGACCAAGTTGAATAAAAGCAGAGGATACGGATACAAATTCCTCAACTTAACGCATAATACGCAGTGCGGTAATGTCCGCATCGCTTATCTCAGTGCTTTTCATCTATAATTTCTTCCATATGCATGTATCGAAGGGGGGCGCACGGAGTGCTGGGAGCTACACATGAATGACATTACAAAAAAATGGACATATCTGTCCTATCATTAAAGCCAGCGGGCCCGGTCGCTTTAGTTCTCATAATCCACCTGGCTTCTCGCTGCAATAAGATTTTTCCTAAATCACCTCCCTGTACGGATGAAAACACTCTTTCCACCCCTGCAAAGGTAAGAACTGTGGGGTCGCCTTGATGGCAATCTTTTATATGGCTAATTAGCCTTGGTACCCCTTTGCCTGTGGAGATAGATTTGAAATGCTCTCTGAACCGAATATACAATTTCCTGATGGTTTTCCCTACGTAAAAGCGTTTACAAGGACAGTAAAGTACATAAACGACGTATTCAGTTTTACATGAAATAAAATGGGAAACATGGTGTGAAATCGGTCCAATAACCAAATTCTGACCTGTTTCATGATATTGACAAAACGGACAATGTCCACACCGAAAATTGCCCTTTAAGGTAGTTTTATCTAGCCAAGTCCCTTTTTTTGTTTTTGTTATTCGATTGCGTACTAAAACATCTCTAATTCGAGTGCTTCTTCTGGTGGATATCAGGGGTCCTGACATGATTTTATTGGCAAGATCTTTATCTCTCTCCAGTATGTGCCAATGTTTACGGATGGTGGAACGTATCTCACCATCCATAGGGCCATACTGGAAACAGAAAGTGAATCTCTGTTGGAAATTATGAGGGGCACTCGCGTTCTTACAGGGTGTGGTATTGATTCGTTCAACTGCAGATTTTAACACCTTTTCGGGGTACCCTCGTTCTTGAAATCTCTGGAGAATCTCTTTGGATTGAACTTGGAAACTATCTGTTGTATTATTCACTCTCTTAGCCCTCAACAGTTGGCTGTAAGGAAGGGATTGTTTTACATGGTTGGGATGGTAGCTGTTAAAATGTAATAACGAATTGGCAGATGTGGGTTTGCGGTAAATAGTAGTGTTAATCTCCCCCTCTATTACCTTTACTGTTACATCTAGGAAATCTATATTCTGATCTCCAAAATTATATGTAAAGGACATGCCCATCATGTTCTCATTGTTGAGATAGCTAACAAATGCTTCAAATTCAGTTTTTGTCCCATCCCAAACCAATATCACGTCATCTATGTATCTCATATATAATTTGATGTGTTCCAAAAAAATGTTCCTGTGAGAGTATATATAATCTTCTTCAAATACAGCCATAAAAAGGTTGGCAAAAGTGCATGCAACCGGGGTCCCCATGGCGGTCCCAGTGGTCTGTCTGTACCAGTTGTCGAGAAACATAAACGCATTATGCGTGAGTATGAAGTTTAACCCTTCACAAACAAAATCTATGTATTTAGGACTCTTGTCAGTGGTGCTAAGCACCCTTCTGATAATATCCACACCCAGAATTTGGGGAATGTTGGTGTACAGACTGACCACGTCGATGGACGCCAGGGAGAACCCCGGTTGCCAAGAAAAATTGTGTATTTGTCTCAAGAACGAATTGGTATCTTTGAGATAAGCTGGAACACTAGTAAGCAAAGGACGTAAAAGCCAATCAATGTACTGGGATAGGGGCTCAGTGAGAGACCCTATCCCAGACACGATTGGCCTGCCAGGAGGGCAAATGATGGACTTATGAATTTTTGGTAGGTAGTACCAGTGAGGTTTGGTGGGGTGATTATTGAAGAGCTTCTCTGCCTTCCTTTGTGTCAAGATTCCGCTTTCCACTGTTTTTCTAAGAAAGGTATTAAGATTATTTTTATATTTTAAAGTGGGATCGCCTGGTAATTTGATGTATGTATTAGTATCCGATAATTGCCTTGCTGATTCCGTTAAATAGGCTTCCCTAGATATTAAGACTGTTTTACCCCCTTTATCCGCGGGGCGTATGATGACGTCAGTCCAGCTGGCCAACTCATCTAATGCTTTTTTCTCATCCGCTGCCAAATTGGGGAGTGCTTTTTTATAATAGAGAGCTTCTATATCTTTGATTACTAATGTTTCAAACAGGTCGATGTTATTCCCTGGAGATATAGGGGGCATGTAAGTGGAGGAAATTCCCCCCATGAATGGAGTTATATCTCTGGGATTGATTAACTCAGATTTTACTGGTACTGAGTTTGTGAGGCTCAGTAACTCGCAGGCTTCCTGCTGGAAGTCTGCAAGAACTTCCTCTCCTGTACCTGCCATGAATCCCAGCGAACCTATAAAGCATGGTTTTTCCCCTTCATGCATGTTAATATTAGTGGTGTTATTCAAAAAATGCTTGTATAAATGAATCTTTCTGACAGACTTAAATAAATCAATTTGAAAAGAGACAAAATCAAAGTTATTAGGAATGCAATAATTTAAACCTTTTGACAGTAATGATAACTGTGCCGGGGTCAATTCATGTTGTGTTAAATTAAGGACAAAATTCTCGGGTCCGTGATTTATGGTCGTTCCTGTCTCCAGGACACGAACTTCCTTTTCTGCTGGCGGTAGGAGCTTTGATTTGCGTCTGCCCCTCCGCGTCTTCCTCCTAAAGGGAGAGATGCGGTAGTAGGGATTTCTCCAATAGTATTATCAGCAGAATCAACGTTCATAGTGGGACCTTCACTTAAACTCGAATCAGATTCCGTCGTTAGATAGTCATGTCTATTATGTTGGTTCCGTCTTCTTTTAAAGCTACGTTTTCTTTGTTTAAAATTACTTCCTCCATTACCTCCATTTTGGTTCCAGTTATTTTTATTCGTTTTATTCCAGGAAAAAATGTTGCCAGAGTCATAGTCAGTCTTATCCCGGAGGAATTTGTCTCTCTTCCTCTGTTTGGTCTCCGCTTGTATCGGGATAAGTTTAGCATCTAATTTTTTATTAAAACTTATCCATTGGCTCTCGGTTAATCTACTTTGTAGTTCCGTTTGTGCTTTAACAATTTCGGAGCTAATAAGCTCATAGTTCTTTATGTTAGACTTAAGAACCAGTTGTAATAAGTCCTGTGAACAGCGTAGCATAATTTGTTCCCATTCAGTTTTTAAAGCGATATCGTTGCTGAAATGAGACATTTCCTTCCATACTCGGAGGCCCCTGGGGACTCGTCCGTTCTCCACATAAGACCTTAATGAGTTGTTGGTCCAAAATAATCTAATCTCTCTTTCCGAGAGGTTAGTCAGTTTAAATTCCAATGATTTAGTGCTTAACATCTGCACTTCGTCCGCCTGTTCACAGTCCTTAAAGTAATTAGTTACATCCTCCCGGCCGGCTTGTAAGCTCGTGCGCACAGGTGCTACGTCTGGGTCCATTGTGCACTATAAAGTGTGCATTAAATAATGTTGTAACTTCTGCCTCTTACTTAGAGTGTGCACACAACAATGTAGAAAAACTAGTGCAGTACAATAAATAGACAAAAGTGAAGTGGCACAACTCAGCTTCGGAGTTTCTTTGCAGGTTACATACCCATAGACGTTTACAAACAGTGGTGCTAGCGTAGAAAAACAGTGGCAAGTCCTGAGTACAAAATAAGAAAAAACGCTGCACTCACTGTTAGTCGGTAATCTTCTTTATTGCGACATACAATTATGCATCTTCACGGCACGGGGGAGTGTGGATAGAAAGGACATGTGAGGCGGGACGACGGCCGTTTCGCGCTAGGTAGTTGCGCTTCTACGGGTCTGAATCCGAGTGGAAACCACGCCAGAGAAAAGGGGAAGGAAGCTCCTCCTCTCCAGCGTCATCTCCGATCGGACTGAAAAAAAGTGCAGCGTGCAAAGGTGAGTTTAAAATTAATTAAAAACAACATCGGAATAACTTTAAATTCATAGGTTTACATTAGTGCTCAGGCACCAAAAAGGACAGGAGGAAATATAACAAAATGCTCATGATTTTCAACATTTTTTCTTTTCCTAGAATAAATACATTTTCTATATAGCTATCGCGCTATTTGGCTGTTTAAATGAGACATTATTCTATATGCATACAGACCTGTCTTATAATCGGAGACCAAGTTGAATAAAAGCAGAGGATACGGATACAAATTCCTCAACTTAACGCATAATACGCAGTGCGGTAATGTCCGCATCGCTTATCTCAGTGCTTTTCATCTATAATTTCTGGACCGATTTCACACCATGTTTCCCATTTTATTTCATGTAAAACTGAATACGTCGTTTATGTACTTTACTGTCCTTGTAAACGCTTTTACGTAGGGAAAACCATCAGGAAATTGTATATTCGGTTCAGAGAGCATTTCAAATCTATCTCCACAGGCAAAGGGGTACCAAGGCTAATTAGCCATATAAAAGATTGCCATCAAGGCGACCCCACAGTTCTTACCTTTGCAGGGGTGGAAAGAGTGTTTTCATCCGTACAGGGAGGTGATTTAGGAAAAATCTTATTGCAGCGAGAAGCCAGGTGGATTATGAGAACTAAAGCGACCGGGCCCGCTGGCTTTAATGATAGGACAGATATGTCCATTTTTTTGTAATGTCATTCATGTGTAGCTCCCAGCACTCCGTGCGCCCCCCTTCGATACATGCATATGGAAGAAATTATAGATGAAAAGCACTGAGATAAGCGATGCGGACATTACCGCACTGCGTATTATGCGTTAAGTTGAGGAATTTGTATCCGTATCCTCTGCTTTTATTCAACTTGGTCTCCGATTATAAGACAGGTCTGTATGCATATAGAATAATGTCTCATTTAAACAGCCAAATAGCGCGATAGCTATATAGAAAATGTATTTATTCTAGGAAAAGAAAAAATGTTGAAAATCATGAGTATTTTGTTATATTTCCTCCTGTCCTTTTTGGTGCCTGAGCACTAATGTAAACCTATGAATTTAAAGTTATTCCGATGTTGTTTTTAATTAATTTTAAACTCACCTTTGCACGCTGCACTTTTTTTCAGTCCGATCGGAGATGACGCTGGAGAGGAGGAGCTTCCTTCCCCTTTTCTCTGGCGTGGTTTCCACTCGGATTCAGACCCGTAGAAGCGCAACTACCTAGCGCGAAACGGCCGTCGTCCCGCCTCACATGTCCTTTCTATCCACACTCCCCCGTGCCGTGAAGATGCATAATTGTATGTCGCAATAAAGAAGATTACCGACTAACAGTGAGTGCAGCGTTTTTTCTTATTTTGTACTCAGGACTTGCCACTGTTTTTCTACGCTAGCACCACTGTTTGTAAACGTCTATGGGTATGTAACCTGCAAAGAAACTCCGAAGCTGAGTTGTGCCACTTCACTTTTGTCTATTTATTGTACCACAGATAACAGTGATAACGTTGAGTAGAGATAATGTAGTAGATGTCACCTGCAGTCCTATGTAATACCACAGATAACAGTGATAACGCTGAGTAGAGATAATGTAGATGTCACCTGCAGTCCTAGGTAATACCACAGATAACAGTGATAACGTTGAGTAGAGATAATGTAGATGTCACCTGCAGTCCTATGTAATACCACAGATAACAGTGATAACGTTGAGTAGAGATAATGTAGTAGATGTTACCTGCAGTCCTATGTAATACCACAGATAACAGTGATAACGTTGAGTAGAGATAATGTAGATGTCACCTGCAGTCCTATGTAATACCACAGATAACAGTGATAACGTTGAGTAGAGATAATGTAGATGTCACCTGCAGTCCTATGTAATACCACAGATAACAGTGATAACGTTGAGTAGAGATAATGTAGATGTCACCTGCAGTCCTATGTAATACCACAGATAACAGTGATAACGCTGAGTAGAGATAATGTAGTAGATGTCACCTGCAGTCCTATGTAATACCACAGATAACAGTGATAACGTTGAGTAGAGATGATGTAGTAGTTACCTGCAGTCCTATGTGACACTAATATAGCTACCACTCAGAACATAGGTGTGCTATAGACCATATTTGCATAATGTACAAATAAAACCAGTGAGTCACAGGTGACGGTTTTTTTGATCATTGTCACTTACTTTAGTTTCTTGCTTATTTGGCCCAGACCGCCATAACAACTTCTTCCATCCATGTCTCCTGAATGTAACACACAGATATCTTTGGCTCACCATTTCTCCAGGACCCTACCCTATTTTTCCCACTTCTAAACAAACACTTTAGCGCTATAACGATCCAAAATGGCCAGGCAATAATAATGCCCACCTAGTGACCTACATAAAAAGTACCCTCCGTCTGAGCCTCTACCAGTAATATAATAGTGCCACTCTGTGGCTACACATGGTAATAGTTCCCGCTGTATGCCGTCACACAGTAATTGTGTCCCTTCTGTGCCTCCACATAGTAGTTGTGCCCGCTCTGTGCCTTCTCTTCGCCTGCACATCCCACACAGTACTAGTCACCCCTCTGTGCCTCCACATAGTAATAATGTCCCCACACAGTAAAATTGCTCCCAGACGGATATGATGCCCCTTGTTCGTCTCCTACACGAATCAGTAGCTAGTCCTCTTACCAGACTTCTGCAGCCCCTGGAAGAGTCTTCATGGAGCCAGAGGCGGGAGGAGAGCTGTGTGCAGATGAATGCTCCTCTGCCTCCTTTCCTTAAGGGGGCATTCACATGGGCATCCCTGCTTCACCTGTTTGCCGAATCAGCTGTTATGTAACAAGTGTATGGCAACTGGAGAAAACGGGACATGTCCTACCACTCTTTATCTATGACACCTGGTGTATTGTAGGAATATTGCACTGTGACACCATAGTATCACTGACACTTGCTATATGAATAATGGCTCACTTATAAGATATGATTGAAAATGGCGTCATTTTATGATCGGTGGGGTCCAACCGCTGAGACCCCTACAGGTGAAGTCCTGCTTTTAGTGCTGTATCCCCTTTAGCCTATGTTCACACGTTGCATTTTTGCTGTTTTTTCTGTAGGCAAATCCTACTCACTTGGCAGTAAAGAAGCAGCTTAAAGCAGGTTTTGCTGTGTTTTTCATGCTGATACAGTTTAGTGCTTGTTATTCCTAAGTTTTCTGCACCAAAAATGCTGCAAAAACTCATATCTGTCTTTTTGCAGCTTTTTTGCACTTATTGCTTTCTGTGGGTGAAAAAAAGCTGCCAAAATGCTGAAAGAAGCGACATTCTGCAGTTTTCAATAACACAGTAATTTTCCAATTCAGTCAGGAAAAAAACCAATGTGTGTGCATGAGATTTCTGAAATCCCATACCTTTGCTGGTACTGTAAAACACAGCTTTTCATGTGTATAACAAAAATGCAACGTGTGATCATAGCCTTTACTTGCATAACCGCTCACTGTGTAACCTGAAGCTCTGCTCTGCTGGGAAAACACATGCACCTGCATTCTCAGAATCACTGGTGGCCCCAAAGGTTGGGCACCTCCCTGCTAGTCATATGCAATCTCTTTGCATGGTGAGAATATCCCTTTGATACTATTATAAATAGCCTATCCCGGTTATTTGAAGGTGTGATGAGGATTCGGATGAAGGGAATGATGAAGACTCTTCTGAAAATCGCAAACATGAATGGAACAGCTTTTACCAGAAGCAGATGAATTTGAGAAAGGTGAGCTGAAAGCCTAGGCTCTCCAATACCAGGGCAGTAACACGCAGTAACTTGTGTCATGGGCTGTTCTTTTTTTTCACAGAGCAAAGAGCTGGAGGAATTTATTCTACCAAGTATGTTTTCATTACTGAAATCCTCCCTTCTATGTGCCAGGATGGAGATCTACTCTGGCGGACCTGGAACGTTTTTGTACTGCGCGAATAGTCATTTTTATGAATATCCAGCATTTCATGCTACATTTCCCTTCATGAAGTGATGAATGCTTTGGCTTCATTTAAAAAAAAAAAAATTCTCTGATGATGGATTAAGGATAGTGTTTTCTTTTGTTTTTAAACTCTATAACATAAAAAAGTAAATTAATGTGAAATTTTAACAGAGTTGAAATAGTCAAGATGATACACAACGAGTTGATGTTTTTATGTTCAGAGGCATCACACAAACACAAAACAGGATTAACAGCTATTTTATATGTGAGATATGCATTGTTCTGTATTTTTGTTTTTTCTGGGAATAGGCGAAGACTGTCCACTTAAAGATGGTGCTAATGACAAAATACCCAAACTTACTGTTAAGGTAGGAGTGTAAAATTAGACATTACAATATGCTATATGTTCCTCTTTATTAAGAAAAAGGAAGAAACTGGAGCCAGCATCCAAAATTAAAGGGAACCTGTCACTCCGTTTTTTGAAGATGAGCTAAAAATAGCGTTAAATAGGGGCAGAGCTGTGCTTTACATTAGTGTCTTTTGTGTGCGTTTATTACCCACCTATGCTGCTGAAATACCTTTGTAAAGTCGCCGTTTTGTGCTGTCACTCACGCTGGTCTGGTCCTATGGGCGTGGTGACAGCGCTGTTTCTCCCCCAGATCAGGCTCATCATTACGTTGGTGGCGTAGTGGTGTGCGCATGTCCAACAGAGAATATCCACTGCCCAGGAGATGAAAAAGAGCGCGATCTGCGCTATTCAGCCGTTTACCGGTGGGCGCGGCCATCTTTCCTGTGGCCGCGTGTGCGCAGATGGAGCGCTCTTCTGCCTGGGGCTTCAGGAAAATGGCCGCCGCGATCTCCATCTGCGCACGCGCGGAATCCCGCGGCCATTTTCCTGAAGCCCCGGGCAGCAGAGCGCTCCATCTGCGCACGCGCGGCCACAGGAAAGATGGCCGCGCCCACCGGTAAACGGCTGAATAGCGCAGATCGCGCTGTTTTTCATCTCCTGGGCAGTGGATATTCTCTGTTGGACTTGTGCACACCACTACGCCACCAACGTAATGATGAGCCTGATCTGGGGGAGAAACAGCGCTGTCACCACGCCCATAGGACCAGACCAGCGTGAGTGACAGCACAAAACGGCGACTTTACAAAGGTATTTCAGCAGCATAGGTGGGTAATAAAGGCACACAAAAGACACTAATGTAACGCCCAGCTCTGCCCCTATTTAACGCTATTTTTAGCTCATCTTCAAAACACGGGGTGACAGGTTCCCTTTAAATAAACCATGGAATTTATTTCTTCAAGTTAAAATCATCAATAAGATTCCACATACAGGAGATGTAAATATTGCTTACGGGCACAACTAGATATTACAGCATGAAACAAACATACTAACCGTAATTTAAAAATCTTCCTATAGGAGGTCACATTGCGCACATTCATTAATTCATTATTTCCATCTGATAGGTAATTGGATATTGGGAGAAATTTACCAAGAAAGGAAGAGAAAAAAAAATTCCTCTTTTTTCACAGTCATGAATTTCTAACATGTGATATTTTCAAGAAATATCTACCATTTCTCTTTAATGATCAAGATTTCAAATCTGTAATGACACCAAGGGTTCAATTTGTAGCAAGAAAGGCACCCCTAATTGGCCAACTACTATCACCCAAACTATTCACAGAGTTTAAAAAAAAAAATCTAAATGGCAGCTCAAAATATTTGATATATTTAGTTACATTAACACCAAACAAATGTCCCAGAAGTATAAAGAAAGGACAAAAAACTCCAAATAATATAGTCACAACAAAACATCGGTATCTACAGACCACAGACGAGTATAATCCTTAAATTAGCGTTTATTGCAAAAAAGTTCACAAAGGAATTTAATCTACATGATAACAATAAAATGAGAACCACTGGAAACCAATACTCAAGGACACTGTGTGACCAGCACAATTTGCCAATGCTTAGAATATAGATCAAAAATGGTTGTTGGTCAATGTCTCCCAAATCACATGTGAATAAGAGCTGGACACTAAGCGTTGGGGCGGCGGGGACCATTTGTTTCCAGCACCTAGCCAGCTTATACTTAGTAAGTATATCATGTCTCTCTCTTATTAGCCTAATTTTGTATCATTTTGGCCTGTTGTGGCCTTTATGCACTATATACTTTATCTATATGGAAAATCACAGCTAAATTCACATACGTATATATTTTTTGGATGCTTAGTGTTCAGCTCTTATTCACATGTGATTTGAGAGACATTGACCAACAACCATTTTTGATTTATATTCTAAGCATTGGCAAATTGTGCTGGTCACACAGTGTCCTTGAGTATTGGTTTCCAGTGGTTCTCATTTTATTGTTATCATGTTATCACTTTGCAGTCCGCTCACCATCCTGGTAGCTCTTCTATGAACTTGCTCCAGTTTTTCGTTGTCTTTTTTTCCCTTTAAATGTGGTGCCAGAACTGGACACAGTATTCATACAAGTAATCATTCACACTTTAAAGTACAAGCATTAGCAAAGGTAGATAAACGATTATAGGAAACTGTTAAATACAGTCATTCTGGATTTTCATGCGAAAACAAGCACTCCAATATCCAACTATCTACCTATCAGATGCATCAACCAAACAAAAACGATAAGCAGTCACAGGGTTCCATAAAATATGTAAACTTTATTAAATTTAAAATATTAAAAATAGCAAATACCAGATACAATAGCACAAAGGGAGAATGCGCACACTCAGTGGCCGCACATAAAGAACAGGCCCACATGCCCCATCATCCCTGCATCATTATCATATCGTCAACTTGCTAATGAAGCAAATATATCACTAGCTGCAAGTTCAGCAAGGCAGGTGCCTACATTCTTACCTAGAAAATGGCATACAGATAATGACAGATAAGGATCACATCATACCTTGATGCAGCGATGAGGGACCGTCAGCTCACCCCAACGCGCGTTTCGTAGCACCGAGCTCCTTCCTCAGGGGGCGTGTCTATCAGATGCAGTCAATGAATTAATTAATGTGTACCTTGTGACTTAATTTTTGAAGGTTTTTAAATCACAGTTTGTATCCTTTGTTTCTATGTTATGATTAAGGGCCAGTTGTGCCAGAAACACAGAAACGATATTTACACCTCCTGTATGTGGAATCTTACTGGTTACATGTGTTTTAATTTTAAGA
The DNA here is from genome assembly GCF_051348905.1 of Ranitomeya variabilis. Taxonomy (NCBI): domain Eukaryota; kingdom Metazoa; phylum Chordata; class Amphibia; order Anura; family Dendrobatidae; genus Ranitomeya; species Ranitomeya variabilis. Next base: position 471,576,347 of record NC_135235.1, on the reverse strand, counting down.
AATACATTTTGGATTTTATTTCATTTTGGACACTGGCTCCAGTTTTGTCCTTGTGCTTATCCACTGTAGCCATACAACCACTCAGGTGCAGTGCTTAATATTCCTCTTCCTCGTTATTTATTAAGCTTATATCGTGCCATCATATTCCTTAGCATTTTACATATATTACCATCTCTGTCCGCATTGGGGCTCACAATCTAAATTTCTTATTAGCATGTCTTGGAGTGGGCAGGACAGCAGAGTATCTATTGGAAACCCATACAAACTACTTGCAGATATTGTCATTGATGGGATTTAAACCCAAGACCTCAGCGCAATACTGCTAATCAATGCAACAATGCTAACCACTGAGCCACCATTATTCTGTACTTACATTTTTTTTTTTAAAGACGGATTCTAGTTGTTTCTGCTTTGATCTAAAGCCTCATCGCCCATATACAATAGAAAGCTCTTTGCCGATAAGTTGGCCAACCGCTATCTCTCCTGTGTCCACCACACACAAGAACTCTCGGCTACGATCTTTTGTGTTCTCTATAAGAGAGCTGCTGCCAGATTTCTCTGGCTGTTGCTTATCTCCGAGAGAATAAATAAAATTGGCCATCTGAAATCGAATTTGCCTGATCCTGTCTACCACGACATCATCTGTGAGGGAAGCACTGGGATACCCCCATATCCATTAGACTCTTAGCCTATCCCACCAATATTGACACGTTCGGGTGACATAAGTCTAATGTGTATGGAGACTTTAAGACTCCTCTTCACTAGTCCAACTACTTCTTTTCTTAGAAATGCCAATACTTCAGGTATAAGATTGACCCTTGCATCATATTTTTATATTATGTGACTGACTGATAATTATCTCAGAAACGGCAGGAAGTAGTAGAGCGCATACACTTTACTTTATTATTTATCTTGTTCATGATATATACAGCCCTTTATGTAGCTGTCAGCTCTTGTGCCATGAATAAGAGTGATGGATCTGTACACATGTCTCCTATAGGCTCGAGAACACTGTCTGAAGATGCTTAGGGAAGCCATCAGTAAAAACGTACAGGATACCCATACTGCAGATAGGTAAGAAGATTTTCCATTGTGTCATCTGCCCTTAGCCCTTTAGTGACCATTCCCAATTTTTCAAATTTGATGTGTCACTTTAATAGGTAATAACTGTGGAATTCTTCTACATATCCAAGTGATTTTGAGTCCGTTTTGTCACACATTGCACAAATCTAAGTTGATATTATGTTTTATGTTTATTCATAAAAATATTGGAACTTTGATGAAAATGTAGACAAATTAGAAATTTTCTAATTTTTAATGTTTACACCGTTAAACCAGATATTTATGCCACACATAAATCCCTTTAATAAATGTATATCTTTAAGCCCTAACCAGTTTTGTAATTATCTTTATTATTAAATTCACTACACTTCTCCCTATCCTGCTATTTCATATATATGGTTTTTCTTTATATATATAACTTTCCTTACTCTGACCGGTAAATTGAGAGGAGTCGCAAATGGGATGTCACAGAAGGTTGGGGCTGGTCTCGCCTTGTTGCAGCGTCTATCACCCCTCCTTAAACAGGCCACCATTAGGGGGTAATGCTGTGGTCACTTACCACAGCTTCTGTCACTGCCGTCTCCAATGAGATACTGGTTCGCCTCTGTCACAGTTGCTGCTTCTAACACCGCAGTCTATTTCACTGAAACGAATCGTCATCAGGGGGCGGTGATAGAAATAATAATAATCATCTTTATTTATATAGCGCCAAAATATTCCGCAGCGCTTTACAGTTTAACAGTTTCAAACACAACAGTAATGAGTAACAACGTTAACAATACAATAATTAAAGCAAAATAAGAGGACCCTGCTCGTGAGCGCTTACAATCTACAATGAGGTGGGGAGATACAAAGTACAGGAGTGTATTTACAATGATGTATTTACAATGATGGTCCAGCCATCTTCAGGGAGTGGGGGGTAGATTGAGGTAGTGAATGGGCTACACACACACACACAAACATAAAATGACTTTGATTAGTTAACGTGATAGGCCGCTCTGAACAAATGTGTTTTGAGGGAGCGCCTAAAACTAAAACAAATTGTGGATGGTCCTAATTTCTTGGGGTAGAGCATTCCAGAGGATTGGCGCAGCACGGGAGAAGTCTTGGAGTCGGGAGTGGGAGGTACGGATTAGTGCAGAGGTTAGTCGAAAGTTGTTTGCAGAGCGTAGTGGTCGGATAGGCCGATAGACAGAAATGAGGGAGGAGATGTAAGGGGGTGCCGCACTGTGGAGAGCTTTGTGGGTGAGAACAAGTACTTTGAATTGGATTCTATAATGAATAGGCAGCCAGTGTAACGACTGGCAAAGAGCACTGTAACAGAAACACTGTAAGTTACACCAGTGCTGCCCCCTAATGACCTCCTGTTTCAGGAGAGGTGATAGATGCTACAGAGAAGTGAGTGCAAACCCATTTTCCTGTGACGTACCATTTTAGATTCCTCTAAAGTAAAAAAACAAAATGCATATAGGGAATAGCAGGACAGAGAGAAGTACAACACATTTAATAACAAAGCTAATGAATTGAAATCCCCCCTCAAATTTCATGAAAAGTAGAATGAAAAATTATCTCTTTTCACTGAAAAGTTCTGAACAGTTCACCATAGCTGGCAAATCCCAAAAGCATGGAAATGTGGTTAAAAATGGAACCCCTTCCTTGTGTTAACCATCTAAATGCCATTATTTCTATTGATAGCAGCATTTAAGGGGTTAAACGGCCATGATCGGTGCTAAAACTAATCATTGACCAATGTTATTCTCTTATTCCTCAGATCAGTAATCTCTTATTGGCAGTCATTACGGGGTCGCTTTAGTATTAGTTAAATATCATATTTATTGGGTAGATCATGAATCAACAATATGTGCCATTTACATGATGGTAAAAAACAATCCAATGAAGTTACCGGTATGTGATTTATATGTCACCTACATAAGAAATTCGGCGTAAAATAGCCATATTTAAAATCTAATAAACTTTATTAAGTATGTGTACAACAAAGTATAATAAACATAATAAAAGGGAAATGCTAAAACAGATTTAGACCTCACCAAGAGTATTACGGTGCAAGAGGTATAGTAATCACGATTCAATTATACAAAAATATATCTCATAGACATGATGGAAGCGTGTGACTAATAACCACTCCTGCATAAACTATACAGAGAAGCCAATGATTTGTGATAGAGACTTAAAGCAGCAATATATACCAGAATAATGCAAAATAAATTATACTGAACAATAAAGTATGTCTACATATGAAATTTTAAGTCAACGCTCCGTGCACATAAATGTTCCAGTATAATCAAAGTAATCAAGCGTGGATAGAGGCCTGCAATTGGAGAAATGCACTGTGATTTTGACGTATCGCAATGCAGCTTCTAAGTGGTATAAAACATACAATAAGTGGACCAAGTCGCATCATTGGTATATATACTGTAATAGCCATTCACTGCACACACAGAAAATCCTATAATCCTAAAAATGGCATAATAAACCCAAGATGATCCCGGTGTTACCGGTATGTGATTTAATTGCTGGTGTTCATAGTGTATAGTGCTGTGCTCAGCCACCTAATGAGCTCAGGCCTTTTGGGCGGCATGGCCTCTCCTGTCACAATCTTCTGCAACGTGCTCCTGTTCACTGCAAATATCTTTCTTCCCTACTTCCTAAGGAAGGAGCAGTGTCTCTATGACAGCATGGCAGTACAGCGATAAAGACTACCACAGGGGAACATAGAAGGGGCTATATTGTTAGCTGTTAGAGAGGAAAGGAGACGTTTTCAGTCCAGAATCCAACCCAGTACATAAACGGGAGACATTGAATTAAAAAAAATATTAAATCTAGATTCACCCGATAGTGCAGCAGTCACATTTACAGTCCGTGGAAGGACTGCAATTCCACTTGTGTGAATGTAGGTAGGAAGGTGTTTTGTTTAGGCTAGAAAAAGTGTAGATAACTTTGCCCTGGTGAGCAGACATGTCATATAGCTCATCCTATCACCTGCCACAGGTGGGGCCTGATAGGCTAAATGTCAGCCAAACACTGACAGGTTAGATAATGCACTGTACCACATAAGTTGTACAGCGTATTATCATTTCTATCAAATGATCACATAAAGTCTTGTGCACAAAAAACGTAAAAAAAGAAAAAACACATCTCAATTGAAACAATTAACCCCTTCCCGACCTTTGACGCATACGCTGCGTCATGAAAGTCTGTGCCAATCCGACCTATGACGCAGCGTATGCGTCATGGAATGATCGCGTCCCTGCAGATCGGGTGAAAGGGTTAACTCCAATCTCACCCGATCTGCAGAGACAGGGGGAGTGCTGCTTCAGCCCAGGGGGGGTGGCTTCACCCCCCCGTGGCTACGATCGCTCTGATTGGCTGCTGAAAGTGAAACTGCCAATCAGAGCGATTTGTAATATTTCACCTAAAAAACTGGTGAAATATTACAATCCAGCCATGGCCGATGCTGCAATATCATCGGCCATGGCTGGAAATACTGAAATGACCCCCCCCACACCCACCGATCGCCCCCCCAGTCCTCCGTTATGGGGTCCGGTCCCCTCCGTCCGCCTGCCGGCTCCCCCGTCCTCCTGTCCGCTCCCTCCTTGTTCGGATTCACCCCCCCTGTGCTCCGATTACCCCCCCTGTGCTCCAATCCAGCCCCCCACCACCCCTTCATACTTACCGATCCTCCCGGTGTCCGTACGTCTCCTCGCTGGGCGCCGCCATCTTCCAAAATGGCGGGCGCATGCTCAGTGCGCCCGCCGAATCTGCCAGCCGGCAGATTCCTTACAAGTACATTTTGATCGCTGTGGTAGGTTCTATCACAGCGATCAAAATAAAAAAAAATAATAAATAAACCCCCCCCTTTATCACCCCCATAGGTAGGGACAATAATAAAATAAAGACATTTTTTTTTTTTTTTTTCCGTTTTCCACTAGGGTTAGGGTTAGAACTAGGGTTAGAACAAGGGGTAGGGTTAGGGTTACGGGTTACGGGTAGGGTTAGGGGTAGGGTTAGGGTTATGGCATGTGCACACAGTGCGGATTTGGCTGCGGATTGGCCGCGGATCCGCAGCGGATTGGCCGCTGCGAATTCGTAGCAGTTTTCCATCAGGTTTACAGTACCATGTACACCTATGGAAAATCAAATCCACTGTGCCCATGGTGCGGAAAATTCCGTGCAGAAACGCTGCGTTGTATTTTCCGCAGCATGTCAATTCTTTGTGCGGATTCCGCAGCGTTTTACACCTGTTCCTCAATAGGAATCCGCAGGTGAAATCCGCACAAAAAAACACTGGAAATCTGCTGTAAATCTGCAGGTAAAACGCAGTGCCTTTTACCTGCAAATTTTTCAAAAATCGTGCGGAAAAATCTCACACGAATCCGCAACGTGGGCACATAGCCTTAGGGTTAGGGTTGGAAATAGGGCTAGGGTTGGAAATAGGGTTAAGATTAGGCTTGTGGTTAGGGTTACGGATAGGGTTAGGGGTGTGTTGGGGTTACAGTTGTGGTTAGGGTTGGGATTAGGGTTAGGGTTGGGATTAGGGTTACGGGTGTGTTGCGGTTAGGGTTGTGGTTAGGGGTGTGTTGGGGATAGGGTTGTGATTAGGGTTATGGCTACAGTTGGGATTAGGATTAGGGGTGTGTTGGGGTTAGTGTTGAAGTTAGAATTGAGGGGTTTCCACTGTTTAGGCACATCAGGGGTCTCCAAACGCAACATGGCGCCACCATTGATTCCAGCCAATCTTGCGTTCAAAAAGTCAAATGGTGCTCCCTCCCTTCCAAGCCCCAACGTGTGCCCAAACAGTGGTTTACCCCCACATTTGGGGTACCAGCGTACTCAGGACAAACTGGGCAACAACTGTTGGGGTCCAATTTCTCCTGTTACCCTTGTAAAAATAAAAAATTACTTGCTAAAACATAATTTTTGAGGAAAGAACAATTATTTTTTATTTTCACGGCTCTGCGTTATAAACTTCTGTGAAGCACTTGGGGGTTGAAAGTGCTCACCACACATCTAGATAAGTTCCTTGGGGGGTCTAGTTTCCAAAATGGGGTCACTTGTGGGGTGTTTCTACTGTTTAGGCATATCAGGGGCTCTGCAAATGCAACGTGACGCCCACAGACCATTCCATCAGTCTGCATTTCAAATGCCACTACTTCCCTTCCGAGCCCCGGCATATGCCCAAACAGTGGTCTACCCCCACATATGGGGTATCAGCGTACTCACAACAAACTGGGCAACAAATATTGGGGTCCAATTTCTCCTGTTACCCTTGTGAAAATAAAAAATTGCTTGCTAAAACATCTTTTTTGAGGAAAGAAAAATGATTTTTTATTTTCACGGCTCTGCGTTGTAAACTTCTGTGAAGCACTTGGGGGTTGAACGTGCTCAGCACACATCTAGATAAGTTCCTTGCGGGGTCTAGTTTCCAAAATGGGGTCAATTGTGGGGGGTTTCTACTGTTTAGGCATATCAGGGGCTCTGCACACGTAACATGATGCCCGCAGACCATTCCATCAAAGTCTGCATTCCAAAACGTCACTACTTCCATTCTGAGCCCCGGCATATGCCCAAACAGTGGTTTACCCCCACATATGGGGTATCAGCGTACTCAGGAGAAACTGGACAACAACTTTTGGGGTCCAATTTCTCCTGTTACTCTTGCAAAAATAAAAAATTCTGGGCTAAAAAATATTTTTGAGGAAAGGAAACACATTTATTATTTTCACGGCTCTGCGTTATAAACTTCTGTGAAGCACTTGGGGGTTGAAAGTGCTCACCACACATCTAGATAAGTTCCTTCGGGGGTCTAGTTTCCAAAATGGGGTCACTTGTGGGGTGTTTCTACTGTTTAGGCATATCAGGGGCTCTGCAAATGCAACGTGACGCCCACAGACCATTCCATCAGTCTGCATTTCAAATGCCACTACTTCCCTTCCGAGCCCCGGCATATGCCCAAACAGTGGTCTACCCCCACATATGGGGTATCAGCGTACTCACAACAAACTGGGCAACAAATATTGGGGTCCAATTTCTCCTGTTACCCTTGTGAAAATAAAAAATTGCTTGCTAAAACATCTTTTTTGAGGAAAGAAAAATGATTTTTTATTTTCACGGCTCTGCGTTGTAAACTTCTGTGAAGCACTTGGGGGTTGAACGTGCTCAGCACACATCTAGATAAGTTCCTTGCGGGGTCTAGTTTCCAAAATGGGGTCAATTGTGGGGGGTTTCTACTGTTTAGGCATATCAGGGGCTCTGCACACGTAACATGATGCCCGCAGACCATTCCATCAAAGTCTGCATTCCAAAACGTCACTACTTCCATTCTGAGCCCCGGCATATGCCCAAACAGTGGTTTACCCCCACATATGGGGTATCAGCGTACTCAGGAGAAACTGGACAACAACTTTTGGGGTCCAATTTCTCCTGTTACTCTTGCAAAAATAAAAAATTCTGGGCTAAAAAATATTTTTGAGGAAAGGAAACACATTTATTATTTTCACGGCTCTGCGTTATAAACTTCTGTGAAGCACTTGGGGGTTCAAAGTGCTCACCACACATCTAGATAAGTTCCTTGGGAGGTCTAGTTTCCAAAATGGGGTCACTTGTGCGGGAGCTCCAATGTTTAGGCACACAGGGGCTCTCCAAACGCGACATGGTGTCCGCAGAGCATTCCATCAAAGTCTGCATTTCAAAACGTCACTACTTCCCTTCCGAACCCCGACGTGTGCCAAAACAGTGGTTTACCCCCACATATGGGGTATCATCGTACTCAGGACAAACTGGACAACAACATTTGGGGTCCAATTTCTCCTGTTACCCTTGGGAAAAAAAAATTCTGGGCTAAAAATCATTTTTGAGGAAAGAAAAATTATTTTTTATTTTCACGGCTCTGCGTTATAAACTTCTGTGAAGCACCTGGGGGTTATAAGTGCTCACTATGCATCTAGATAAGTTCCTTGGGGGGTCTAGTTTCCAAAATGGGGTCACTTGTAGGGGAGCTCCAATGTTTAGGCACACAGGGGCTCTCCAAACGCGACATGGTGTCCGCTAACGATTGGAGCTAATTTTCCATTCAAAAAGTCAAATGGCACGCCTCCCCTTCCGAGCCTTGCCGTGCACCCAAACAGTGGTTTACCCCCACATATGAGGTATCGGCGTACTCAGGAGAAATTGCCCAACAAATTTTAGGATCCATTTTATCCTGTTGCCCATGTGAAAATGAAAGAATTGAGGCTAAAATAATTGTTTTGTGAAAAAAAAGTACTTTTTCATTTTTACGGAACAATTTGTGAAGCACCTGGGGGTTTAAAGTGCTCACTATGCTTCTAGATAAGTTCCTTGGGGGGTCTAGTTTCCAAAATGGGGTCCTTCCCTTCCGAGCCCTGCCGTGCGCCCAAACAGTGGTTTACCCCCACATATGAGGTATCAGCGTACTCAGGACAAATTGGACAACAACGTCCATGGTCCAGTTTCTCCTTTTACCCTTGGGAAAATAAAAAAATTGTTGCTAAAAGATCATTTTTGTGACTAAAAAGTTAAATGTTCATTTTTTACTTCCATGTTGCTTCTGCTGCTGTGAAACACCTGAAGGGTTAATAAACTTCTTGAATGTGGTTTTGAGCACCTTGAGGGGTGCAGTTTTTAGAATGGTGTCACTTTTGGGTATTTTCAGCCATATAGAACCCTCAAACTGACTTCAAATGTGAGGTGGTCCCTAAAAAAAATGGTTTTGTAAATTTTGTTGTAAAAATGAGAAATCACTGGTCAAATTTTAACCCTTATAACTTCCTAGCAAATAAAAAATTTGTTTCCAAAATTGTGCTGATGTAAAGTAGACATGTGGGAAATGTTATTTATTAACTATTTTGTGTCACATAACTCTCTGGTTTAACAGAATAAAAATTCAAAATGTGAAAATTGCGAAATTTTTCACAAATAAACTCAGAAATTATCGACCTAAATTTACCACTAACATGAAGCCCAATATGTCACGAAAAAACAATCTCAGAATCGCTAGGATCCGTTGAAGCGTTCCAGAGTTATTACCTCATAAAGGGACACTGGTCAGAATTGCAAAAAATGGCAAGGTCATTAAGGCCAAAATAGGCTGGGTCATGAAGGGGTTAAAAAAAGTTTATTTTTGAAAAAAAAAAAAAAAACATTTTGGGTATTACCACATCCGTAACGGCATATACTATAAAACTGTTTCGTTATTTTTATATGAGGATGAATGCCATAAAAATTGTAACACAGTGGCATAATTTCTTTTTATGTTCATCCCACCTCACAAAAAAAAATTTAATAAAAAGTGATCAAAAAGTTGCGTCGTCTCCAGAATGGTAGCAATAAAAATAACGTTGTTAGAAAAAAAAAAGAAAAATCCTTAGCTCTGTTAAAGAGGTTGTCCACAACTCTAACACTGATGGCCAATACATAGAATAGGTAATCAATGTTAAAGTAGTGGACAACCTCTTGGAGGAAAAAATGAGTGTTATTGCTCTTAGAATATGATGACCCCACTGAAAAAAAAATAAAAAAATTTTAAAAAAGGAATTTTCTGCAGTAAAATATAAAATACCTATGCTTATGACATCAGTTTAATCATATCTAACTAAAGACATGTTAATTATACTGCATGGGGAGCGCCGTAAAAAGAATCAATAAAAGCGATTCCAGATTTATTCTTTTTTATTCATCCTTTGTACAAAAAGATGGAATAAATGGTGATCAACAAGTTGTAGGTAGTGATAACAATGAAACTTCAGTTTGTCCCTTTAAAAGACAAACCCTAAAACAGTTGTATCTACAGAAAGATAAAAATGTATATGTCCAAGAATATAGCAACCAATAAAATAAAATTATTGTTTATTTTTTAAAGTGTTTATCGATAAGTAGTAAAACATTAAAAAACATGGGATGCTATGGCAGCCTGGACCCATGAAAGGCCTCCATCACTGTCATCTTTGTACCCCTTTGAAGCCAAGCCTGTGTTGATAGTTCACCTGACATATTGCAGCACATGCGATTAAATGATTGCAGGAACAAGTCCCTTAGGGTGACCAAAAATTATATATAAAACAGATTAAACAAACAAATTCAACAATAATCATAGTAAAACCCCAAAGCGTAAAAGTTTTGAATCCCTCCCGGTTTTATCAATATAAAAATAAAGAAATAAAATATCGTAAATACATTTTTGGTATTGCCACATTTGCAAAAGTTCAATCTATCAAAATATAAAATCATTTATTCTGTATGATAAATGACATACAAAAAAACCCCACAGCAATTCTGACATTTAAGTAAGTTGTTGTGACTCCTTCAAAAAAATGCAATAAGCAGCGATCAAAATGGTACCTATAAAAATGTCAGCTTGCCAAGAACAAAAGAAAAAAACACGCCATCATACTGCTCTACCGACAGAAAAAGAAAAGTTATGAGACTCAGAAAATGGCAATACAAAGTACTGCTCTTTTTTAACCACTAAAATATATAGAGAGAGAAAGAGAGAGATCATGAGGATTGTTTTTCCAGGTCATTTTTACAGTTTGCTGCGGGCTGTAAAATCAAAACCCCAAAACACAATGGCGTAATTGCAATTTCATTTCACCCCACTTGAAATTTTTCAGTACATTGTATGGTAAGCTTACAGGGGTATTCCCATCTCCAAGACCCTATCCCAATATGTAGTAGGTGTAATAATAATAATAATATTATAATCAAATCCCTCCAATTAGAAATGTAATACAGTTTTTCTGATTTGCTATGTCGCTTTCCTCATGTGCAGGCATTGCAGGACCTTAGGTATCCATGGTTACGACCATCAGTGTATGTAACCATGGATACCTAAGGTTCTGCAACACCTGCACATGAGGAAAGAGACATAGCAAATCAGAAAAGACTGATTTTTGGTACTTACCGTAAAATCTCTTTCTTGGAGCCTTCATTGGGGGACACAGGACAACCATGGGTGTATGCTGCTGCTGCTAGGAGGCTGACACTATGCAAAAAAAGGAAAAGGCGTAGCTCCTCCCTGGCAGTATACACCCACCGACAGGCACCAAGCACCTCAGTTAGTGCAAAAAGCAGTAGGAGAAGAGACAAAACTCATAATAGTAAAAGTACCAACTTAACTAGGGCCTCCAGGCCCCAAACACGGTACCAGAACAAACAAGTAGGGAGGGTGCTGTGTCCCCCAATGAAGGCTCCAAGAAAGAGATTTTACGGTAAGTACCAAAAATCCGTCTTTCTTTATCGCTTCATTGGGGGACACAGGACAACCATGAGACGTCCAAAAGCAGTCCTGGAAAAGGGTGGGTATAAAGGAAACGAGAAAAGGTCTCAGGTCGGCCGGTGTGCAACCGCCGCCTGCAGTACCTTCCTACCAAGACCTGCATCGGACGAGGCTTGGGTATGAACCCGATAGAACCTCGTAAACGTGTGCAAAGACGACCAGGTTGCGGCCTTGCAAACTTGCAAGGCGGAGGCCTGGTGGCGAACAGCCCAAGAAGCTCCGACAGCTCTGGTGGAGTGAGCTCGCACCCCCGGAGGAGGACGTGCCTCATGAACACGGTACGATTCTGAAATTGCCGAGCTAATCCAGCGCGAGATAGTGGATTTAGACGCTTGAAGGCCCTTCCGACGACCCTCGGAAACGACAAGGAGAGAATCTGATTGACGGAAAGGAGCGGTTCTAGAAAGATAGACCCGAATGGCCCTGACCACGTCAAGCTTGTGAAGGGACTTCTCCAAAGGATGAGCCGGAGAAGGGCAAAATGATGGAAGGACAATGTACTTGTTGATGTGGAAAGCCGAGACCACCTTGGGAAGGAATTCGGGAACCGGTCTAAGAACGACCTTATCCTGATGAAGAATCAGGAAGGGGGAACGGCATGACAGGGCTGCCAACTCGGAGACCCTCCTGATACATGTAATGGCAATGAGGAAGGCGACCTTCCAAGATAGAATGAAAGGCACGTCATGAAGAGGCTCAAAGGGAGCAGCCTGAAGAGCACCAAGGACCAGGTTAACATCCCAAGGTTCAAAGGGAGGACGGAAAGGAGGAGCGATATGCGCAACTCCCTGTAGAAAAGTCCGAACCTGGTGAATGGAGGAAAGGTCACTCTGGAAGAGGATCGACAGAGCGGCACTTGTCCCTTGAGTGTGCTGAAGGATAAGCCCGAATCGAGACCAGACTGGAGGAAACCAAGAAGCTCCGGAAGAGAAAAGGACATTGGAAAAACTTCATTAGTTTCACACCACCGGAAGAATGCTTTCCAGTACCTATGGTAGATACAGGAAGACGCCGGTTTTCTGGCTGTGATCATGGTCTGTATGACCTGGGGAGAGAGACCAGAGTTCTTCAAGACTGCGGCCTCAACAGCCATGCCATTAAACTCAGCGACTGAGAACTCTGGTGGTAGAGAGAAAGGAGGTCTGGACGATCCGGGATTCTCCAAGTGTCCGCGAGCATGTTTACGAGCTCGGCGTACCACGGCCACCTTGGCCAGTCCGGCGCTATCAGTATGACTGGAATCCCTTACAACTTGATCTTCTTTACCACCCTTGGAATCAAGGGGAGGGGTGGGAACAGGTAGGGAAACTGAAACTGGGACCATGGAATTACCAGAGCGTCATGGCCGACGGCAAGAGGGTCCCGGGATCTGGCAACAAACTGAGGGACCTTGTGGTTCATCCGGGATGCCATAAGGTCGACGTCTGGCGTACCCCAGCAGAGGCAAATTTGATCGAAGACTGCGGGGTGGAAAGACCACTCGCCCGCTGCTAGGCCCTGGCGACTGAGAAAGTCGGCTGCCCAGTTTTCGACCCCGGGGATATGAACGGCTGATATGGCTGGAACATGGCGTTCCGCCCACCGAAGAATATTTGCCGCTTCTGCCATTACTTTGCCGCTGCGAGTCCCACCCTGGTGGTTTAAGTACGCCACGGCCGTGGCGTTGTCCGACTGGATGCGGACGGGAAGATTTGTCAGAAGAGACCGCCAGTGGTTTAGCGCAAGGAAGATTGCCCTGATCTCCAGAAGGTTGATGGGAAGGAGAGCTTCCTGGGTGGTCCAACGGCCCTGAGCCGTGTGCTGTCGGAAGACTGCTCCCCATCCGAGAAGGCTGGCATCGGTGGTGATGACCTGCCACTGAAGGGGAAGAAATGATCTTCCTCTCAGGAGACAGGAGGACAACGTCCACCAGGTTAGGGACTGACGGACCTGGAGAGGAAGGTGGACGGGACGGTCCAGGGAGTCCAAGGACCTGTTCCAGGTGGATAGGAGGAATAGCTGGAGGGGGCGGGTGGGGAACTGGGCGAAAGGAACAGCCTCCATGGAGGCCACCATCTTTCCCAGGACTCCCATGCAGAACCGAAGTGACTGGGGAGCTGGGCGTTTGAGAAGGCGGACCGCCTTCAGGAGTACTGAGAACTTGTCCTCTGGGAGGAAGACCCGAGCTAAGTTCATGTCGAACACCATGCCCAGGAAGGACAGTTGTTGGGACGGAATCAGAGAGGACTTGGTCCGGTTGATAATCCAGCCGAGACGGTTCAGGGTGTCCAGGGAGATCTGGAGACTGTGGGCATAGTCTAGATGAGAGGACCCCTTGATCAACAGATCGTCCAGGTAGGGGATAACGAGGATCCCCCTGGAACGAAGGAGGGCCATGACCGCCGCCATGATTTTGGTGAAGACCCTGGGGGCAGACGCTAAACCGAAAGGGAGAGCCGTGAATTGGTAGTGATTGCCCTCGATTGCAAACCGAAGGAATCTCTGATGCCGTATGCAGATGGGAACATGAAGATATGCATCTTGAATGTCGACCGAGCAGAGGAACTCCCCAGGTTCCATGGCGGCGATCACTGACCGCAGGGATTCCATTCTGAAGTGGCGAGGTCGGACATGGCGGTTCAGAAGCTTCAAATCCAGGATAGGGCGAAGAGACCCGTCATTCTTTGGAACTACAAAAAGGTTCGAGTAGAACCCGGAAAAACGTTCTTCGAAAGGAACAGGAACTACGACTCCGGTGGCGACCAGAGACGTTACGGCTTGAAGCAAGCCGGGTAAATGGGACGGTTGCTTTGGAGGACGAGAGAGAAAGAAGCGATTTTCCGGGAGGGTAGAAAATTAGATCTTGTACCTGGAGGTAATAATCTCTCTGACCCAGGCTTCGCTGATCACTGACAGCCAGGTGTCTTTGAAAAGAAGAAGCCTGCCTCCCACCCTGGAAAGACTCCCAGGTGGGGGCGACCCGTCACTTGGAACGGTATCTGTTGGCACGAGACCCGGAAGACCTGGGAGATGGAGCCCTGGATCTCCACATGGGAGCTGGCTTGTATGAGGGTTTTCTACGCTCACCCGTGGTAGCGGGTCGCTCTTGTTGCGATGAGGAATCTGAGGCTGCAAACGGACGAAAGGGGCGAAATGATCGAGGACCCTTTGGGTTAACGAAGCGTTTTGGCTTGGACTGGGGGAGAGAGGTACTCTTGCCCCCAGTCGCGTCTGAGATAATTTGATCCAGACGAGCACCAAAAAGCCTGGAACCTTGAAACGCCAAGTTGGTGAGAGACTTTTTGGAAGTAGCATCTGCATTCCATGCCTTTAGCCAAAGAATGCGGCGAATAGCGACAATGTTGCTGCTTGCCCTGGCCGAACAGGCTGCTGCATCTAGGGAGGCAGTGAGAAGGTATTTCCCTGCGTGGTTAATCTGGTCTGCGAGGTCAGCCAGCTCGGTAGGGGAGGCTGAAGCCAAAATGCCCCGACAGAGAATCTTGGCTCAGGCAGAGATGGCTTTAGCCACCCAGGTGGAAGCAAAGCTGGGGCAGAGGGAAGCACCCGTTGCCTCGAAAGCTGATTTGGCCAGTGCCTCAATTTGTCTGTCCGATGCGTCCTTAAGCGACGCGCCGTCCGGTAAGGGGAGAACCGTCTTGGAGGAAAGACAGGAGATCTGCGGATCGACCTTGGGAGATTCTGCCCACTTGGAGAGAAGATCGGCGCTAAAGGGATAGAGCACATCCAGATGTTTTCTACCTGAAAAACGTTTTTCAGGATGTTCCCAGTGTTTAGAGAGGGTAGACTCAAACTCCTCATGGGTAGGAAAGGAGCGAGAGGGACGCTTCACCCGCTTAAAAGAGACAGACGAATCCTGGGGGGAAAACTCGTCTTGTTTTAGTTTGAGGGTTTGCGAGATAGCCGAAATAAGACTATCTACGACAGCCTGCATGCTAGAAGCCTGGTCTGAATCGGAGTCAGAACCGGACTGGGAATCCACGTCAGACCCAATGTCCTCCTCCGAAGAGGGGAATTGGGAGGAGGAGAGCAGTTTGAGCGCTGCGGAGGGACCCGGAGAACCAGACGAAGAGCCAGACAGTCCTCTTTCTAGAGCGGCTGGCTGATTTGTCTCCCTGTGGTTCAGGGTCAGGTGCGGCCGACTCGCCATGGGAGACGGTCGAAGCACTGGTGGCTGAAGGAAGCTGTGGAAGACGTTCAAGCGCCTGGACCAGAGACTGAGATACCTTAGTCAAATCAGAGAGGGAACGGCGTGCCTGAGATGTAAGAGCCCTCCTCAGTGGAGGAGGAAAGAGCGCTGAAAAAACGCGCCCGAGGAGGGGGCGTGTGGCTGGCCGCAGCGGTGAAAGTGAAAGTAAAACAGCCGGGACTCTGAGCGCTGTACATCTAGACAGGGGGAAGGTGAGATACTGCTTCGGGGGAGCGGCTGCTGAAGCACTGGTAACTGCATGTTCCGGTTCCACAGGTAGAGGGAGAGAGGATCGTCCAGGGGCCCAATGAGAGAGGGGTCGCTGGAAACTGAATCCTTCGTCCAGAAGACGGCCTCGACCCCAAAGACAAGGGGGAGGGTCACCGCTGGCGACCACCGTCTTCCTCTCAGCCCTCTCCGAGGAGAGGTGTGAGGGGGACTGTTTGGCAAGGACCGCCACCATAAAGACCCTGGAGCACCTGGGAGGGTGACAGGGGATAATGTCCTGCCGGCGGTCTGAGAGCTGCGATGCGGACTCAGCCGCCCTCCTGGGGAGGCAGGGTGGAAGATTGCACCCTGAATCCCCTGAATGCTGTGATCTGAAAAACAGGATTTTTGGTTGCTTACCGTAAAATCTGTTTCTCGGAGCCTTCATTGGGGGACACAGGAACCATGGGTGTATGCTGCTGCCATTAGGAGGCTGACACTATGCAAATAAAAAAGCTAGCTCCTCCTCTGCAGTGTACACCCCACCGACAGGAAGTAGGATATTCAGTTAGTGAGAAAGCAGTAGGAGAAGCAACGTGTAAACGAGAAAGAATAATATTATAATAATAATAATAATCTTCATTTATACAGCGCCAACAAACTTAAGCAGCGCTTTACAGTCTAAAAGTTTCAAACACTCAAAGAGCATTCAAAGAACACAAACGTTAACAGTATAACACAATAAACAGAGCTGTTCAACTTGGGAGGGTGCTGTGTCCCCCAATGAAGGCTCCGAGAAACAGATTTTACGGTAAGCAACCAAAAATCCTGTTTTCTCTATCGCCTCTCATTGGGGGACACAGGAACCATGGGACGTCCCAAAGCAGTCCCTGGGGTGGGAACAGCAGAAAAAAAACTCCATTCAGGTCGGAGGAATCACCACTGCCGCCTGCAAGATCCTTCCGCCTAGGCTGGTAACTGTCGAAACGCAGGTATGGAGTTTATAACCCTTGGGAAAAGAGTGAACGGAACACCAGGTTGCCGCCTAGCAAAGTTGTAGGGCGGATGCCCTATGGTGTACTGCCCAGGAGGCGCCCATTGCCCGGGGCAGAAGTGAGTCTTAATACCAGGAGGAATCACTCTGTTCTTGACCCGGTGAGCCTCCAGAATGGAAAGTCTGATCCAGAGAACAATCGTAACCTTGGAGGCCGGCAGGCCTCTTGGCGTATCGTCTGGAATCACAAAAAGACAGTCAGTCTTCCTAAAGAAGGCGGTCCTAGACAAATAGATCCTCACCGCCATGACCAGGTCTAGCCTGTTCAGCGAACGCCCAGAGCAGGACAAAGGTGGGAAGGACGATCTTATTGAAGTAAAAGGAGGACACCATCCTGGGAAGAAAAGGCGGTGAAGGCCGTAAAACTACCTTATCCTGGTGAAGAACCAAGAAATGGGGAGACAGGAGAGAGCCACCAACTCCGAGGCGCGCCTAATGGAGGTGATGGTCACCAGAAACGCCACCTTGCGGGACAGGACAGTGAGGCCTCATGGGGAGGTTCAAGGGGGGAACCCCACTGAGCATCCAGAACAAGATTGAGGTCCCAGGGATCCGCGGGAGTCTGGTACGGGAGAGCCGCATGCGCCACTCCTTGAAGAAAAGTTCTGATATGAGAACGGGACGTATGTAAAACTTTGTACCGTGATAGCCAGTAGCTAAGGACCTCTGAAAGGGACTTCAGAAAAAGGATGGAAAAGGTTGCTATCTGACCCTTCAGAGAACTAAGGGCAAGACCAGCATCAAGTTCTGCCTAGAGAAAACAGCCAAAATGGAAGGTTTCAACAGCAAAGCTGTTGACTTGAGCCACCAAGAACTCTGCGGCAGATGGGTCCCTGGTACTGAAGATCCGACCAGACTGGGGGCCTCCAGTGGTAGTCCGCGAGAAGATGGAGGATCTCAGCGAACCAGAACCTTCTGGGCCAATGTGGTGCGGTCAGAATGACCGGCACCCCCTCCGCATTGATCTTAAACAGCCTGGGAAGAAAGGGAAGAACAAATTGCGACCCAGGAACGGTCAAAGTATCGGTATCCACAACAAGAGGATCGTGGACTTGGAAACAAACGGAGGAACTTTCCTAAGCAGACGGGCCGCCAGGAGATCCGTGTCTGGAGTTCCTCATCAAAGGCAAAATTGAAGGAAGACCTCCTGAAGCAGGAACCCCTGTCCTGCCGCAAAGCCGTCGCGGCAGAGAAAACACTGCGGCCTAGTAATCCACGCCAGGGATATGCACTGCAGATAGTGCAGAAACCGTCGCCTCTGCCCAGAGGAGGATAGAGGATATTGGATACCTCCGCCATTGCCAAGAGACTGATTCCCTCCCTGGCGATTGACATAAGCCACAACTGAGGCATTGGACGTCTGGATTCTGACTGGCAGACCTCTGAGAAGCCTTTCCTAGAGACTCAGGGATAGAAGAAAGGCCCCCATCTCAAGGGTATCGATCGGCGGAGAGGACTCTTGCTCCGACCAACGCCCCCTTCAATGACAGATGGTGAGAAAACGCACCCCAGCCGGGAAGGCTGGTGACCGTCGTCACCACCTGCCTTGGGAGGACCGGACCTGGGGAATGAGAGGAGATGACAGCCACCAGTTGAGAGGCTATTAGAATCGGTCGGATTGGAGGATCCAGAGACAGTACAGACGTGTCCCACTGAGGAATGGGCTGCTGAATTGGTCTCAAGTGGAACAGCGCAAAAGAGAACGCTTACGGAGCTGTCACCATGCATCACAGGAACGTCGTAGCTGAACGGAAGGAAGGCAGCCGAGGACCCTGCAGAGAGCGAACTCCGTATGGAGAATTGCCCGCTTCTCAAGAAGAAAAAACCCCCGGCGGTGTCGAACAACATGCCTAAGAGAACGAGAGGCTGACTCGGAACAAGACAAGACTTTGTTCTGTTGGCCAGCCACCAGAAACGGGACCGGGAGTCGAGGACGATGGTCAGACTCTTCTGGGCCTGAGACTTGATGAGGATAACTTCAAGGTATGGAATGAGCACTAGGCCCCTGATCTGCAAGGAAAATCAGGACATGGAGCAAGGCATCTAGGATATCCATGGAGCACAGGAATTCCTGTGGATCCATGGAAGCCAGGACTGAACAGAGGAACTTCATCCTGAAATGCCGCAGGCGGAGCCTTCTGTTCACTAACTTCAGAGACAAAATGGGCCGAACAGCGCCGCTCTTCTTCGGCACTACAAGCAGGTTTGAATAGAAACCTGTGAAGCGTACCTGCTGTGGAAAGGAAACAATAACCTCCGAACAAAGAAAGAAGGCAATGGACGCAAAGAAACCTGAGATCAGAGGAGGATTTTTAGAGGTCGGGAGCAATTCCGGGCCGCGAAGCGAACCGTATCTTGTATCCGGAGGATACCACCTCCCTGATCTAAGCGTCCTCCACCGAAGCCAGCCAAACATCCCTGAAAAAGACAGGAGATGCCCGCACAAACTGGAAGAAACGCTGGGCCGTTGGCACGAGTTATGCTGAGGAAGATCTGCCAGGTCTAGGCCTGGTGGACCAACCATGGGAGTTGTGGGAACGCCGGGAAGGGATAGGCGTAAAGGAAGCCTTTTCTCTAGCCAGACGAGATCGCAGTCTGTGTTAGCTAGAGGAATCTTCCGACGCCACAAAACAGCGAATTAATCATTTGTTCCAGCATGTAGTCAAAGAGACAGGCCCCCTGGAAGGGGAGGCCGGTAAGCGACTTCTTGAAGACAAGTCCGCCTGCTGCATCAGATGGCCACCATATTGCTGGACGCGTGCACAAGCCGCGCATCTAGGGAGGCAGATACCAAATATTACCCTGCATAGGAAATTTGGTCCGTCAGGTCAGCTAGCTCCCCCGGAGGGGCTCCAGCCAGGGTGCTCTTACAAGGCTGTTTGGTCCATCTATCTATGGTCCCTGAGACCCAGGTAGAGGCAATGACCGAGGCACAAAGTAGAAGCAGCCGTTTCAAAGGCTAATTTATCCAGCGGATCTATAATTGTATCCTTTGAACCTATGCCAAGTTGGCAGTCTGGGAGCTGAATTGCCGAGGAATCAGTCCAGTTAGCGATGAGCTCAGGAGAGAAGGAATATAGGATGCCGAGACGCTTCCCTGTCTGAAAGCATCTGGTATCGCTCGCATTTCCCCTGGTAAGTACCACTACAAATTCAGTGTGTGGGGCAAAGACCTTGGAAGGTGGTTTGACCGTCTAAACGAAAACCGCCTATTCTGCGGGTTCCGTAGAGGTATCCATGATGCTTAGGGTCTGGTTGATCGCATCTGAAACTTCCTCTGCAAACATGACCAAGGAAGTCCGTTTCTCTCTCGAGAGAGGAGGAGGGTCAGGAAGAGGGATCTCACTGGTCCAGACCAGAGAGCAAGATGAAGCGAGAAAGAAAGTTGTCAGACATCCATGGGGCTGATGGTGGACGTCCTGGTCTCCTCCAACCGACAGGCTCTGGAGGGAGAGTGGGTGGGGAATGGAGCTGGGACCGAACCTCTAAGCACGCTTGTGTGCTAGGATCATGGTCCTGCTGTCGGATCAATGAGGATACGGGGTGGCGGTACATGCCGTACTCATAGTCCATAATGTGGGATTACAGGTGTGACTGTTCACCCTGTATCCCTTCTTGTGGCCTGAGTTGAACAAGGCTGGTCGGAAAATCCTGTGACCCACTAGCCATTGCGGTCAGTCACGGACACCAAGGGCGTGACATCCTGGTGAGGTCTGCCCCAGACTGAGACAGAAGCAAAGCCCACCCAGGGATAATCATGGGTCTCGGTCTCACCCTTGGTAGGGACTCCTGGACAGGAAGTTGCTGCAGCTGACAAGAGGAAGCAGGAGGACGGGAACGCTCTCCTTATAGGATTAGGCCTGGGAGCAGACCCACTAAATGATGCCCGAAGGTTAGGGGAACAGGAGAGGGGAGTAATAGACTGCATAGCAGAGTTACTCACAGTAATACTAGAGTCCTGTAGACTGCTCCCGGCTGTAGCTGCGACTGGCATCATGGCACAGGTCCAAGGCACCAGCGATGAGACGGCAACCTAAGGAGGATGCAGGGGACCCCGCCGGAGAAAGCGTGTGCTGGCCGATGGTAACCGTTGAAAGGGCGCTGGAACGTGCGCCCTGCTGCGATGTAGCGGCAAGCAGCGGCGTAGAAGTCATGGGCCCGGGAGCACCAAGATGGCGCCGGTGGGCGGGGAGTAAAGAGATTGTCGGGCGGGAGAAAGCCCGCCCGAAAAAAACCGGAAGTGGAGGAGCGCGGTACCGGAAGTAGGCCCCGGCAGAAGCCGGGACCTAAATTAGAGGCCGGCGCCGCCGGAAAAGAGACCGCGGCTCCGGAGCAGTGCGCCGCAGAGCAGCGCGGCCGCCTGCCAGGGCCGCCAGAGGGAACGCAATTGCCAGGGTCGCCGGGGCCTAAATTAGAGGTCGGCGCCGCCAGATATAGGAGAAAACGCCGCCTTGCAGCGCCGAAGCCTGTAGGAAGTAAGTAGCGCGGCAGCCTGCCAAGGCCGCCGCACAGGCACTGCATTGCAGCCGCAGGGGGAAGTGGTGCCCCTGTAAGAGGTGACATTGCGGCCGCCGAACAGAGAGGCCGCAGGGATGAAGGGGATCGGAAGAGGGAAGCGCGGCAGCCTTTACCGCGCGAGATAAGCTCGACTAGGGGCCCCTGGGATCCCTATTAAAATTATTTCAGCGCCGCCATAGAGGGTCGTGCAGCGCGCCTGTAGGAACTTCTACTCCCCCACACTGTGAGGGTGGGCAGGGAAGGATCTGGGGGATATAGGGAAATACTCACCTAAACATCCCACGTCGTCTGCTACTAACCTGAGGGGAATGAGACGTCCACGGAGCTGTGATGGACGTCCTCGTCTCCTCCAACCGACAGGCTCTGGTGGGCGAGTTGTGGGGGACGGAGCCAGGACCGGACTTCTGAGCACGCTTGTGTGCTAGGCTCTTGGTCCTGGAGAGGGATCTATGAGGATACGGGGTGGCAGTACACGCCGTACTCATAGTCCGCATTGTGGGACTACAGGTGTGACTGTTCACCCTGTATCCCTCCGGAAAATCTGAAAAGAAACGACGCACATTGAGGTAGATAAGGGTCTAATGAAAGACCCGTGTCCACCTCCTACTGACACTAAGCTAAACTGAATATCCTACTTCCTGTCGGTGGGGTGTACACTGCAGAGGAGGAGCTAGCTTTTTTATTTGCATAGTGTCAGCCTCCTAGTGGCAGCAGCATACACCCATGGTTCCTGTGTCCCCCAATGAGAGGCGATAGAGAAAAGAAAGCCAAAGCGTTAATAAAAACAAAAAAACCTGTAAAGGAATCAAGATTAGCAGCGGATCTGAAGATCCAGGTCCGCCTCCTACAGACACTAAGCACAAACTAAGGTGCTTGGTGCCTGTCGGTGGGTGTATACTGCCGGGAGGAGCTACGCCTTTTTCCTTTTTTGCATAGTGTCAGCCTCCTAGCAGCAGCAGCATACACCCATGGTTGTCCTGTGTCCCCCAATGAAGCGATAAAGAAAACTGTATTACATTTGTAATTGGAGGTATTTGCTAATATTGGGATAGGATCTTGGAGATGGGAATACCCCTTTAACAATGTCATTAAACCTAGAACTTTTCTACTTGTCCCTTGAAAAAAAAATACAACATGGCTACAATGTATTACTATGTAAAATGTGCTACTATTCCGTTGACACCTATATGCTCTCTCTCACTTTCATGTCTATATTTAACCCAGAGTTGACATCTCTTCTTTTGCCATGGACCTAGAATATGAGGTTTTCCGAAGCAGCAAAATGTCTAACCTATATAAAGCAGGAGTATTAAAAAAGGTGAGTATTAAAGGGTCTTTGTTACCAGGTTTTTTTTTCTATTTCAAATTGCTTACATTATTACAGAAGACACATTGGTTGTGAGACAAGTATAAGAAATGACAGTGGATGAAATTAAATTAATTTTCGCAAATGCATGTCATTGGCGAAATTTCCCTCAATATTACAGGGACACAGGTTCTACATTCTCATTACCAGAATAAGCTTTAAATCTGGTGAAATTCTCCTGTTTGGAAAATTCCAACTGTGAGAGGGAAGCTGATTCTATGCATCATGCGAATGGCAAAGTGGGGGCTTGTGCCAAGATTGATCACTGAACAAGGACCTAGAAACCTCAAGGAGTGCACTAATTTAAATACATTCAGTGACTACGGTGGATAATATGATAAAATAAAACCTTTATTATTTCTTATAATAAAACAATACATTTCCAATCCACCGTGCTATGTATAGTCTATCCACTACAACCCTAATGCGGAATTCTAGGACGGTATTATGGATATATATGTTAGATTCAAATTATACACACCCAGGTTTTTAATCTATGAATATTTAATATTTTTAAATCATCAGTATACCGTTATATCATTATTCATAGTTTATGATTATCCAGTATTTAGAGAATCTTTTATATGTAAATTCAATCCCCATATCTAGGCTGCGCTCCCATTAATAATGGCAATTCATGATAATGCACCTCTATCAGGTTGTAAATATAATGCCACCCTAAATTTTATAGTGTTGCATATATAGTCACTGCCACCCACATAGCGTATCTAAACTACCCTTATCACCATGTTATTGCGCTTATAGTGTCACCATATTGTGCTATCGTTTCTTGCACTAGATAATATTAGTACGGATATTAGCCTGATGTTATTGCACTAATGCCCTTATAGTACAGAAATTTCCTTGATATCATTGCACTATGCCCTTTAAATCACTAAGGAGCAGCAACAGTATACTTAACCATACAATCCAAACAGTGGAATTGATTATATGGATATATTGCCTGTATTAATTTCTGATTGTAATCCTGTATAGACTCCTTTCTATTATAGCAGAACTTATCACATCAAGTGTGGACATAATAAATTGCCTAATAAATTGAGCGCCACTTTTGTCTATGCACAGACTTTTTGTACCACAGTTTTTGGATGTAATAATATTACTTTATGGTTGCCTTTCCACCCTAAACACGTCTAGACCAGGTGAAGCTAAATGCTCAGTTTATAACTATAATATTGGTAATCTAGAATCAATAGAAGGGATAAGTAAGTCTCGTTAATTCTGTGGCTTTCATTTCAGGTTGCTGAGATAAATAAGGCTTCCAAGGAAGGAGAGCCATATGTGGCACTTGGACCTTGTAGCTCTACCGAGAAAATTGAGACCAAAGTGGATGCACATGAAGATGGATTTGTCTCTGCCACTCAGTTGCACACGGTGTGTAGGAGCATTCAGACGAAAATCTAAATGACAGCTCTGTTTGTACAATATACATAGCAATAATGACAATTCTACATTTCTTATTCATTTGTGTTCAGTTCAAGCGTAAGAGAGTTGGGGCACCATCACTTTTCCAAACAGCTTCAAGTCTACTGCAGACTACCACAACCGATATTGAGGCACAGAACAAACAGCCCATTCCTGGCTCCACCAAGCTAAGCGAACCTACCACCACTAGTACACCTCCTGAAAAGACTGAAAGTCCCAGTAAAAAGGTTACCAGCCCAAATAAGAAGACATATCAAAGCAAGAAGAAGCAAGAGCTAGCCTCTGCTGCTGCTAAAGACTCACAGGACATTTCCAAGTTTTTCTCATTCCAGAAGAAATCTGAATCCACCACTAGTGACAATAGTTTAGCAAAAATTGACAGTCCAGCTAATGAAATTACCTCTTTTAGTGACAATTGTAAAACCTTCTCTGACCCTGTAGATAGACTCCTGAATAGCAGTATTGGAACTGATGAAGATGAGCAGGATCATAGCAGAGAAAGGGAAATTGTCGCACTATCGGAGAAAAGTCATCTTTTTGTGGACAGCTCAACAGAACAGTCTTCAAAAACAAAAAAGCTCACTGACACTTCGGCCCACACAACTATGACTATAGACGTGGAAGCTGAAGATCTGCAACCATCAGAAACATGTGCTATGGATGCCTTCATGCTACCACCACTTCAAGGAAAGGAACCTTCTGAGGAGTCCCAGGTGCCATCACAGAGTTCTTCTGAGTTGGTCTCAGACTTTTCTGCAAAGCGTAGTAGGTAAGCTTTATTATAGTTGTACAAGAAACAAATGTATAGGAAGATATTTGGAAAATGTTAATGCTCAATCTATTTTCCTGATAGCATATCCAGAACTCCAGAACCTGAGAAGAACGAATCAGAAGAGCAGGTTAGCCGTGTATGATGATTGTTTGGGGATTTAAGGGAATTGTAAAACTTTGACTGACTACACTATCACATTAGCAAGTTAATATGTATATCAAATATCCATAGTGGTATTGTGATAATATAGCTCCCAACCGTCCCGGATTCATTAGGACTGTCTCGATTTAATGGCCCAGACCCGCTGTCAAGGCTTTGTCTAACTTCCTCTCACTCTCTTCCCTGGTTTCGTAGCTCCTACCCCGGGGCAGGGCCAGCATCTCTTTGCTCACATAAATCAAATAAACAATTCTCTTCTCTCGTCTCCCCGAATCAAACTCACGACCTCCATGACCTCAGGCAGCATCTCTAGCTATGACCCATAGCCCACATTGATGAAGAAAGGAGAAGTAGGTCATCTTGATACATAGAGACAGCGATACATAGCAGTGTATTTCTATGTTCCTGAATTCTAGAGAAAGAATAAAAGATATTTTTTTTCCTATAAAATAAAAAAAATAAGAAATTACCATGTCATTTTTATTGCCTTTTTAAAAAAAAATAAATAAAAAAATAACATCACAAATCTGCAAATTACATGGACATATTTGTGGCCCTGTAATCGTAACGACTCATATAACACAGTGATCAGATTATGTATGGGGATCAATAAATAGTGCAAAAAGTGGCATAATTGTTTTTTTTTTTTTTTTTCGTCGATTAAACCCATGTAATAAAAATGTAATGCTGAGGCCGTGTTCTCACGTAAGTGCTGCGTTTTTTTCTACTGCTTTTTTCTGCATTTTTGATGCATTTTGGTGCAGATATGAAGCTGCTTTTTAATAATACAGAAAAAGCTTTGAGTCTGCACTTAAAAATGTAACAGCATATTTATTTTTTCATGCTCCACATAGAAGCTTATAGAGGAAAAAGCACCAAAACCACACAGTTCAGCAGCGCCTTACAGGGGGTGCAGTTTTGCTTGTACGTTTAGACCTGGTTCACATGTAGAGTAAATGCTGTAATTTTCAGCTGCTTTTTTTGCATAGAATTTCTGTTGTTTCACTGTCAAAGCAAAGTGGATTTAATTCCATGAAAACTGCGCCCACGGTGCGTCTAAATAAGATGCTGAGCTGTGCGGTTTTGGTGCTTTCTTTCACTCCAGAGGCTTCTATGTGGAGCCTAAAAAAAAACACGTTTAAAAATACTGCAGTTACTTCTTTAAGTGCAGAATCAAAGCTTTTCTGTCCTTTAAAAAAAAACACTTAAAATTGTTGCTTCATATCTGCATCGAAAACATATCAAATAAGGGGGAAAAGGCATAAAAAATGCAGCAAACGTGTAATGGTTATAATCATAAAAAAATGTTATTACAGAAAACTAAAAAAAATAGGATTTATGCAACATGTGAACACGGCTGTACAAAAAGGCCAGCTATCAAATAGTGATGCTACATCAAGATGAGAAGGTTCTGGCTGCTACGACTGTGAATGAATAAACAAAAAATAAATCCATAGGTTTCAAGTAGAGAGGAGCATTGACATACAGGTGACGTCACTCCGGCTCTGGTTAATCAAAAACCAGGGGCGGCGGATGGTAAGAGATTCACTGGCCTGGTACCATTGACCTGGACCAGAGTCCCGTGAATCGGTCATCTCATCTCTAGTCCCAACCAGCCCAGATATAGTGGGACAGTCCTGGATTTGGGTCTACGCCCTACAGTCTCGGGCATCTGCTGAATGTCCCTCACTACCACCGCCCCTCTGACAACTCCTCCTGCCAGGGGAGAAATAAATCGTAAATGGACGTGCCTTGGGGTGTGGTGAGGGGCATGGTCAGAATCTGCCAATGCTCGCTAGGCATGCTGCATAATTTGTCCCTCTTTCTGTTTTTCAAAAGTTGTGAGGGCTATAGTATTAACCATTTCAAAGTCAAGCATGTATGTAATATTGCACAACTGCACATGATTACTCCCACTAGAATACAAAGTTTATGATTTTTAAAGCCAAAAACCTTTTAAATAACACCAACCACACATTATAACAATGAGCAACACTCATTGAAGTTAGGTTGCAGAATTAGAAATGTAACTTTCTGATCCGGTGAAGGGGACGAGGAAGAAGCAGGCAGAATTGGGGTGCCTAAAGGCATGAATGCAGAGTGGCATTTTCACAATGGTTCCAGGATGTACTTTCAGGAAATATATTCATATGGGCATTTAGTATGATTTTTTATTAAATTCCCCAATTTTATATGTTTGAAAGTTGCCTTGAAATCCCATGTAGCATTGGGACTAGTCTGAACCTTTTCAAAGTTTTAATATCTCTTGATATTCTGTTCTGGCAGAAATCTGTGGAATCAGCACGCAAGAGACGAAAAATAGAAGAAAAATCATCCTCCATCTTGTTCAATGCCGAAAAAGGGTGTAGCGGGCAAGGGAAAAAGAAGGTGACCTTTGACCCAAACCTTTGCCAAAAGGACAAAGAAGGTACAGCTAAAATGCTGAAGCCACCTGGGAATAAAGTGGTGACCCTGAAAGAGACAGCCGACATTGTGGTGAAATACTTGACCCCTTTCTTCCGAGATGGAAAGTTTGCATCTAAAGTAAGCGTGGTTTTAAAATGTTATTGCAGATAATTTTACATTATACCTTCCAAAATTGAATTTAGGTATCTCTCTATTTTGATAGTTATATATATATTTTTTTTTGTTTGAATTTACAACATTTTCCCAGAGTAGGAATGGTTCTGAAAGAAAGACGTAACAGTTACTTATGTGTTAATTTCCCTGCCGGTCTGGCAATCATGACACCCAATATATCACTCTCGTGACTGCTGCAGCCAATCACTGGCCTTAGGGACCATGGGCCATACATGCAAGTGTCACCGCTGAGGCCTGTGATTGGCTGTCGCAAAATTGATGGATGGGACATCTTCATTACAGAAGTGGAAGAGCAGGGGGGGATTGAGTATAAATAAAGGTTATTTCTAGATTTTACAACATTCCCTACTCTTAGACAAGTGTTGTAAGATCCCAGAGGAAGCTTATCTGCCATTACACGCTATGAGTAATGCTGACCAATCTGACAGCAGTGGGGAGGGTCTCGTATTGCTCCTCCACTGTGAGGTGACCAATGTGTGTATGGGACAGCTTTGGCGGCAGAAGCATGCAAACGGACTATACCGAGCTGCTCTGGGGTCATGGTGTATAGAAAATGTTTGTCTATGCCATTAATGTGCAGGTTAATCTTGGAATATTTCTAGGGCTATTAATTTTTTTAAATTTATTCTATATACTTTTTTATTGCAGGACTTATTTAAAGCATTTGCAAGGCAGCTGTCTCACCACTTAGCGGGGGATAATAAGGCACCACTTCGAAAAACTGGTAAATGTTCAGTTTTCTAACAGAATACAGTTGATGGATGTAGCGGTGCCATTTATTATATAACAGACTGCCATATGCCCTGTATGTAACCAGGAGTGTTTAGATTCAGTGGTGCGGTGAAGGTATGATACTACATTGTCATCTTCCCACATTAGATGGCTAGACTCTGACTTTATCTTAATAAACACATCTCTTGTTGGAAACTGGGTTGGTATACATGGATACAACAGGTCACATAAGCTGTTAAAATAAAGACAGCGCCACCTTAATACAAGAGTACAAATTCTGCAGACTGCTTGGGTCCCCCCTACAGCAATGTCTTTGTAACAGAATATGTCCCATGAGTGGGCTCGCCAATCCTGGCTGGCTGCAGTGACTACACATTGGCCAATACATCGATGGCCGCTCATGTGACACTTCAGCATACAGGATCACAAGCTGAGACTGAGCAAGTTTTATATCCAGACGTCATTTTTTTTCTTTTATCATCGGCATCGAGAAGTGTATTCATTTTTATTAACAGGAAAAGTCTTTCAATTCATATCTAAAGGTGACAACTGTATCGTCAAGTATGGGTGCTTTCACATTGTGTTTTGTGTCCAAAAATTAGGTCCAGACGCATGCGCCAATGGGGCCAATAGACTGTAATGGTGACGGCAGAGTGAACATGAGCTCTACCATGCACTTTGTTCAGGAGAATACGATACACTCTGCTATGTCTGAGTCTCTGCCTCCAGTAGGCATACACAGTGGGCTCACATTCACTCTCCCATCACCATTATAGTGTATTGGCCCCGTCGGCGCATGCATCTGGACCCTGTTTTAAGGGTGATTTTGGATGTATGCGCCGACAGGGACACAGAACGCAGTGTGTAAGCACTAGTGATGGGTGAATGTGCTCGGATAAGGTGTTATCTGAGCATGCTCTGGTGTTAGCCGAGTGTCTTCGGTGTACTCAAATACTATGTTCATGTCCCCGTGGCAGCATGTCTCACAGCTGTTCAACAGACGCAGCACATGCGGGGGTTGCCTAACAAACAGCCAATCCCTGCATGTGTCGAACAGCCACAAGACATGCTGCCACGGGGACATATTTTTGGAGCACACTGAAGACACTCAGTTAGCCCCGGAGCATGGTGGAATAACACCTTATCCCAGCACTTTCACCCATCACTAGTAAGCACACTAAGGCTTTAATGATTAACTCCTTCTGTTCGCTAGGTATTGTGGGAAATGATCCAGATAGCTCTAGTTTCTACCTGTATGGCACATTAACTGGACACACTCCTGAGAGAAGAAAAATGATTAACCTGGTTCTGGAACCTTTATTCTCAACCCTAGCTGTACTCGCATACCTCACACGAGCCTGGTCCGTTCATAGCACTGCTGGCATCCTCGGTGCATTAGCCCCAGGTCTAGCAAGCAGTTATGAAGAGCAGGTCTGCAGGTGGTGAACTTTGTGAGTAACCCTGCACAAAACAGCAGATCTGAATGCATGTTCTGGCCTTTGGGGTTTAGTAATCTGAAGACAGGATGATACTACCTGTGTGAGGAGGTGCTTGACGCTGGATACGACAGTGTGTTGGGAGCGCTTAATGGGACAATACTGACTGGGGCATTGTGGAAACCTCTGGATCTTGGTATGACTATGGCTCTCAATGTCAGAAAGTTTGGGGACCTCGGATGTATGAGATCTGAGGAAACTACCTAATTATGTGGCCCATGAAGCCCTGATACGGTTTGGCCCCCAATCATGTAGTGACAGACCTGCTTTTCTGTGTCCAGTAGTTCCTTACATGTTAGGAAGAAGAGTAGTAGTGCACTACAGGTGGAAGCAGAGATCGGTAAGTACTAGTGGTGCACTGTGTGGCCACCTCTGGGCCATGCATAGCTCAACAGAACAGGAGGTCTCCTCACACTCATGTGGCATTTCTGTAAGGAGATGCTACATTCATTGTCATTTTATGTGACTAGTAAAACATTCAGCTGCTTCTGAAACTTGCATAAGCATGTTTCCTTCCTTACTGAAATGTGACCATCACAGCAGGAGACCTCTATTCTCCTGATAAGCTGGAATCTGGGAAAGGGATGTGACGTGTATCATAGACATATATGGCATATCATTAAGTATATGCAATAAATGACTAAATTGAAACACCCCTTTAATTTTTACTTTTATGAATCTTGGGATTAGTTCATTCTGACATTGTGGCCCTGAAAAACTTGTAATTGTTGCTATTTGGAGTGGGTAAGTGAGTTCTAAATAAAGCTGATATTGTGTTTAACGGGAAACTGACAGCAGGTTTTTGCTATGTAATCTGAAGACAGTATGCGGTAGAGGTTAAAACCCAGATTTCAGTAATGCTTTTTTTTATCAAGCTGATTGTTTTAGCAACAGAAGCTTATCATTGCTGGACTCAGCAGCAGTGCCTCATAGTGTAACTCCGCCCCCTTCCTGTGATAATCTGCTCACTGTCATAGATAATGTACATACAGAGCCTGGTGTGGGCGGGGCTAGCTTTCTCAGCCTTGCTTCATTGCTAAACCTAAGTACTCTGTCGGAATGAGTACACCCAGTATTCTAAGTGATATGTCATTGGATTCAGGGTCTCTTTGCCTACATCATGCTGCTCACAGATTAGGTAGTAAAAGCATGCTCACAGATTCCCCTTAACTGTAATTTAAATGGATATTGTTAAAAGCGCTGTATAAGCAAATACATTACGCTTGCTGATTTTCAGCCATTGGCTGTAGAATGTTTCCATTCACTGACTGCAAATAATTCTTTAACCCCTTCACCCCCAAGGGTGGTTTGCACGTTAATGACCGGGCCAATTTTTACAATTCTGACCACTGTCCCTTTATGAGGCTATAACTCTGGAACGCTTTGACGGATCTTGGCGATTCTGACATTGTTTTCTCGTGACATATTGTACTTCATGTTAAAGGTAAAATTTATTCGATATAACTTGCGTTTATTTGTGAAAAAAATGGAAATTTGGCGAAAATTTTGAAAATTTTGCAATTTTCCAACTTTGAATTTTTGTGCCCTTAAATCACAGACATATGTCACGCAAAATACTTAATAAGTAACATTTCCCACATGTCTACTTTACATCAGTACAATTTTGGAACCAAAATTTTTTTTTGTGACGGAGTTATAAGGGTTAAAAGTTGACCAGCAATTTCTCATTTTTACAACACCATTTTTTTTTAGGGACCACATCTCATTTGAAGTCATTTTGAGGGGTCTATATGATAGAAAATACTCAAGTGTGACACCATTCTAAAAACTGCACCCCTCAAGGTGCTCAAAACCACATTCAAGAAGTTTATTAACCCTTCAGGTGTTTCACAGGAATTTTTGGAATGTTTAAATAAAAATGAACATTTAACTTTTTTTCACACAAAATTTATTTCAGCTCCAATTTGTTTTATTTTACCAAGGGTAACAGGAGAAAATGGACCCCCAAAGTTGTTGTACAATTTGTCCTGAGTACGATGATACCCCATATGTGGGTGTAAACCATTGTTTAGGCGCATGGCAGAGCTTGGAAGGGAAGGAGCGCCATTTGACTTTTCAATGCAAAATTGACTGGAATTGAGATGGGACGCCATGTTGCGTTTGGAGAGCCCCTGATGTGCCTAAACATTGAAACTCCCTACAAGTGACACCATTTTGGAAAGTAGACCCCCTAAGGAACTTATCTAGATGTGTGGTGAGCACTTTGACCCACCAAGTGCTTCACAGAAGTTTATAATGCAGAGCCGTAAAAATAAAAAATCATATTTTTTCACAAAAATGATCTTTTCGCCCCCAATTTTTTATTTTCCCAAGGGTAAGAGAAGAAATTGGACCCCAAAAAATGTTGTGCAATTTGTCCTGAGTACGCTGATACCCCATATGTGGGTGTAAACCATTGTTTGGGCGCATGGCAGAGCTTGGAAGGGAAGGAGCGCCATTTGACTTTTCAATGCAAAATTGACTGGAATTGAGATGGGACGCCATGTTGCGTTTGGAGAGCCCCTGATGTGCCTAAACATTGAAACTCCCTACAAGTGACACCATTTTGGAAAGTAGACCCCCTAAGGAACTTATCTAGATGTGTGGTGAGCACTTTGACCCACCAAGTGCTTCACAGAAGTTTATAATGCAGAGCCGTAAAAATAAAAAATCATATTTTTTCACAAAAATGATCTTTTCGCCCCCAATTTTCTATTTTCCCAAGGGTAAGAGAAGAAATTGGACCCCAAAAAATGTTGTGCAATTTGTCCTGAGTACGCTGATACCCCATATGTGGGTGTAAACCATTGTTTGGGCGCATGGCAGAGCTTGGAAGGGAAGGAGCGCCATTTGACTTTTCAATGCAAAATTGACTGGAATTGAGATGGGACGCCATGTTGCGTTTGGAGAGCCCCTGATGTGCCTAAACATTGAAACTCCCTACAAGTGACACCATTTTGGAAAGTAGACCCCCTAAGGAACTTATCTAGATGTGTTTTGAGAGCTTTGAATCCCCAAGTGTTTCACTACAGATTATAACGCAGAGCCGTGAAAATAATTTTTTTTTTTTTTCTCAAAAATGATTTTTTAGCCCCCAGCTTTGTATTTTTACAAGGGTAACAGAATAAATTGGACCCCAAAATTTGTTTTCCAATTTGTCCTGAGTACGCTGATACCCCATATGTGGGGGGGAACCACTGTTTGGGCGCATGACAGAGCTCGGAAGGGAAGGAGCGCCATTTGGAATGCAGACTTAAATGGATTGGTCAGCAGCCGTCACGTTGCATTTGCAGAGCCCCTGATGTACCCAAACAGTACAAACCCCCCACAAGTGACCCCATATTGGAAACTAGACCTCCCAAGGAACTTATCTAGATGTGTTTTGAGAACTTTGAACCCCCAAGTGTTTCACTAAAGTTTATAGCGCAAAGCCGTGAAAATAAAAATTCTTTTTTTTTTTTTCACAAAAATGATTTTTTAGCCCCCAGTTTTGTATTTTCACAAGGGTAACAGGATAAATTAGACCCCAAAAGTTGTTGTCCAATTTGTCCTGAGTACGCTGATACCCCATATGTGGGGGGGAACCACTGTTTGGGCGCATGACAGAGCTCGGAAGGGAAGGAGCGCCATTTGGAATGCAGACTTAAATGGATTGGTCAGCAGCCGTCACGTTGCATTTGCAGAGCCCCTGATGTACCCAAACAGTACAAACCCCCCACAAGTGACCCCATATTGGAAACTAGACCTCCCAAGGAACTTATCTAGATGTGTTTTGAGAACTTTGAACCCCCAAGTGTTTCACTACAGTTTATAATGCAGAGCCGTGAAAATAAAACATCTTTTTTTTCCCACAAAAATGATTTTTAGCCCCCCAAATTTTTATTTTCCTAAGGATAACAAGAGAACTTGGACCCCAGAAGTTGTTGTTCAATTTGTCCCGAGTACGCTGATAACACATATGTTGGGGTAAACCCCTTTTTGGGCGCACGGGAGAGCTCGGAAGGGAAGGAGCACTGTTTTACTTTTTCAACGCAGAATTGGCTGGAATTGAGATTGGACGCCATGTCGCGCTTGGAGAGCCCCTGATGTGCCTGGACAGTGGAAACCCCCCAATTCTACCTGAAACCCTAACCCAAACACACCCCTAACCCTAATCCCAATGGTAACCCTAACCACACCCCTAGCCCTGACACACCCATAATTCTAATCCCAACCCTAATCCAAACGTAAATGTAATCCAAACCCTAACCCTAACTTTAGCCCCAACCCTAACTTTAGCCCCAACCCTAACTTTACCTCCAACCCTAGCCCTAACCCTAACCCTACCCCTAACCCTAACCCTAAACGTGACTGAAATACGTGGCACTGAAATACGTGGCACTGAAATACGTGGCACTGAAATACGTGGCACTGAAATACGTGATACGTGGCACTTAAATACGTGGCACTGAAACACGTGGCACTGAAATACGTGGCACTGAAATACGTGATACGTGGCACTTAAATACGTGGCACTGAAACACGTGGCACTGAAATACGTGGCACTGAAATACGTGGCACTGAAATACGTGGCACTGAAATACGTGGCACTTAAATACGTGGCACTGAAATATGTGATACGTGGCACTTAAATACGTGGCACTGAAATACGTGGCACTGAAATATGTGATACGTGGCACTTAAATACGTGGCACTTAAATACGTGGCACTGAAACACGTGGCACTGAAATACGTGATACGTGGCACTGAAATACGTGGCACTGAAATACGTGGCACTGAAATACGTGGCACTGAAATACGTGATACGTGGCACTTAAATACGTGGCACTGAAACACGTGGCACTGAAATACGTGGCACTGAAATACGTGATACGTGGCACTTAAATACGTGGCACTGAAACACGTGGCACTGAAATACGTGGCACTGAAATACGTGGCACTGAAATACGTGGCACTGAAATACGTGGCACTGAAATACGTGGCACTGAAATACGTGGCACTTAAATACGTGGCACTGAAATATGTGATACGTGGCACTTAAATACGTGGCACTGAAATACGTGGCACTGAAATATGTCATACGTGGCACTTAAATACGTGGCACTGAAACACGTGGCACTGAAATACGTGATACGTGGCACTGAAATACGTGGCACTGAAATACGTGGCACTGAAATACGTGATACGTGGCACTTAAATACGTGGCACTGAAACACGTGGCACTGAAATACGTGGCACTGAAATACGTGATACGTGGCACTTAAATACGTGGCACTGAAACACGTGGCACTGAAATACGTGGCACTGAAATACGTGGCACTGAAATACGTGGCACTGAAATACGTGGCACTGAAATATGTGATACGTGGCACTTAAATACGTGGCACTGAAATACGTGGCACTGAAATATGTGATACGTGGCACTTAAATACGTGGCACTGAAACACGTGGCACTGAAATACGTGATACGTGGCACTGAAATACGTGGCACTGAAATACGTGGCACTGAAATACGTGCAACTGAAATACGTGGTACTAAAATATGTGGCACTGAAATACGTGATACGTGGCACTGAAATACGTGGCACTGAAACACGTGGCACTGAAATACGTGATACGTGGCACTGAAATACATGGCACTGAAATACGTGGCACTGAAATACGTGGCACT
The DNA here is from genome assembly GCF_051348905.1 of Ranitomeya variabilis. Classification (NCBI taxonomy): domain Eukaryota; kingdom Metazoa; phylum Chordata; class Amphibia; order Anura; family Dendrobatidae; genus Ranitomeya; species Ranitomeya variabilis. The sequence goes on along the minus strand of NC_135235.1, from coordinate 471,540,765 downwards.
GAAATACGTGGCACTGAAATACGTGGCACTGAAATACGTGGCACTATGACTGTCAGAAAATGTTCATTAAACGGTTAGGGGTGAGGTTAGGGGTAGAGTTAGGGTTAGGGTTTGGATCCCTTTATCACCTTGATGGTGGTGGGTGGCTTTTCAGTGTGTTTTCTGTTTTTTTCGATAAAAATGCATGCGTTTTTAACGCAAACAAACGCATGTGCTTAAAAACGCAAGAAAATACTGCAGGTTGTATTTCTGAAAATGAACGCATGCAGAAAAAAACCGCATGCGTTTGAAAACGCGACCAAACGCGTACAAAAAAACCGCATGCGTTTTCAATGTTAAATATAGGGAAAAAACGCATGCGTTTTTTTGTGCAAAAAACGCTGCAGACAAAAACGGAAGTGTGAAACCAGCGACGCTTTTTATAGTAAAAAAGTTTTTGCGTCTCCACATTTTGAGACCTATAATTTTTCCACATTTGCTCCACAGAGTCATGTGAGGTCTTGTTTTTTGCGGGACGAGTTGACGTTTTTATTGGTAACATTTTCGGACACGTGACCGTTTTTGATCGCTTTTTATTCCGATTTTTGTGAGGCAGAATGACCAAAAACCTGCTATTCATGAATTTCTTTTGGGAGAGGCGTTTATACCGTTCCGGGTTTGGTAAAATTGATAAAGCAGTTTTATTCGTCGGGTCAGTATGATTACAGCGATATCTCATTTATATCATTTTTTTTATGTTTTGGCGCTTTTATACGATAAAAACTATTTTATAGAAAAAATAATTATTTTGGTATCGCTTTATTCTCAGGACTATAACTTTTTTATTTTTTTGCTGATGATGCTGTATGGCGGCTTGTTTTTTGCGGGACAAGATGACGTTTTCAGCGGTACCATGGATATTTATATCAGTCTTTTTGATCGCGTGTTATTCCACTTTTTGTTCGGCGGTATGGTAATAAAGCGTTGTTTTTTGCCTCGTTTTTTTTTTTTTTTTTCTTACGGTGTTTACTGAAGGGGTTAACTAGTGTGGCAGTTTTATAGGTTGGGTCGTTACGGACGTGGCGATACTAAATATGTGTACTTTTATTGTTTTTTTTTTTAATTTAGATAAAGAAATGTATTTATGGGAATAATATTTTTTTTTTTTTTTTCATTATTTTGGAATATTTTTTTTAATTTTTTTTTACACATTTGGAAATTTTTTTTTTTACTTTTTTACTTTGCCCCAGGGGGGGACAATACAGATCGGTGATCTGCCAGTTTGCATAGCACTCTGACAGATCACCGATCTGCGAGAAGTACAGGCTGCTTCACAGTGCCTGCTCTGAGCAGGCGTCTGTGAAGCCACCTCCCTCCCTGCAGGACCCGGATCCGCGGCCATCTTGGATCCGGGTCTGGAGCAGGCAGGGAGGGAGGTAAGACCCTCGCAGCAACGCGATCACATCGCGTTGCTGCGGGGGGCTCAGGGAAGCCCGCAGGGAGCCCTCTCCCTGCGCGATGCTTCCCTGCATCGCCGGCACATCGCGATCATGTTTGATCGCGGTGTGCCGGGGGTTAATGTGCCGGGGGCGGTCCGTGACCGCTCCTGGCACATAGTGCCGGATGTCAGCTGCGATATGCACCCGACACCCGGCCGCGATCGGTCGCGCTCCCCCCGTGAGCGCGGCCGATCGGCTATGACGTACTATCCCGTCGGCGGTCATACGGGCCCACCCCACCTCGACGGGATAGTACGTCGGATGTCAGGAAGGGGTTAAACTGCTGACCATTTGTTGTTTTTTCATTACTATTTAGTATATTATAAGTACATTAATTGAACAGTTTATATTTTGGCCACTGAGTTAGGCTAGTTTCACACTTGCGTTGGGCAGGGCTGCGTAGTTCCTCTGTTAAGCCCCGCCCACAGCCGAACCTCTTTCATTCAGCTCCGCCTACATCTGCATGCGTCCTGCGTACCTACCTTTAACATTGGGTACGCAGGCCATGCGGATGTATGTGGATGCCACCGCATGTGTCGTTTTGACGCTGCGCCGACCGCAACAAAATGCAACATGTTGCGTTCGGCGCAGCGTCAAAACGACGCATGCGGACGCATACATCCCCATGGCCTGCGTACCCAATGTTAAAGGTAGGTATGCAGGACGCATGCAGACGTAGGCGGAGCTGAATGGAGGAGGTGCGTAAGTGGGAAGGGCTTAACGGAGGAACTACGCAGCCCTGCCCAACGCAAGTGTGAAACTAGCCTTAAAGGTGAAGTGCATCTAATTGTAGAGAAAAATAGGATGCCCATATAACCAATATTATACAGGGTATGGCTGGAAGTGGTGAAACACAACTTATAACTCCAACCATTAGTTTATTGTAAAATTTCCATCCGAGCGTCTTCACTGTTGTATCTCCTGGGTGATAAGATGCATCGGATGCCAATCACAGGTTCAGTTCCTCTGCTTGCTGTTGATTTGTGATGTCACAAGCCTGAATACTATATTGTAGGGTATATCCCCTAATCTGATTGCATTCAAGATGTCAAAAGGTATACTTATAATTGTTTTCTAATACATAATATATTGTTCATTCTATTTCTTGTCTTCCCTTAGTAAAAGAAGAGGCTCAGCGACTGATCAAGACATTTTTTAAGAATCGAGCAAGTTGTCAGAGCGACACTGAATGGCAGGAATTGCTGCACGCTGCCACCTGAAGCCTGAATACGACAATCCTGCTGACATCTATGCACTTACAGGCTACCTCGCGGCCAGTGTCCCGGAAGAGAGACCTATTATACAGCCGCACATGCTGCTCTGACCACTCATTACCATTTAATACTCTGTCTTTTCCTTTAGGACTCGTTCAGATACATGTACTGTCTTTATGCATCACGATCCTATTATACATAGTGCGCCAGGGCACAGGGCCAATTTTCCATATGGGCCGTGATGTACATGGAGAAAATCGCAGCATGCTCTATTCTGGTCTGTTTTATGGACCCGACTAGTGCATGTAAATAGCAGGCAGCTCCTGCTCTCCTCCGCTATGCAGACGAGGGTAGGAAGCCACTCAAGTCTTCAATTTGCAGGCCTGACTGGCTCGAGCTTTAGTATGTCTGAACGCTGCCTTAAAGTAATGTATTTTTCAGTTTTCTGAGCCATACCCAAACATGTTACATTGTATAAGACCTCAATGCCACTGCTGACAATAACTCTAGGCTTCCTGACATGTCTCCATAACAAATGACCGGAGTTAAGGATGCATCACTTTCTTTTGTCTCCACAATCTAACCCAAGTGCTTCAAATTCTTAAAACCAAAGTTCCAGAAGTTATCTGTACTCCTAAGTGGACTTCCCTGTATGTGCTGCTAGCTGTAACATGTACAGTAGTGCCATCTAGTGGGGGATGATGGCATGATTGCGTGATGTCTGAGATCTGTTCCTGCTGCTATTTTCCATTGCCTAATGCTTTAGCAACTACACTTTAACCCCTTGATTGAACAGATTTATCCCACTCCCTCCTTCTAAAACAAAGAAAGAATCCTATGATTATATTGGTTTTTTTTTTTTGGGGGGGGGTATTTTATTTAATGCTTGTTGCCGTCTGCTGAGAATAACTTGTGTATTAATGGAAAAAATAGAATATAATTTAATATTAAAATAAAAGATGATTTTTTTTTTTTTTAATTTATCGATCTATCGAAATTGTATACAATTTCAAGGTGTTTTGTCACTGCATACGTTTCTGTACAAAGGCGGCAATGTAATAAACAGAACTGGAAAATGGCTATCTACAGTCCTAGGTGTCCATTTTCCACATGCAATCTCAGATCTCCCAATTTGACTTCATTATTTTCTTTCTTTGCGCTCTGATCGTGAAGTCGGTGGACGCGTGACACGTGTTCACCGGAAAAGAGTAGTACTTTATTTCTTCAGAGTTTCATGTAGTGGATGTTAGAAAGCAGTAGGTAGTGAGTGAGGCTCAATACATAGTGAAAAAGTTTAATCAGAATAATATGCCAGAAGTTAAAGAGATTCTACTCTTGTACCAGGCCAATTTTTACAATTCTCACCACTGTTACTTTATGAGGTATTAACTCTGGAAAGCTTCAACATATGATTCTGAGGTTGTTTTTTAGTGACATATTGTATTTCATGATAGTGGTAAAATTTGCGTTTATTTGTGAAAACAATGGAAATTTGGCGAAAATTTTGAAATTTTCAAACTTTGTATTTTCATGCCCTGAAATCACACAGATATGTCACACACAGTAGTTAATAAATAACATTTCCCACATGTCTACTTTACATCAGCACAATTTTGGAGGCAAATTTTTTTTTTTAAGGAAGTTGCTGTACCTTGCGAAAGTATTCGGCTCCCTGGAACTTTTCAACCTTTTCCCACATATCATGCTTCAAACATAGATACCAAATGTAAATTTCTTTATCGCCTCTCATTGGGGGACACAGGAACCATGGGTGTATGCAGGGCAGTTTCTAGCCCAAAAATGACACAGGGCGAGAGTAGGAAATTTCTCCCCCCCCCCCCCCCCCCCCCGGCACCGAAAATAATAAACATTATTTTTGTGGGCTTGAGTAATAAATAGAGAGCAGGCTTGTATCTTCCCTTTTTTTAATAAATTATAATTTGCCTTTAACTTATATAGAACTTGGGGAAAAGGGACAAGTATGCTAATTATTAACGGTGAGAACAAAGTTGTAGGTAAATAATATCTATTAATTATTTTGGAAACAGATCCTAAAAATTGTAGGTTGCAGATTTATGAGAAACTGACTCTTCTAGATTTAGCCGCTGCAAAAGCATTAATAGCTTCCGAATAATTCAGCTTTTCTGCCAGTTCATTTTCTATTGATAAAATAGCAAGAGATGATAACCTCTCATCTGTCATTGTGGTACGAAGATATGTTTTTATCAGCTTCAGTTTGCTAAAGCTTCTCTCACTGCTTGCAACTGTAATCGGAATAGTTAGTAATATCCTCATGGCAATCCATATGTTTTTAAACAGGTCATGAGAGTGCGTGTAATTTATGTGCTTCAAAACCTCCAGTGGTGTTATAGAAGAATTTGAAATCATTGGCTGAATATGTTTTAATTCTTCCAGCAATTCATTGCCGTCAATGTCACATTGTAGTTTGTCTACCTCTGCAGTATGGCTTAGCATATTTTCCAACGATTTGCACATATTTTTAAGTTGTTCTTTTTCTGGCAAATCTTTAATGTTGTATAGAAAGCCCCAACATTTATTATGCTCAGACAGTTGTGAGAAACGCCTCTCCAGTGATGCAACCATGTTATCTACAAGAGGGTAGAAAACAGAAATCTTAAAATGTTGCTCTGCATCTGTAATTAACTCATCCTGACTTTCATAGTCAAACAATTTTTTTTTTTTACTGGGCCTTTTATTTATTGTAAATTTAGCTTCGATGCCCAAGTCTGTAGCCATTTCAGTGGCCACGGTCTTTGCAGATTCATAGCCAGAATCACGATATTCTTTTACAAATATGGTACACTTCTTCAACAAATCGTTGCATCGAGTCATCTCCATATTTTTTGACTGCATAGATTTACTTACGATTTGTACCTGAAATAAAAGGTCATACCATACTACCAGTGTGATTAGAAAGGCAAAGTCTTCCAACATCACTGACAGTGACTTTGCTTCAGAAGCAAGAGTGGGATCATCAACCTTTTGCTCCAAATCTAGGAGAGCCTCGTGAATTTCCGGATATTGATAGCGTACTGCCTTTAAGCTTTCAACACGGCATTCCCAACGAGTAGCACATACCTTCTTCAGCGTAAGATGCTTCACATGTTCACTTATTATACACCATCGTTTAGAAGATGATGCAAACAGGTTATAAAGCCTTTGTAACACACCGAACAGATTTACAGATTTTACCGATGATTTGGAAGCGTCACCTATAACCAAGTTTAAACTATGGCATCCACAGGGGTTAAAAAATGCCCGAGGATATTTTTTTAAGATTCTAGCCTGAACTCCTTTTTGCATGCCTATCATGTTGGCACCATTGTCATATCCTTGTCCTCGACAATTGTTCATGTCCAGGTCACATTTACTAATCTCTTCTAAAAGGAGATTGGCGAGACTTTCCCCAGATGTATCAGTAGCAGGACGATAGCCAATAAAATGTTCCTTTATTGCTACGTGATCATCATCTATATCAACAAATCTTAAGGTGTATGACAACTGTTCAGTGTGACCTGCATCTTGTGTGCAGTCCAACATTATTGAAAAATACTTAGATCTTTTGGCTTTTTCTAGAATACATTTCTTCACCTGAGAGGCCATCAAGCAGATAATTTCATTTTGAATTAAATTTCCACAGTAATGTGTATGGATTTCCTGGGAAGTAATTCGTTTTAAATGATCTCTCATTACTGGTTCAAATTTTCCAAGAAGCTCTATAAGCCCAAGGAAATGTCCATTATTTGGTGTAAACAATGTATTTGACGATCCTCGAAAAGCTAAATTATTGGTTGCCAGGTATACAGTTACTGCCATAACTCTTTCCAACACTTCTCGCCAGCGGTTATGTTCCTGTGTAATCTGGGTTTGCAAATCTTTATCAATTCCTGTATTTTTTTTAAGATTATTCTGTGCATCAATCCATGCATGACGTGAATTTACATGTGCAGCAGACAATTCATGTGTAGATAGGTATTCCCCAATATGTGCCCAGTTGCTGATGCCTATAGTCCCAAGCTTGGATTTTGGATTGTGATCAAACAACTTACAGCAGAAGCAGTACACTCTGTCTGCAGAAACAGAATATTGTAGCCATCGTCTGGGTACCTTCTCTCGATTTGGCAGCACAAGGAATCCATAAAATGAGGAAAAATGACGCTTTTCATTGTCCCTGGGGTATATGAAATCAGAGGCAGGCAGAGGTTGTGGTCCTTGGAGGACAATATGGTCTTTTACTTGACCCTTGATTGGTTTTGGCCACAATGCTATATCTTTATAGGTAAAGACATCCTTATTTGAACACTCTGAGTTATCTTCGGAAATGTCTGTAGAAAGAACATCATTTGTACTTCCAGACTCATGCGATGACACAGCTGTAACAGCCTCTGCAGGTTTAGGTGCAGTCTGCTCATTTTCAGATGTATTTATTGAACAAGATGTTTCAGACTCCAGTGTTGAAGACATCATTCTTGATTTGTGATGTTCATCTCCAGATTTGGGATCACGTTCTTCATGTGAAAAGTAGCTCAGACTTTGAGAGCCTGAACCTTGTGGTTCCGTTTCTGAAGAAACATATCCTGGGTGTGGTACTGCACTTTCTGTCTGCAAGTACATTGCCATTAATTTTGCACCTTTTGCATCTTCACTCTTCTTTTTTTGCTTTCTTTTTCGAAATTGTGCTCCTGAAGGCTTAGGAGGTGGCATTATAACTGGTCTTTAAAAAGAAAAGACAAAAATTTGACAGTAAAAGATATCATTTTATGTTATGCAATCATACAAGCAGAATGTTGAAATGTTTGTCTGGTGCAAAGAGTGCGCTGGGTGAGGATGCCACCAGACTGCCAAAGATGAGGTAAGTCAGCTGGGCCCCCTCCCGGGTTTCATGCTGTGGGGCATGCCAAATCAGCATGCCCCAAGGGTGGTTGGGGGGGGGGCAGGTGTGGGGGTCCCCATCCAAAAAAAAAGGCTAGCCCAACCCATCCCATCCCTCAGACCCCCTCACCTGTTCAGTGTGTCAGTGCCCTCTGCCCTCTGAGTCTGAGCGCGCTCAGACTGCTAAATGGGGCTGCTGGGAAGGGAAGGACTAATCCATAGGCAGGGGGTGGGCATTTTTGCTATACTGCTACCACTGTCAGACTAGACTGCAGCCTGTCCTGTCCAGCATTGAAATTGGCAACAGCCAGGCAGCCTAGTCTGACAGTGATAGTGTGTGTGCTTAGCTCTTTGATCACTGTCTCAGGGAGCGCCCGTGCTCAGCCGAGAGCGCGGCGCCCCTGCTATCAGTGTGGGAGTGGCCGAGCTGCCTCATCCTGGCTGTTCATTCTCGCTGTTCATCCAGCGCGGAGCGGAGGTGAGTGGCGGCGCCGAGGTGGCCGCAACCATTATGTGCGGTGCGGGGGGGGGGGCGCGGCGACGCGAGGCGATGATCTGACCGCTCAGCTGTCAGATTTGCAGCTGAGTTCGGGCAGGGCGCGCCCGCGCTCAGCACTGAGCGCGGCATCCGCGCCCCTGACAGCCCTTAAACAGCAGCAGCAGCGGGCAGGGGACCACCGGGGCCCGAGGCCTCTCCTGCGCCCCCCGGCCCCACGGCGCCCCGTGTGGCCGCCCTGCCCGCCCTGTTGAAGAAACGGCCCTGGGTGTATGCTGCTGCCACTAGGAGGCTAACACTATGCAAATAAAAAAGTTAGCTCCTCCTCTGCAGTGTACACCCCACCGACTGGCATTATACTCTTCAGTTTAGCTTAGTGCCAGTAGGAGGTGGTCTTTCATTAGACCCTTATCTACCTCAATGTGCGTCGTTTTCTTTCAGGTTTCCCGGAGGGATACAGGGTGAACAGTCACACCTGTAGTCCCATAATACGGACTATGAGTACAGCGTGTACTGCCACCCCGTATACTCATAGATCCCTCAGCAGGACTATGATCCTAGCACACAAGCGTGCTCAGAAGTCCGGTCCTGGCTCCGTTCCCCACCCACTCGCCCACCAGAGCCTATCGGTTGCGGAGACCAGGACGTCCATCAGCTCCCTGGACGTCTCATTCCCCTTCAGGTTAGTATCGGCATGGGAGGTTTGAGGTAAGTATTTCCCCATCCCATCCCAGATATTTCAAGGGGGGGTCTCGCTAGGGGCTCCCAGAATACCTGGCCGTCGCTTGCGCCAGATTGCAACAGCACGGCCCAGGTTTGCAGGACAAGGTGATCCTCAATTGCGCAGCAGTCAGGCGCGTTTTCTTCTTGCTGTGGCGCCTCTGCCTTCTATCCGGCGCGGAGCCCCTACAGGCTGCCCGCCGCTTCCTACCCCCGGCGCCGCGGTTCTCAGGCGCACTGCTCCGGCGGCGGCCGCACCACCTTCTCCTGTGACACAGCCCTGACAGGCTGTCGTGCCGCTTCTTCCTGCGGCGCACTGCTCCGGCGCCGCGGTTTCAATGGGGCCGCACTACCTTCCGCACTACCTTCTCCAGCGCGACAACTTTGACAGGCTGCCGCACCGCTTCTCCCTGCGGCGCACTGCTCTGGCGCCGCGGGTTTCACGGCGGCTGCTCTCCAGCTTGACAGCCTTGGCAGGCTGCTGCGCCAAATTTTCTATCTGCGGCGCACTGTTCCGACGCCGCGGCTCTTTCCTCCAGCTTCTAATTTAGGCCCCGGCTTCTGCTCAGGCCTACTTCCGGTACGCGCTCCGCCCACTTCTGCTTTCATCGGGCGGGCTTTCTCCCACCCGACAATATCTGTCCTGCACTCTCCGCCCACCGGCGCCATCTCGGCTGACTCCGCCCACGCCGCTGCTTGGCAACACATCGCGCTCCGCACTTTCCAGAGCGCACATTCTTGACCTACACCCTTTCAGCGGTCACCATCTGCGCGGATTGCAGCAGGAGCTCTACTTCTCTCCGGAGATCCACCGCAAGCTGGACAGCTTCCTCCACCGGGTATCCATTTTCTCGTCTGTTGTGAGTAGCTCTGCACTGCAGACTGACACCCCCCTCTGCTCCCACTGTCCCTTAACCCTCTGGCATTTTCTTCAGACCTCCTCAAAATGTCTACCTCTAAAGGGGGCCGCTCTCGTCCTCCTACTTCCTCCTCTTATGCCTTAGTCAAGTACTTTGCATGTTCGTCCTGTAACTGCAAACATCCCTCAGGTCAGTCCTCTCCGCTCTGTCAGGCCTGCAGCAACCCGATCGTTCCCACCGCCCAGGATCCCCCGACCGATCCGCCCAAGAGTGATACCCCCATCTCAGGCTGGGCTTCCTCTCTGTCACAATCGGTGGCCGATCTAACACGGGTATCTCAAACTCTGGTGTCTGTGCTGGATCGATTACCTCTGCAGACCCCCGCAGTAGCCAGCGGGTCGCAGGAGCCTCCGTCTGACCCCTGAAGCCGCAAAAGGTCCAGACAGGAACGACGGTCTGAGTCCTCTTCTCGCTCCATCTCGCCACACGGTCCTCCTCTGCGGTCGGCGTCCTCCCGATCCTCCTCTCCTGAGTCAGGCGAGGCATTCTCTGATGCGCTTTCGGAGGATGTTTCGGAGCTGGATTAGAACCAAACCGCTACCATGAGGGATATGGTTCAGAATCTCATTGGAGCGATAAATCTAACCTGTGGCATCAAGGAGTCCTCTACGGAACCCGCAGATCAGGCGGTTTCGTTTACATGGGCTAAGCCACCTTCCAAGTTTTTCGCTCCTCACCCGGAATTCGAGGAGATTATGACCAGAGAAAGAGAGAACCCGACCAGACGCTTTCAGAGAGGAAAGCAACTTGGCGTTTTATATCCCTTTTCTCCGGAGCTCACCGCTATTTGGACTGCTTCTCCTTTGGTGGACCCTCCAGTTTCCAGACTGTCCACCAACACAGTCCTTCCACTGTCCGGCGGAGCATCTCTGAAGGATTCTAACGATAGAGTCATAGAATCTTTCGCGAAGTCAGCCTTTGAAGTGGCCTCAGCTAGTCTTTGCCCGGCCTTTGCTTCCACTTGGGTTTCAAAATCCATATCCAAATGGGCCAAACAGCTCCGTCAGGGCATTCTGGACGGGGTTCCATCCGGACAGCTGGCGGAACTTGCCAACCAGATTTCTCCGCCTCCCTGGACGCCGCATCTTGTGCGGCTCAGGCATCCAGCAACGCGGTTGCCATCTGCCGGACCGTTTGGCTTAAGGCCTGACAGGCGGATTTGTCTTATAAAAAGTCCCTTACCAGCTTGCCTTTTCAGGGGTCTCGTCTCTTTGGTTCTAAGCTGGACCAAATCATTAAGGATGCTACAAGGGGCACAAGTTCCCTTCTTCCCCAGGCCAAGCCTCGTCGCCCTCCTCCTAGACGTCAATTTCGGTCTTTTCGGCCTTTTCGTCGCTTCGCGGCATCAAATTCCTTCTCCCAGCAGCAACAGAGGTCACAGGTACGTCAAGAGAAGACGACAGTATCCTTTAGGCCCACTCCATCCTGGCGTCCTCCCTACTCCCAGGGTAGATCCTCCAGGTCCAGGACTGGAAGAACCACCTCGGCATGACTCTCGGCTAGTCGTCAGCCCACCTCCCAGGCTGGGCGGCCGTCTCTTCAGGGACGTTTGGATCTTCTCAGCAGAGGACGCATGGGTCAGGGAAGTTGTATCCTCGGGGTACAAGATAGAGTTCTTTTCACGACCCCGGGATCGTTTTTTCGAATCCCGACCTCCAAGAGATCCCGCTCTAGTTCCGGGTTTCTTCGCAGCCATCACTTCTCTCCTCAAAGCCGGGGTAATTGTTCCCGTCCCAGAAAAAGAACGGTTCACAGGTTTCTATTCAAACCTTTTTGTGGTACCGAAAAAAGACAGCAGGGTGTGTCCCATTCTGGATCTCAAATTGCTGAACAAGAGAGTTCGTCTGAAGCACTTCAGGATGGAATCCCTTCGTTCAGTAATTGCTTCCATGGAGTCTCAGGATTTTCTGTGTTCCATAGATATTCCGGACGCCTACCTCCATGTTCCGATATTCCTGGGACATCACCGATACCTGTGCTTTGCAGTGCTTCAGGAACATTTTCAGTTCGTCGCCCTGCCGTTCGGTCTTGCAACCGCCCCAAGAGTTTTCACGAAGATCATGGCAGCGCTGATGGCCATCTTGAGGGTCAGAGGCCTGGTTCTGTTTCCATACCTCAACGACATCCTCATCAAGGCTCCGTCCTTTTCTCAGGCCCACGAAAGCCTGTCCATCGTTCTCGACACCCTAGCCCGTTTCGGGTGGCTGGTCAACCGGAAGAAGTCCTGCCTTATTCCTTCTCAGCGCATCATCTTTCTGGGCATGCTCTTCGACACTCGTGAGACCAAGGTCTTTCTTCCCAAAGACAAGAGATCCATTCTTTGTCGGGACATACGCATGCTCCAGGGCCCTCGGTCTCCCTCCTTCCGGTCGGCCATGAAGGTTTTGGGGAGGATGGTAGCAACATTGGAAGCGATTCCCTTCGCCCAATTTCACTCGCGACCTCTTCAGCAAGCCATCCTGTCTCAGTGGAACAGGTCTGTCTTCTCCCTGGACTGCCCGATCCGACTCTCTCCCCGGGTCAAACGGTCTCTCAACTGGTGGCTCACGTCACCTCTCGTCTCCCAGGGCAGGTCCTTTCTTCCAGTCCACTGGCAAGTGGTGACGACGGATGCCAGCCTGCTCGGCTGGGGTGTGGTGTTTTGCCACCTGACTGTACAGGGCCGCTGTTCGGCGCAGGAGTCAACCTTGCCGATCAATGTCCTCGAGATCCAGGCCATTTTTCTGTCCCTTTGTCACAGGGAAGGGATTCTCAGGGGCCTTCCAATCCGAATCCAGATGGACAATGCCACGGCGGTGGCATATGTCAACCATCAAGGGGGGACTCGGAGCGCCTTGGCCGAGGTATCCAAGATCCTCCTCTGGGCAGAGGCAACGGTTCCGGTGATATCCGCGGTGCATATCTCCGGCGTGGACAATTGGGCCGCCGACATCGTCAGCCGCGAGGGTCTCGCGGCAGGGGAATGGTCCTTGCATCCGGAGGTCTTCCATCAGATTTGTCTTCAATGGGGGACTCCAGACGTGGACCTCACGGCATCTCGAATGAACAGGAAGGTTCCGCAGTTCGTCTCCAGGTCTCGCGATCCTCTTGCAGTGGGCGTCGACGCTCCGGCCATTCCTTGGTCACAGTTCGTGCTGCCCTACCTGTTCCCACCCCTTCCATTACTTCCCAAACTGTTGAAAAAGATCAAAGCGGAAGGGGTGCCGGTTATTCTGATCGCCCCGGATTGGCCCAGGAGAGCTTGGTTCGCGGAGCTCGTCAATCTTCTCGCGGACGCCCCCTGGCGCCTTCCAGACAGGCCCGATCTGCTCTCTCAGGGTCCAATCTGCCACCCGAATTCTCGGTTGCTCAGTTTAACAGCGTGGCTGTTGAGACCACAGTTCTAAGAGCGTCCGGCCTTTTGGACCGGGTGATTCACACCATGATTCAGGCTCGGAAGCCTTCGTCTTCAAGGATCTACTATTGTACCTGGAAGGCTTACTTCCGTTGGTGCGAGTCCAACCGTGTTTCATCTATGTCCTTTTCCCTGCCTTCCATTTTGGCCTTCCTTCAGGCAGGACTGGATTCGGGCCTAGCTCTTTGTTCCCTGAAGGGCCAGGTCTCTGCGCTTTCCATCCTTTTTCAGAAGACTTTAGCTTCCCGACCACAGGTTAAGACCTTCCTTCAAGGAGTAGCCCACGCTGTCCCTCCGTACAGGGCCCCTGTGGATTCATGGGATTTAAACCTGGTACTGGACGTTCTGAGGGTTTCTCATTTGAGCCTCTCAGGGAGGTCCCCCTGTCAGTTCTATCTTGGAAGGTGGCCTTTCTTGTGGCCATCACTTCTATCCGCCGCGTTTCCGAGTTGGCGGCCCTGTCTTGCTGTCGTCCGTTCTTGGTCATCCACCAGGACAAGGTGGTCCTCAGGCCTCCGCCTTTTCTTCCTAAGGTGGTTTCCACCTTCCACCTCAACGAGGACATCGTTCTACCTTCCTTTTGTCCAGCTCCGACTCATCCTCTGGAGCAATCGTTGAACAAGCTGGACCTCGTCAGGGAAGTGAAGATCTACCTGGATAGAATGTCCACTTTCCAGAAGACGGATTCTCTTTTCGTCATTCCGCGCAGAGGCCAACCGGCTTCTAAGGCGACTATTGCTCGCTGGATCAGAACGGCAATTCTGGAGGCTTACCGGGTCAAGAACAGAGTGCCCCCTCCTGGGATCAAGGCTCACTCTACCCGGGCAGTCGGCGCCTCCTGGGCGGTGCACCACAGGGCTTCCGCCCTACAGCTTTGCAAAGCGGCAACCTGGTCTTCCATCCACACGTTCGCCAAATTTTACAAGGTAGGTATGGACCTACGCTTCGGCGGACGCCAGCCTAGGCAGAAGGATCTTGCAGGCGGCAGTGGTGAGTCCTCTGGCCTGGTGGAAGTCTGTTTGTTCCCGCCCTTGGGACTGCTTTGGGACGTCCCATGGTTCCTGTGTCCCCCAATGAGAGGCGATAAAGAAAACAGGATTTTTGGTTGCTTACCGTAAAATCTGTTTCTTGGAGCCTCCATTGGGGGACACAGCACCCTCCCAATGTTTCTCAGTTTCTGTTGTTTTATGTTCTATGACTGTTCTCACATTTACAGTTCTCAAGTTTGTGGTTATGGTTTTCAACCTTGTTATTTATCTCCTGCTTTCTCACTAACTGAAGAGCATAATGCCAGTCGGGGTGTGCAGAGGAGGAGCTAACTTTTTTATTTGCATAGTGTCAGCCTCCTAGTGGCAGCAGCATACACCCCATGGTTCCTGTGTCCCCCAATGGAGGCTTCAAGAAACAGATTTTACGGTAAGCAACCAAAAATCCTGTTTTTTGGTGACAAATCAACAACAAGTGGAACACAATTGTGAAGTTGAACGAAATTTATTGGTTATTTTAAATTTTTGTGGAAATTCAAAAACTGAAAAGTGGGGCGTGCAAGATTATTCGGCCCCTTTACTTTCAGTGCAGCAAGCTCAGTCCAGAAGCTCATTGTGGATCTCTGAATGATCCAATGTTGTCCTAAATGCCTAATGATGATAAATGTAATCCACCTGTGTGTAATCAAGTCTCCGTAAAAATGCACCCGCTCTGTGATAGTCTCAGGGTTCTGTTTGAAGCACAGAGAGCATCATGAAGACCAAGGAACACAACAGGCAGGTCCATGATACTGTTGTGGAGAAGTTTAAAGCCGGATTTGGATACAAAATGATTTCCAAAACTTTAAACATCCCAAGGAGCACTGTGAAAGCGATCATATTAAAATGGAAGGAGTATTATACCACTGCAAATCTACCAAGACCCGGCCGTCCCTCTAAACTTTCATCTCAAACAAGGAGAAGACTGATCAGAGATGCAGCCAAGAGGCCCATGATCACTCTGGATGAACTGCAGAGATCTACAGCTGAGGTGGGACAGTCTGTCCATAGGACAACAATCAGTCGTACACTGCACTAATCTGGCCTTTATGGAAGAGTGGCAAAAAGAAAGCCATTTCTCAAAGATATCCATAAAAAGTGTCGTTTAAAGTTTGCAACAAGCCACCTAGGAGACACACCAAACGTGGAAGAAGGTGCTCTGGTCAGATGAAACCAAAATCAAACTTTTTGGCAACAATGCCAAACGATATGTTTGGCGTAAAGGCAACACAGCTCATCACCCTGAACACACCATCCCCACTGTCAAACATGGTGGTGGCAGCATCATGGTTTGTGCCTGCTTTTTTTCAGCAGGGACAGGGAAAATGGTTAAAATTGATGGGAAGATGCGTGAAGCCAAATACAGGACCATTCTTGAAGAAAACCTGTTGGAGTCTGCAAAAGACCTGAGACTGGGATGGAGATTTGTCTTTCAACAAGACAATGATCCCAAACATAAAGCAAAATCTACAGTGGAATGGTTCACAAATAAACGTATCCAGGTGTTAGAATGGCCAAGTCAAAGTCCAGACCTCAATCCAATCGAGAATCTGTGGAAAGAGCTGAAAACTGCTGTTCATAAACGATCTCCATCAAACCTCACTGAGCTCGAGCTGTTTGCCAAGGAAGAATGGGCAAGAATTTCAGTCTCTCGATGTACAAAACTGATAGAGACATACCCCAAGCGACTTGCAGCTGTAATCGCAGCAAAAGATGGCGCAACAAAGTATTAAGTTAAAGGGGCCAAATAATATTGCACGCCCCACTTCTCAGTTTTTGAATTTCCACAAAAATTTAAAATAACCAATAAATTTTGTTCAACTTCACAATTGTGTTCCACTTGTTGATTCTTCACCAAAAATTTATATTTGGTATCTTTATGTTTGAAGCATGATATGTGGGAAAAGGTTGAAAAGTTCCAGGGAGCCGAATACTTTTGCAAGGCACTTTAGAAGGGTTAAAAGTTGATGAGCGATTTTTCAACAAAATTTACAAAACCTTTTATTTAGGGACCACCTCACGCTTGAAGTCCCTTTGAGGGGTCTATATGATAGAAAATACCCCAAAGTGACACCATTTTAAAAACTTCTACGATCAAAGAGCTCACAACCACATTCAAGAAGTTTATTAACCCTTCAGGTGCTTCACAGGAATTTTTTGAATGTGGAAAAAAAAATGAACATTTAACTTTTTTTCACAAAACAATTTACTTCAGATCCAAATTGTTTTATTTTGATAAGGGAAACGGTGAAATAATGGACCCCAAAATTTGTTGTGCAGTTGCTCCTGAGCATGATGATACCCCATATGAGTGAGAAAACCACTGTTTGGGCGCATTGAAGAGCTTGGAAGGGAAGCAGCGTCTTTTGACTTTTTGAATGAAAAATTTCCTGGAATCATTGGCGGACGTCATGTCCCATTTGGAGAGCCCCTGATGTGTCTAAACAGTGGAAACCCACCACAAGTGACCCTATTTTGGAAACTAGACCCCTCAAGGAATGTATTTAGATGTGTGGTAAGCACCTTGAACCCCCAGGCGCTTCACAGAAGTTAATAACGTTGATCCGTGAAAATAAAATCGCATTTTCCCCACAAAAATGTTATTTTAGCCCCACATTTTGCATTTTCATAAGGGTAACAGGAGAAATTGCGCAATACAAGTTGCAGTGCGATTTCTCCTGAGTACGCCGATACCCCATATGTAGGGGAATACTACTTTTGAGGCACAGTGTAAAGCTCAGAAGGGAAGAGGTGCCATATTGGAGGTCAGATTTTGCTGGAATGGTTTGAGGGTGCCATGTCACATTGGCAGGGCCTCTGAGGTGCCAGAACAACAGAAACCCCTATATGTGAACTCATTTTACAAACAACACTACCCAATGAATTCATCTACAGGTGCAGTGATCATAGTGACACCACATGTGCCTCACAGAATTTTATACCATTGTGTGGTGAGGAAAGAATAAATTACATTTTTACCACTAAAATGTTGTTTTAACCCCAAGTTTTTAATTTTTCTAAGGGCTAATAGGAATTTTTTTTTTTGTACAACAGACTGAGGTCCATTTTTTTCCTGAGTGTGCCAATACCCTACATGTAATCGGGAAATACTTTTCAGGCACAGAGCAAAGCTCAGAAGGCAAGGAGCTCCAGGTTTTACTGTTATGGTTTGCAGGTGCCATAACCCACTGGGAGAGCCCATGAGGTGCCAGAACAGCAGAACCCCCCATAAGTGACCCCATTATACAAACTACACCTCTCAATGAATTCATCTTTTTACCACCAAAATTTTGTTTTAGCCCCAGATTTTACATTTTCGCACAAGAAGTGGGTAAAAATGGCACCATAATTTGTCCCACAATTTTTCTGAACGTGGCCATACCCCAAATGTGGGGTACTCAGCTTTACGGAGAGGGAGGGACTGAGCGCTATTTGTCTTCTGGAGCACAGATTTTCTTGGAACAGTTTGCAGACTCCATATACAGATCCCCTAATTGCTAGAAGAGCAGAATCCCCCCCTCAAGTGACCCCATTTTGGAAATTATACCCCATTGGGAATTTATCTACAGGAGTAGTGACTATTTTAACTCCATGGGTATTTTCCAGAAACAAACAGCAATGAAAATTGCAAACTGCCGTAGTAGTGACCAGTATGTTGCAGTCACCAGTACGTTATGCCCAGCCCTTGCTTGTGGAGACATGCACCCTTAAAGGGAACCTGTCACCTGAATTTGGCGGGACCAGTTTTGGGTCATATGAGCGGGGTTTTCGGGTGTTTGATTCACCCTTTCCTTACCCGCTGGCTGCATGCTGGCCGCAATATTGGATTGAAGTTCATTCTCTGTCCTCCGGAGTACACGCCAGCGCAAGTCAATATATTACAGGTATGTCCTTTTCTCTGTCCTCGGTAGCTACCTGCCTGCCTCACTGTTTACCCGCGACAGGACGCCGCACAGAATATGGTGGTACTGAACGGCTGCAGTCATTTTTCTTCATCTTAGCTAGTGCTTCGTTAACTCCCCATTCCTGTAGCACGCGCTACTGTGCCCATTCAGAGGGCCGATTTTCTCTCTGTGCTGGCCAGAACCACGCCCCCCACATTAAGCGCGTGTATTCATTGCACGCTTTTTCCTCTATTACGGGCCTACTCTCCCTGCCCGGTGTGCACCTCTGACGGCATAGCCAATAGGAGGGGCCCCTACTCCCTGACACCGGCCTGCATAAATTGGCCAGCCAATGTACAGGCGCGGCCAATTTTCATGCCCGGAGTAGGACCTTCGTTAACGCCATTTGCAGGTTCTGTCACTGCGGGTGCCAAGGTGTCATGGCTAATTCCAGGTCCTCTGTTAATTTAGCCCCCGGCTTTGGGCCTTCTCCCAGACTCTTGCCACGCCCCCTTACAGCCCCCCCTGCCAAATAGCAGTCGCCTTCCGCTTAACCATGCCCCTTTACTGGACCCTCGGTTAATCAGGGCGCGCCGTATGCTAAAGCCCCACACCCTCCAATGATCGTGTTTTTTGGCCTAATGAAAGAGTGTGTTTCTCTATCCCTCTCTCCCTGTCACCCGAGACATGCCCCCCCGCATGGTGTGTCTCTGTTAAAGCGTGTGAAGAATCGTGCACTGTCTGTCACCATCGACTTCTGGCTACAAAGGGCACAGCAGGCGTCCATCACTAACCTACACTGGATCTGGGGGACACTGCAGCCTGATCAGTGACAGCGCCATCTCTGTTATCAGGTAGGACCAGCCCAGACTGGTTATTTTTTCTCTTCACAGGGGCTTAGCTCTCCCCAGCTGTAGCACTAGTCCCTCACTTATGCCAAATCTCAGGGAGGCCCATTCCTGTCCCTATAATCCAAAACGCCTGTGCCATCTGTAAAAAAAGAAGAAGCATTCAGGCCAGTCTTCTTTTTTTTTCTGCTTGTCCTGCGGCTTCCCCACCGTGTCTACACAGAAGCCCTCTAACGCCCAGGATGAGAGCACTCCCCTGCATCTGGAGTGGGCTGTTGCCATGTCATGGTTGGTCTCAGACGTGACAAATGTTTCACAGTCCCTGGTCCAGGAGCGACTTCCACATTTGTCTTCGCACGCACCTGACCGCGACCTTCACAGGGACAAATCGGGTACAAAGCAAAGGAAGCTGTCTTTTTACAGTTCTTTCTCTAGTTCTCCAGGTCCCTCTGCCTCCTTCTGGATGCATTCCTCACCCCATGCTCCCTACTCGGAGGCGGCTTTTGGGTCGGATATGGATTCCCGGTCTGAGTCCGATACGGACCAGATGTAAAAGATGCAGGACATGCTCAATAGCCTCATCTTGGCAATTACCCAAATTCTGAACCTAAGGGAGGACGAGGCACCTGTTCAGGAGCACTCTGTTTCCTTCAAACGGGTAAGATGTCCTTCCCGGAATTTCTCTAATCACAGGAAATTGAACAATTATGTCCAAACACTGGGAACACTGTGAAAAGCGCTTCCCTGGAAGGAAGCAGCTAAATATTCTCTATCCCTTTAGCCCAGACCTCGCTGAAAAATGGGCAGAATCCCCTAATGTGGATCCGCCGGTTTCTCGCCTGTCTTCCTGGATAGTCTTGTCTCTACCGGACGGTGCATCTCTTAAGGAGTTTATGGATAGACAGATTGAATCCCCTTGGCTAAGTCATCCCTTGAAGCAGCTGGCGCCTCCTTCTGTTCCATTTTTGCCTCCACCTGGGTTGCAAAGTTGTATGCCTGGGCAAAAATGCTTTGTCAGGGTATTCTAGTGGCAGCTCCTCCGGATGAGATGGCAGATTTGGCAGGTCAGATTGTCCATGCCGGCAAATATCTCTTGACTGCTTCCTCAGATGTGACCGGTTGGTTCTCCAGGGCTACCAGCGACATCGTTGCTATACACCACATTCTCTGGTTGAAAGCATTGAAGTCAGAACCACCGTCTAGAAAGTCCCTCACTAACCTTACTTTCCAAGGTTCTAGACTTATTGGGTTCAAACTGGATCAAATATTTTCTGATGCTACCGGCGGGAAAAAGAGCACCTTGCTTCCCCAGTCCAAGTCTAAGCGTCAGTCTTCAGGGTCCCTCGTCAACAGGTTCTCCTTGGCGTGACTGGTCACCCGCACCTGGGAATTTCGCCAGGGTGGGAGGCCGGCTTTCTTCTCTTGGGGGAAGTATGGTTGTCAGTGGTCGACGATGCCTGGGTCAGAGAGATATTCACGTTCCGTCCCAAAATCGACTTTTCTTCCTTCCAGGAAGATGTTTCTTTCTGTCGCGCCCGCCGAAACACCAGTCTTAGGCCACAGCGGTTCTTCTGGCCATCTCTTCCTATTATGGCCAAGGGTAATTGTACCTGTTTCCCGGAACCAACGGTTTTGATGGTTCTACTCCAATTTTTTCGTAATCTCAAAAAAAGACTGATCGCTCCTTCTGATTTTGGACCTCAAACAATTGAACCGTCATGTCCTGATCCGTCTTTTCAGGATGGAGTCCCTACGTTCGGTAATCGCCTTTTTGGAACTGTTTTGAACCGGGAGAGTTTCTTTGTTCTATAGACATTCAAGATGCTTATCTTCACATTCCCATTTGCTTTCAGCATCAGGGATTCTTACGGTCCTGCATGAGAGTTCTGGGGAAGATGGTTGCCACCATGGAAGCCATGCCTTTTACCCAGTTCCATACCTGTCCGCTTCAGCTGGCCCTCTTGTCGGCTTGGGGTAAGAGGACCGTCTCTGTGGACCGACCTGTGCTTCTGCCTCTCAAGGTGAGGCAGTCCCTACCGGGTGGATGCTGTCAGCATCAGTTCTACGAGGCAAGTCCTTCCCCTCCGGTGGCAGGTCTTTACCACCAATGCCAGTGTGCTTGGTTGGGGAGCGTTCTTTCTTCATCAGCGCAGGGTCACTGGAATGCCCAAGAAGCCACTCTCCCCATCAATCTCCTGGAGATCAGGGCAATTTTCATTGCCCTTCACCACTGGCAGACCCTTCTCGCAGGCCAGCCGGTCCGCATACAGGCAGGCTACGCCACAGCCGTGGCTTTCATAAACCATCAAGGCGGGACTTGCAGAAAACAGGTTATGGTACAGGTAATCAGGATTCTGCGACGGACGGAACGTCGCATTCTCACCATATCAGCCATGCATATTCCGGGGGTAGAAAATTGGGCAGCTGATTCTCTGAAGCGTCAGGGTCTTGCATCGGGTGAGTGGTCACTCAGTCCCTCCGTTTTCAACCAGATATGCCAGAAATGGGCACTCCGGATTCTGACCTGATGGCGTCTCGGATGAACCATAAGGTTCCTCAGTACGTAACCAGGTCCCAGGATCGCTAGCCATCGGTTGCGATGTTCTGGTAATCCCGTGGTCACATTTCCAATTGCCTTCTCTTTTTCCATCCCCATCTTGATTCCGAGAATCGTAAAAAAGAAAAAAGTTAGTTAAAGGCAGAAGGGATTCCTGTAATCCTGATAGCTCCAGCTTGACCCAGACAGGCCTGGTATGTGCCGCTGGAGAACATGCTCATGGATGCTCTTTCGCAAGACCCCCCTTTTCCACCAGAGTTCACAGTCTCGAAGTTTAACGGCATGGCCGTTGATGCCGCAGTTCTGAGAGAGGCTGGCTTTTCCTATATGTCATATTGACCATGGTTAGGGCGGGAAAACCAGCTTCCTCGCGTATATACAGATACTGGAAGGCCTTCTTCCGGTGGTGTGAGGACAACAATTTGGTTCCTATGTCCTTTTCAATACCTCCCATCCTTGGTTTTCTACAAGCGGGTCTTGACTCAGGTCTATCACTCGGTACTTTTAAGGGGCAAGTTTCTGCTCTGTCATTTCTTTTGCAACGAGATATGGTGACTTGTTCCCAGGTAAAAACTTTTCTTCAAGGAATCGCATACCTGGCACCTCCTTATCGTTCCCTGATAGATCCATGGGATCTTAACCTTATCATTGGCGCATTCCAGCGCGCTCCTTTTTTGAGCCCATTCAGGACATTCCGTTTTCTCTAGTGTCATGAGATGTTGCCTTCTAGTGGCCTTTTCGGCCATCAGGGTAGTTTCTGAGTTAACGGCAATGTTCTGCCATTCTCCATTCCTGATTCTACATCAGAACAAGGTAGTTATCAGACCTGTTTCATTCCTTTCTACCTAAGGTGATCTTTTCATTTCACATTACTGAAGACATTGTCCTTTCTTTGCTATGTCCCTCTCTGGTCCATTCCCTGGAGAACTCCTTCCTTGTCACCAGGCCTCGGTTTTACAGATTGTAAGGCTGCGACCTGGTCATCTTTGCACACCTTTGTGAGGTTTTACAGGGTTCATACTCATGCCTCTTCTGATGCAGGCCTAGGAAGGAAAGTGCTGCAGGCGGCTGCTACGCATTGGTCGACCTAAGTCTGTTTTTTCTGTGCATTTTTTCTGTTCCCACCCTTGGGGGCTGCTTTATGAAGCGATAAAGAAAGAAGGATTTTTGATACTCACTGTAAAATCCCTTTCTTGGAGCCTTCATTGCTGGACACATCACCCTCATTAATTGTTTGTCCCACTTTTGGGCCTAAGTGCCTTTGTTGTTGGGTTGGTACATAGGTTGAGTTTTTAGTTGCTTCTCCTACTGCTTTAGCACTAACTGAGGTACTTTGTGCCTGTCGGTGGGTGTATACTGTGGAGGAGGAGCTATTTTCCTTTTTTTTGCCTAGTGAAAGCCTCCTAACGACAGCGGCATACACCCGTGGTTACCTGTGTCCCGCAATGAAGGCTCCAAGAAAAAGATTTTACGGTGAGTACCAAAAATCCTTATTTTCTGACATATGACTTTTATCTCTCTCTATTCCGATTTTTGGGAGACAGAATGAACAAAAAACAATGTTCCGTGTGTGGTAAAATTGGTAAGGCAGCTTTATTCTTCATGTCAGTATGATCACAGCGATACCCAGTTTATATTTTTTTTATGTTTTGCCGCTTTTACACAATTAACTATTTTATAGAAAAAAATCATTATTTTTGCATCTCTTAATTCTGAGAGCTATAACATTTTTATTTTTCTCCTGATGGAGTTGTATGACAGCTTGTTTTTTGCAGGACAAGATGAAGTTTTCAGCGGTAAAAATTCTATTTCCATTCGTCTTTTTGATCTCGTTTTATTGCACTTTTTGTTCGGCGGTATGATAAAGCATTGTTTTTTGCCTCTTTCTTTTTTTTTTTTAACTGTGTTCACTGAAGGGGTTAACTAGTGGGGCAGTATTATAGAGCGGGTCATTATGGACGCGACAATACCAAATATGTGTACTTTTAGGCTATGTTGCCACGTGGCGTACCTGCAGCGCTTTGAACACAGTGAATCCCCGCTCCGCCCAAAGCGCTGCCGGCTTTTGCACGCGCGGTGATTCTGCATGTGTTCATTGAACACATCGGCTGTACGCAGCGTCCAATCCGCAGCAAATACGCCACGTGGAAATATACCCTAATTGTTTATTTTTATTTACGTAAATGTATTTATTGGAAAAATATGTATTTTTTTTCTTTGAGGATTTAAAAAAATATATATATTTTTACACTTTTTAATAATTTTTTTTAAACTTTTTTTCATTGTCCCAGGATGGGACATTACTGTATCGCAGTGTTCCCCAACTCCAGTCCTCAAGAGCCACCAACAGGTCATATTTTCAGGATTTCCTTAGTATTGCACAGGAGATGGAATTCTTGCCTTTCCAGGTTGATGCAATTATCACCTGGGCAATACTAAGGAAATCCTGAAAACATGACCTGTTGGTGGCTCTTGAGGATCGGAGTTGGGAAACACTGCATATCGGATCAGATCGCTGATCAGATACTCTGCGATGCTTCTGCACTGCAGAGCATCAGAGCAACATCTGACAGGCAGGAACGGTGGATTCTCAGGTCCTGCTCTGAGTAGGCACTGACATTCCACCCTCCCTGAAGTACCCCGTGGCCATCTTGCGGCTGGAGGTCTCCATGGTGACCACCAGGACAGCACCATCGCATCGCGTTGTCCTGATAGAAGCATGCAGGGAACCCATTTCCTGCGCGATGCTCCTCAATGTCGCTGTTACATTGGTAACTAAAGATTAATTTTTACCTATTTTGTTTTTGGAGGATCTTTGGTTTCTCTGTTGGTTCCCCTAAGAGAAAAGTCTGAAGGTAAGAACAGGCTGTAAAGTTTATTAACCTCTTCATGACCGAAGTTTTTTTTCCTGTTTAAGCATAGCTTTTTTATTTTTCTGTAAATATGGCCATATGAGGGCTTATTTTTTGCTGGACGAGTTGTACTTTTGAACGACACCATTGGTTTTACCATGTTCTGTTCCATGCCGTGACAGCGGCGTCAGAGGGGTTAAATGCCCGCGATAGGCACTAGCACAGATCGTGGACTTTGCTGCAGGGTGTCAGCTCTCACAAGTGACATTTTTGGCCAGGGTTACTGGAGAGTATATTTACCCAGAGTTGGATTTGCGACAGTGGTCCCCTTTACGCACATTTCGGCTGTTCTTCCTCAGAAGGGGTCACTTTTATAGGCACTCCCTGGCCTGCTTGCGGACATAGGGTTCGAATTAATGCTATTTTAGATTTACTCCTGACATCCGTCCCTTCTGATCCGCAGTACAGGTTCGGGACACCCTCAAGCATCACTCTGCATTATTTCCACATCTCAGGCACTTGACACTTTTTATTACTCTCTGCTTTATATTTTATGCTGCTTATTGAGATGTTCAGCAGGATATTTGTCACCCGTCAGTAGTGACTGCTGCTACATTAGGTATTATTTGCATTAGGTGTTTACCCATTTTTTCAAACACTATATTTAATGATACTAATGATTTATTTCCTTGCACATATACTGTATAGCATGTGTTGCCATCTCCTTTGTGTTATGTCATTCATTATTATGATATTATAATATCAAAACAGCTGACATGTCCCAGCTTTGAGGTGGGCTCACCGCCGGAGCCCACATCATAGCGGGGGATACCGACATCGGCATATTAGTACGTCCGATGTCAGTAAGGGGTTAAAAAAAAGTTGCATTAATGGATGTATTCTGCAATTTCCATTTTCTGACAGAAAGAGAACTTAAACGCTAGCGCCACCTATAGGAAGTAGCAATCCTAAAAGTGAATATCGACCCTTTAATGAGCCTTGTCACATGACTTAGGATAAAAGCCAAACCAGAATCTCGATTTGCAGACACGGTGTTTTGGGGTGTTGCTGCTCCTCAGTGCAGAGCATGAGAGGCGAATGACTGGGATCTAAGGGGTAATGTTTGTGACATACCTGGTATGCCAGTGTATGGAGGCTTATAAGCCATGCAATGCTCCTCTGGAAAATTAGAGAAACGTTACCCCCTAGGCTACGTTCACATTTGCGCCGCAGCGTCGGCGCCGCAACGCACAACGCAAACAAAAACGCAGCAAAACGCATGCACAACGCTGCGTTTTGCGCCGCATGCGTCCTTTTTTTCATTGATTTTGGACGCAGCAAAAATGCAACTTGCTGCGTCCTCTGCGCCCGGACGCGGGCGCCGCAGTGATGCATGCGGCGCAAAACGCAAGTGCGACGCATGTCCATGCGCCCCCATGTTAAATATAGGGGCGCATGACGCATGCGGCGACGCTGCGGCGCTGACCGCAAATGTGAACGTAGCCTAAGTAGGATTGCTGCTTCCAGTAGGTAGCACTAGAATTTGTCTTCTGCTTCCTGGAAAAGGCAATTTGCAGATTACATCCATTAATGCAGCTTTCTTTTTCACTAACTTTACAGCTTGTTCTTCTCGAGTCCTCTTTCGCTCTAGAGAGGCAATTTGCATAACTAATGGATGTAAAAATACATTTTACATACATCTTTTAAAGGCTATGGCAACCTTTGATGTGTACTAAAACCTATTTTTAAAGCATTTGTCTATTAAAGCGAATTCGTCAGTAAAATCAATCTCCCATCCCACCATCATTGGCATGCAGGTTTTTGAAAGCTACAAAATCCATCTACACTTTTATATCTTCTGTCTGTTGCTGCATTCCCAAGAAATCCGTTATATTTCATATGCAAATGAAGTGTTAAGAGAACTTCCTGAGCCGCTTTGCTTGTGAAACGTCAGGCAAGGAAATCATACAGTTTGCTAAAGAGTCTGGTGCTGGGCAAAGAAACAACCGCTGGATGCAAAGGCTTGTGTGTTATCACACCCAGAGCACTTAGTGTTTTAATGTATGAGAAGCCAACAACTGACCGCTCCGCTGATCAGCTGTTATCGGCTTTGCTAGCATTTGGGTGTAAGCAGTCTAGGGAGTGGAACAGCGTGGTTTAGTGCACTGTTTAGTTGCCATTGCCAAGGAACTCTGTGGTGTGTTCAGTTGTTCTCATTGCTACTGAACACCATAAGAAATATATTTTGCTTGCTGTTATCATATACTCCGCATTTTATAATGATGCTCCACAGTCAATTCTACTGTCTCATTGTTTTAATAATTTACAGAATATCTCTGAAGATCTTTGCAGAAACATACATTGATACCAGCATTAGTCTTTGCTGCAAAAAAAAACATAAATAAAACAAAAATGTCAGCATTGTTGATTTTATTTTTAATCTGATGGTATCTAATAGGGGTAGCTGCACAACAGGCTCCATATGACATTAGAAATGTTTTACTTTAACAACTTTACAGAATTATTTTCAGTTGGATCCTGCAATATCATTTATTTATATAGTAGTTAAGTTGGGGGTAAAATTGCAACGGAAAACACTGCATGCGTTTTAATCACCATTTACCGCAATTTAGCAATGCCCTAATTTGAGATTTTTATTGATGAAACATATCAAAAATGTATTTCATTTGTAATAAAAGAGAAACCGATTACTGCAAGGGGAAAAAAAAAAAACTTCTCCAATGTGCTTTTATCTGCAAATAAACAGCAGATTCTTCCATTTGTGTCCACAGACTGTGCCGAAAATG
The DNA here is from genome assembly GCF_051348905.1 of Ranitomeya variabilis. Classification (NCBI taxonomy): domain Eukaryota; kingdom Metazoa; phylum Chordata; class Amphibia; order Anura; family Dendrobatidae; genus Ranitomeya; species Ranitomeya variabilis. The sequence goes on along the minus strand of NC_135235.1, from coordinate 471,513,677 downwards.
TATGTTGGGCATTGGCCGTCCCCACCAGCCATTCATTCTTGGTGGGGTAAATTACTAGTCTTTAGGTCTGTAGCTTTATAATAGGAAAACGTTACACTTGAACATTAGATAATTAGCAAGAAGAATTATTTATCTATAGCTATCAAAGTTTTTTTAAATTAAATTGTGCAGAAAGCTATAGATCTGATGATTACAGTGCAATTGCCTTGGGTCAGGTTTGAAGAGTAAAATTTGAAGGCTAGCATAACTGATCCTAGCCCAGTGACCCACTACGAACAAATAAGGACACCAAGGGCATTCCCAGCTTTATGCACACTTATGTCAGTAAAATCTTTGCAGACAGTCATTCAGATCAGGTAAATAATTAGCCAGAAAATAACTTAGGTTTGTATATTAGAAGGCTTTGTGCTCAGTGAGCAGCGGTGTCATGGGTCTCTATGATTAAGGCCAGTGTATGGTACAGCTCTTTAGCCTGCAGGAGAAAGAAAAAACGAAAGGTTAGAACTTTTTCTGCTGGCAGATTTCCCCCAGTTAAAGAGATTTTCTAGGTACAAAAAAAACACAATCTGGCTGTCCCTGTAATGAGTCCCCAAATCCCACTGTTACCTTTATTTTCTAAGAGCCCCTTACAGCCACCCTTGTGGGTTTTTTTATTGTTTACATCCTGAACTTTCTGCCGACTCTCCCTCTGTGCCAGTAGACTATATTTCTCAAGAAGCAGAACTGTATCTGTTTCACAGTTCACAGTAACCGTCCACTCCACATACAAGACACTATCCTGAGACTCTTAAATAGTCTCAAGATGGATAAATGGATGCACACACAGTTTCTCCTTCCTATTATTCCTCCAAATTCAGCCAGTAGGTGCTATCTGGAAATTCTCCTGTGGTCAGTAATCTTAATGTTCTGACACTCGCAACGCACAGGCTCAGTGTACTGAAGGACAACATTGAGTCACACAATGTAATAATGTATCATAATGTCTTCTATCATTCTGGAATGCCCAGCACCATCCCTTCTGACCAAAGTCACAAGTTTATAAGATTTCTTGTTCTATGCGGAGTCTGCAATGTTCTCTCCCTGTCTTCACTCCCTTCTTATGCACATCCTCAGTTACTCAAGACTTGCTGAGAATCACCATTCAGAGTTCACCGCATAGCTGCTGGCTAATCTGTTCCGAGCACAGACAAAAAATATCTTTATTCTGTGCTTTGAATGGATTAGCAGGAAGAAAGGATCTTGAGGTCACATTACTACATGTAGATATGCACTGTAGGGAAACAGCACCAAACGATACCTTTAAAAATTCATATATTTGATCCAAGTAATCTCACCTGAGCGAGTTGTGTAGGCACCAGATGGCGTCTTTCTCAAGTGCCAAAAACATTTGTGACAGTTAGTTTTTACACTTGAGAAAGACGCCAGTCCAACATGGAAATGCATTGTGGAATGAAAACCTCTTTTTATATTATTGGATCAAGAATCTTAATTTCAGTTATCGCAGCCCCAAACCGTGAATTGTCTTTTATTCCAACATTACCACATGTGACAGCACAGGAACAGAGGAAAATTTTAAATGCAAGAAATTGTGAAGATTCTTTATTTTTTACAAGCTTTGCAATGCTTTTGAGCATGGAAAACCCTGAAGATTTGCATGCTAATTAAAGACTGCAGATATACCAGTTTTCTGAATGCTAAACTCTGTATAACCCCACTCGCACCACTGATTGGCAGCTTTCTGCCCATGCACTGTGAACAAAGAAAGTTGTCAATTAGTGGAAGAAGTGGAGTTATGCAGAGTTCATGAATATGTATAGAGCACAAGGGGCCCGCACTGCCAAAATTAAGTGCTCAGAAGGAAAATAGTATAAATCGCATATGAAAAAAACCTTCACAACAAAATGGAGGAAAAAGTGATTTTCAGATTTTGTTTTTAATAGACTGACCAATGGGAAACAAATTATATGCCAATGTTTCGGTCAAAGATATCTGTCTTAGGCCGGTTTCACACGTCAGTGGCTCCGGTACGTGAGGTGACAGTTTCCTCACGTACCGGAGCCACTGACACACGTAGACACATTAAAATCAATGCATCTGTGCAGATGTCATTGATTTTTTGCGGACCGTGTCTCCGTGTGCCAAACACGGAGACATGTCAGTGTTCGTGGGAGCGCACGTATTACACGGACCCATTAAAGTCAATGGGTCCGTGTAAAACACGGACCTCACACGGACGTTCTCCGTGTGCCGTGCAGGAGATAGCGCTCCAGTAAGCGCTGTCCCCCCCACATGGTGCTGAAGCCGCAATTCATATCTTCTGTGCAGCAGCGTTTGCTGTAAAGATATGAATAATCCATTTTTTTAGTGGTATTTCGTGTTTAAAATAAAGCTCCATGTCCCCACCCCCTGTGCGCCCCCCCGCTGTTCTGAAAATACTCACCCGGCTCCCTCGTTGGCTGTCGCTGCTTCCTGTCCTGGCCGCACCTTCTACTGTATGCGGTCACGTGGGGCCGCTCATTTACAGTAATGAATATGCGGCTCCACCCCTATGGGAGGTGGAGCCGCATATTCATGACTGTAATCGGCGGGCCCACGTGACCGCATACAGGAGAAGCTGCGGCCAGGACAGGACACTGCGAGGGAGGCGGGTGAGTATTTTCAGAACAGCGGGGGGGCGCACAGGGGGTGGGGACATGGAGCTTTATTTTAAACACGAAATACCACTAAAAAAATGGATTATTCATATCTTCTTTACAGCAAACGCTGCTACACAGAAGATATGAATCGCAGCTTCAGCACGATGCAGGGGACAGCGCTAAACTTTAGCGCTGTCTCCTGCACAGTGCGTGTGGAACCCAGTGGGCACACGGGAGGCACACGTGTGCCACACTGATGTGCCACAGAAACGCAGGGGCACACGGACACGGATAATTCCGGTACCGTTTTTTTCCGGTACCGGAATTATCTGGACGTGTGAGACTGCCCTTAGTGCTCGAGTCGTCGGTGTTCAACTAGTGGAAATAGTGTGCAGAACCATGGCAGTACAAAATATGAAAATCATTTTTCATCCATTTTGGCCCAAGCTCATGAGTATGCTGGGGGTCTAGTGATAAAATCACTGTTTTAACAGCAGGATATTATCAAAACAGCAGCAAGCAGCCCAATAAGTGACGCATCGCTGGAATAAGTGTCTCTGACTTTACATTATACTGCTCTCAGATAAGATGGCAGAAACCTGGTGTCTGATTCCTTTTTGTAGACAGGCTGTTCACTTTTTACCGAATATATTTATTTCTGGTATTTATAATAAGAAGGGTATTTTCATTTCCTTCTATACTCTATTTATGTTACACAAGAATTATTAGCCAAGGCTGTTCTTCTACTCACCTCCTGGAGTTCTATCCACAATGTGTGAGGTTTAGCAGCTGTGCCATAATGCACCTCCACTCCCGGAAGTGTGTTGCTATCCAGTGGACGCATGGTGCGCATACTCTGTACGTCTTGTAGATTAATCGTCAAACTTGGTTTCTGTGTACATAATATACATTACATACGTTACTAATTTACATTGGACAAGTAAAGGATATGAGCAGTAAGGGAATGAAGAAGATATACAGGGTGCAATCCAGTTGTGGCAGAAGCAATACAGAGGTTTGGAGCTCTGCATGATGTGCTATTAGTGAGTCCAACGTAGAGAGGTTAGGAGTAGTGATGAGCGAGTGTGCTCGTTACTCAAGATTTCCGAGCAAGCTCGGGTGTTCTCCGAGTATCTTGGGCGTGCTCGTAGATTATGTTTGTGTCGCCGAAGCTGCATGATTTGCAGCTGTTAGACAACCTGAACACATGCAGGGACTGCCTGTTTATTAGGGAATCCCCACATGTGTTCAGGCTGTCTAACAGCCGCAAATCATGCAGCTGCAGTGACACAAACATAATCTACGAGCACGCCCAAGATACTCCGAGAAAACCCGAGCATGCTCGGAAATCTCATTATGACCACACTCGCTCATCACTAATTAGGAGCTCTACATGCTGTGCTATTACTGAGGCCAATGTATAGAGATTAGGAGCTCTGCATGCTATGCAATTACAGAGGCCAATATACAGAGATTAGGAGCTCTGCATGTTATGCTATTACTGAGGCCAACGTACAGAGGTTAGGAGCTCTGTATGCTATGCAATTACAGAGGCCAACATACAGAGATTAGGAGCTCTGCATGTTATGCTATTACTGAGGCCAACATACAGAGGTTAGGAGCTCTGCATGCTATGCAATTACAGAGGCCAACATACAGAGGTTAGGAGCTATGCATGCTGTGCTATTACTGAGTCCAACATATACAGGTTAAGAGCTCTGCATGCTTTGCTATTACTGAGCCCAACGTATGGAAGTTAGAAGGTCTGCATGCTTTGCTATTACTAAGCCCAATGTATGACCCTTCCCCTGTGACGTGATCACAGAGTGACGATGGGCTACCATGAAAGCTGAGGTTCTACTGAAGATCAGACCATGATTTTTTTGGCTGATCAACTGTTCAAGTCCCCTAAAAGAACTAGCAAATATAGAGAAAATATATATATTTTTAAACATATTATAAAGAATAAAAACTATAAATATACTAACAACTCCCCTTTTACCAGATAAAAAAAATAATAAAACACGTGTTTTTTCCATGTTGGTAAAAGTCTGATCTATCAAAATCGAAAATGAATTGACACAATCAGTAAACAAACACCATAAAGAGAAAAATATTAAAACGCTAAAATTATGTTTATTTGGCTGCCGCAACACATTTCTGAATCTTTTTTTTCTTACCACTTAAAAAATGCATGTTTGGTGTCACCCTAATACAACCTGGAGACTGATAGTGACAGCTGATTTTTACCACATAACGAGCGCAGTAAAAACAAAATCCCCCCACCCAGCTCCCAAAACTTGCAGAATTTTAATTTTTTTCCCATTCTCCAGTACAAGACAAAGTAGATGATGGCATTCAAAACTTCAATGACAACCAGTCGTCCTGTCCCTGCAGCTGAAAAACACCCCCATTACATGATGCTGCCACCACCATGTTTTACTGTTGGGATTGTATTGGGCAGGTGATGAGCAGTGCCTGGTTTTCTCCACATATACCGTTTAGAATTATCACCAAAAAGGTATATCTTCATCTCATCAGACCAGAGAATCTTATTTCTCATAGCCTGGGAATCCTTCATGTGTTTTTTTTTTTTTTTAGCAAACTCTGTGGGGGCTTTCATATGTCTTGCACTGAGGAGAAGCTTCCGTCGGGCCACTCCGCCATAAAGGCCTGACTGGTGGAGAGCTGCAGTGATAATTGACTTTGTGGAACTTTCTCCCATCTCCCTACTGCATCTCTAGAGCTTAGCCACAGTGATCTTGGGGTTCTTCTTTACCTCTCTCACAAAAGCTCTTCTCCCACGATTACTCAGTTTGGCTGGATGGCCAGGTCTAGGAAGACTTCTGGTGGTCCCAAACGTCTTCCATTTAAGGATTATGGAGGCCACTGTGCTCTTAGGAACCTTGAGTACTGCAGAAATTCTGTTTTAACCTTGGCCAGATCTGTGCCTTGCCACAATTCTGTCTCTGAGCTCCTTGACCAGTTCCTTTGACCTCATGATTCTTATTTGGTCTGACATTCACTGTGAGGTTTTATATAGACAGGTGTGTGCCTTTCCAAATTAAGTCCTATCAGTTTAATTAAACACAGCTGATCTCCAATGAAGGAGTAGGACCATCTCAAGGAGGATCACAAGGAAATGGACAGCATGTGACTTAAATATGAGTGTTTGAGCAAAGGGTCTGAATACTTAAGACCATGTGATATTTCAGTTTTTCTTTTTTAGTATATTTGCAAAAATTTCTACAATTCGTTTTTTTGCAGTCAAGATGGGGTGCAGAGTGTACATTAATGTGAAAAAAATGAACTATTTTGAATTTACCAAATGGCTGCAATGAAACAAAGAGTGAAAAATTTAAAGGGGTCTGAATACTTTCTGTACCTACTGTACATACATGCACACATGCAAATTCTGAGGGGTGAAATCCTGCTGACAGATTCCCTTTAATAGCCACATGTTTTTATATTGTAAGCAAAAAGACCTGATCTACTGTAAAGACTGAAGCAAACAGATGCATTTCAAAGCAATTATACGTGTTTATTTTTTACATTTGAATCAGCTTGTTTTTTTTAAGTGACATGGGTGGAGATCATGAGATATGTGAGATATCAGGAGATCATGTGACTTATTTCCAGGGGGGGGAAATGCTTTCGTTTTCATCCTCTTTTTCATATGTTTGCATAGGTCTTCCATAGACCGCAATGTAATAAAAAAAGGATTAAGTTTTCATGAGTTTTTTAAATTAAAAAAATCCCAGTAGACAGCGTATTATGCATTCTGCTAAAAAAAACGGCTGTCAAGCGGATGTCCATTTCACATACGCTTTTCCTATTGTGCTATATATAATACAATTGTATCTGTGTGAATACTTTTTTTCACAGTACATTAGACACGTCAAGTACACCACAAAAACGCAGTGTGAGACAAGAGTTATTGGGCCGGAGTCACACTAAATGTATGAAAAATCGGTCCAAGTCTCCCTGCCGAGAGTCGCACGAGTGTAATGCGAGTGTCATGCGACTACAATCCGATTTTTCACACCTAGCATCCGATTTACATACGAATGCAATGTGATTTTAACATGAGCTTTTACATACAGCAGTTCTCTGTCACTTAGGCTACTTTCACACATCAGGTTTTTAGCATCAGGCACAATCCGGTGAATGTTGGAAAAAACGGATCCAGCGCAGATTGTGAAAAACTGATGCGATGGATCCGTTTTTTCGACGGATCCAACTAGCATATCCAGATAATTGGATAAAAAAAAAAATTGGAGCATGCTCAGTTTAAAAAAACAGAATCCGGTTCCGGATCCGGCACCTTCCGGCTCCCATAGGCTTCCATTCTAGCAAACAGCCGGAAGCGCTAGATCCGGCGCTTCCGGCTTTTTCGTTGGAGACAAATAAAGTTGCTATGGACTTTTTTTCCCCAGAAACCGAAAACGGCAGATTTGCCGCAATATTCACCGGATCGGTTTTTTTTTTTTTAGATTTAGCCAGATTGAGCCTGACGGGGAAAACCTGATGTGTGAAAGTAGCCTTACACATCGTTTTCAAAGGAAAAATTTGTCAAAACACATGCACATGGAGCGCCCCCAGACGCAGGGCCGCGGGGTACTCGGTACCGGGCCTCTCTGTCTCGGTCCTGGGGTTGTCACGGTGGCTAGACCCGGTCCGTGAACCTGCTAAGGGGCGTCCAATGAAAGGTGTTGTGATGGTGCGTGGTGCAAGATGCGATGAATAACGAGGACACAGGGTTGCAGTCTCTTTACCTTTTTACTGAAGGCTTCGGGATCCGCAATCCAGAGCACTGCTAACAGGGCTGACTGAGACCGGCCGGTCCGAAGGCACATCCAGAGTTCCCTTTGCAGGTGGAAATCAGTGCCTACCTTCTAGCGCCTGTGTGTTGTAGTACCTCCCTGCTGAGCACCACGGGATAGCCCTCACAACTGTTGTGTCTGTTTCTGATGTCCTTTCTCTCTCTCTGTCCCCTAGATGATATGGCTAGGATGCACCCGTATGACGGGGTAGGCCTGGAGTTATTCTGGGACCCTAGAGACGCCCCTCTTCCACAATTGCCTCCTTTGTCTTCGTTAGGTGATTTAGGTGAGACAGCCAACCTATAATTAACTGTCCTGCCGCTGTTTAAAGTAATACGTAGAGTCTCTTACTTCCTCGGTGCTCCGGCCACCGGCTACACGCCTCAGAAGGATGTTGCCACGGTCTTAAGGGCACGACTCCTTCTGGTTCTCTCGCCTCTGTGCTAAGATCTCGCTTCTCACTTCTCCGCAATATACTCTGCCTCGTGTCCTTTCTAAGGAGCCTGCCGCTATACCTCACAGGCACAGCTCCGTAACGATCTGTCCTTTTAGCTAGGCCACTGTCCGGATCCCACCCCTGATAGGTCTTCTCCCGAACTCTCTTGGGCTGCTTTCTCCCTAACTTCCTGTCCAACCCCCAGTTTTACCAAAGTGTGAGGAGTGGCCTAATAGATAGAACCACCCCCCCTGGTGGCCGGAGTGTGGAGTGTAGTGTGTGTCTGTGATACCTGGTCAGGTGAACTCCTTTAGTGCAGTCAGACGTAACATCACCCCCCTTAGTGGCAGAGCGACATTACTGCAACGACCAGGACTCTGGGGCGCTGCACACACATATAAATCTAATATATAAAGCTGAATGTGTGTGTGTGTGTGTATGTGTGTATGTCCGGGATTGGCATCTGCACCATCGCAGCTACAGCCACAAAATTTTGCACAGTCACACATCTGGACCCCGAGAGCATCATAGGCTATGTTGTGAGGCAAAATTTTAACCCCACGCATTCCAATTCACCAAACAATTTTGCCCCTATCTACATAATGGGGAAAAAGTTAAAGGAAAAGTGTTGGAAACAAATTGTCAGCTGCCAGATGTGAACAAGGGGGACTTAAAGAGTGAGAGCGATGGTGCTAAAGAGTATATACCATACAGTTGCTAAGGTGGGGCCCCGACATCGGATACTCACCACACACGGGGATATGAACACACACAAAATGCGCCACACACTACCACGTGCTTGAACACATATACCACCCTCAGCACACATTTCACCACACATACACCAACCTCGCCACATAAAAGTCGAAACACAAAAGTCACCGCTCAAAACTTGCCACATGCAAAACTCGCTACATGCAAAACTCACTTCATGGAAAACTCGCCACACGCAAGACTTGCACACGCGGAAAAATTGCCACATGCACAAAAGTTGCAACACATGCAAAAGTTGCCTCACACAAAACTTGCATATACTCAAAACACACCACACATAAAACTCGCCACGCGCAAAACTCGCCATGAGCAAAACTTGCTGCACACAACTTGCTACACTTAACTGTCACATGCAACTCAACACACAAAAAGTTGCTACACGCATGTCACCACACAAAACTCATCTCACAAAAGTCGCTATATGCATGTTGCCACACGCAACTCAACACACACAACTTGAAACATGAAACTCAGCCTAAAACACACACAAGTCTGGTATTATCCTTCAAAAATAAAAATCTGATTAATAAGCAGACAAACTACAAGAGCAACAAATGTACCATATAGGAAATACGGCAGCTGTCAGTCACATGACCTGTCTATTATGTGTATGTGTGAGCTAATATATACTGCCAGGGGGAGGGCTTCCTGTTGGCTGGGGATTTATCAGGCTGCCAATTTAGCTTACAAATACTGAGGTAAAAATACTGACCAAATAATGTGTGAACGAGGTTTAATACAGGAGGAGATGACATACAGGTACATACTATATACAGGGGTGATGACACACAGGTATATACTATATACAGGAGCAGATGACACACAGGTATATACTATATACAGGAGGAGATGACATACAGGTATATACTATATACAGGAGGAGATGACATACAGGTATATACTATATACAGGAGGAGATTACATACAGGTATATACTATATATAGGACGAAATGACATACAGGTATATACTATATACAGGGGAGATGACACACATGTATATACTATATACAGGAGGAGATGACTTACAGGTATATACTATATACAGGAGGAGATGACATACAGGTATATACTATATATAGGATGAGATGACATACAGGTATATACTATATACAGGAGGAGATGACACACAGGTATATACTATATACAGGAGGAGATGACATACAGGTATATACTATATAAAAGAGGAGATGACACATAGGTATATACAGGAGGAGATGACATACAGCAGGTATATACTATATACCTCCTGCATATAGTATAGTATATACCTGTATGTCATATACAGGTATATACTATATACAGGAGATGACATACAGGTATATACTATACATAGGAGGAAATGACATACAGGTATATACTATATACAGAAGAGATGACATACAGGTATATACTATATACAGGAGGAGATGCCACATAGGTATATACAATATACGGGAGGAGATGACATACAGCAGGTATATACTATTTACAGGGGAGATGACATACAGGTATATGCTATATACAGGGGAGATGACATACAGGTGTATACTATATATAAGGGAGATGACAAACATGTATATACTGAGGGGAAAATGAGAGGAGTGAGGGAAAATAGTGGAGTGATCAGAAAATGAGGGATGTGAGGTCGAAATGACAAGTGTTAGAGGGGAATGAGAGGAGTGAGGGGGAAAATAAGAGGAGTGAGGGGGGAAATGAGAGGTGTGAGGGAGAAAGTGAGAGAAGTGAGGTGCTAAATGAGAGGGGTGATGGGAAAATAAGAGAAGTGAGGTGCTATAACTAACCAGAGATATTTGCTATGCCCAGGAAACGCCGGGCTCTTCAGCTAGTAATAGAATAAAAGCCAGCAATTCATGTACCGCATACAGTAAAATCAAAGAGTGACAGGCTGCAATAGAATAGATATATACACATAGAATACATAGATATATAGATGTCAGTGACACACACACACACACACACACATATATACAGTGCCTACAAGTAGTATTCAACCCCCTGCAGATTTAGCAGGCTTACACTTTTGGAATTAACTTGGCATTGTGACATTTGGACTGTAGATCAGCCTGGAAGTGTGAAATGCACTGCAGCAAAAAAGAATGTTATTTCTTTGTTTATTTTTTTTTTTAAATTGTGAAAAGTTTTTTCAGAGGGTCATTTATTATTCAACCCCTCAACCCCCCAGAATTCTGTTTGGTTCCCCTAAAGTATTAAGAAGTAGTTCAGGCACAAAGAACAATGAGCTTCACATGTTTGGATTAATTATCTCTTTTTCCAGCCTTTTCTGACTATTTAAGACCCTCCCCAAACTTGTGAACAGCACTCAAACATGGTCAACATGGGAAAGACAAAGGAGCATTCCAAGGCCATCAGAGACAAGATCGTGGAGGGTCACAAGGCTGGCAAGGGGTACAAAACCCTTTCCAAGGAGTTGGGCCTACCTGTCTCCACTGTTGGGAGCATCATCCGGAAGTGGAAGGCTTATGGAACTACTGTTAGCCTTCCACGGCCTGGACAGCCTTTGAAAGTTTCCTCCCGTGCCGAGGCCAGGCTTGTCCGAAGAGTCAAGGCTAACCCAAGGACAACAAGGAAGGAGCTCCGGGAAGATCTCATGGCAGTGGGGACATTGGTTTCAGTCAATACCATAAGTAACGTACTCCACCGCAATGGTCTCCGTTCCAGACGAGCCCGTAAGGTACCTTTACTTTCAAAGCGTCATGTCAAGGCTCATCTACAGTTTGCTCATGATCACTTGGAGGACTCTGAGACTGACTGGTTCAAGGTTCTCTGGTCTGATGAGACCAAGATCGAGATCTTTGGTGCCAACCACACACGTGACGTTTGGAGACTGGATGGCACTGCATACGACCCCAAGAATACCATCCCTACAGTCAAGCATGGTGGTGGCAGCATCATGCTGTGGGGCTGTTTCTCAGCCAAGGGGCCTGGCCATCTGGTCCGCATCCATGGGAAGATGGATAGCACGGCCTACCTGGAGATTTTAGCCAAGAACCTCCGCTCCTCCATCAAGGATCTTAAGATGGGTCGTCATTTCATCTTCCAACAAGACAACGACCCAAAGCACACAGCCAAGAAAACCAAGGCCTGGTTCAAGAGGCAAAAAATCAAGGTGTTGCAGTGGCCTAGTCAGTCTCCTGACCTTAACCCAATTGAAAACTTGTGGAAGGAGCTCAAGATTAAAGTCCACATGAGACACCCAAAGAACCTAGATAACTTGGAGAAGATCTGCATGGAGGAGTGGGCCAAGATAACTCCAGAGACTTGTGCCGGCCTGATCAGGTCTTATAAAAGACGATTATTAGCTGTAATTGCAAACAAAGGTTATTCCACAAAATATTAAACCTAGGGGTTGAATAATAATTGACCCACACTTTTATGTTTAAAATTTATAAAAATTTAACTGAGCAACAAAACTTTTTGGTTTGTAAGATTTATGCATCTGTTAATAAATCCTGCTCTTGTTTGAAGTTTGAAGGCTCTAACTTATTTGCATCTTATTAAACCTGCTAAATCTGCAGGGGGTTGAATACTACTTGTAGGCACTGTATATGTACTGTATATATTACATACACAGATAGAAGAAAAGCTGGCAATTCATCTGCCGTGTACTGTAAAATCACTGCAGGAGCCGACAGGATAGAAGAGCTGGATTACGTACAGTAAATACCTATAGAATACGTAGATATATAGATGTCCGTGACAAATACAATTACTACAGTGTGTGTGCAAATTGCTGGAAAAAAATGGCGTGGGCTTCCATGCAATTTTAGTAACCAGCAGAGGGAAAGCCGATAGCTGGGGTCGATGTTTATAGCCTGAGAAGGGGGTAATACCCATGGAGTTTCACAGGCTATTATTATCAGCTCACAACTGTATACTTATTCTTTATTGGCAATTACAATGGGGGACCCTAAAAAAAATGACTTAGGGTCCCCCTATAAATAATAACCAGCAAAGGCTATGCAGACAGCTGCAGGCTGATATTAATAGCCTAGGAAGGGGCCTTGGATACTTGCCCTCCCCAGGCTAAAAACATCAGCTCTCAGCCACCCCAGAAAAGGCACCTATGTGACATCAGAGCGAGTACCGTGGGAAATTTTCCTACGGCGCTCGCATTGATGTCAGAAAGGTGAAGTGAGTTCATTGGCTGTGAACTAGCAGGACTTGTCTGATGGCACTGCAAGCAAGAGAACTTTCTCATGCTCGCAGAGCCATCAGATAGGTAATAGCAGTTCACAGAGACACACTGAGCACATGGTGGGGCCAGTATCCATGTAGGATTAATATCAGGCTCTACGTGAGGCATTCCGTCTACACTGGCAGCGCCGCCAAGCTCTCTGATTGGCTGCTGCACTATAGATATGACATCACATACCGGGAGAAGTGGCAGAGACTCACTGGTGGACCCGGGGATGTTGATTACAAAACTTTTTTTAATTTTTTTATATTAAACTGCCCCATGGATGAAGATTAACTGACGGGGACAACCCATTCATTCACTTACATAGTGTATATTAGACGAATAGCATGCACGTACCTGGCTGTTATTTTGTAGTATGATCAGGTGTTGATGGTTGACAGCCACATAGCAAGGGGTGAGAATGCTGGGCTCACTGATTCTTTTTACAAGGAAGACACTGTGATCAAAGAGTGGAAGTGCAGATACCGTTTCTAGGGAGATGAGATTAGATCATTAGTTAATTAGCATGTACTTGCAGAAGTTTGGATTGTTTTAAATTTTACTGCTGCAAATATTTAGGGTACTGTCACACAGTGCAATTTTGATCGCTACGACGGCACGATTCGTGATGTTGCAGCGTCGTATAAGTATCGCTCCAGCGTCGTATACTGCGGTCACACGTTGCAATACACTGCGGTCACACGTTGCAATACACTGCGCTGGAGCGATAATTTCATGACGTATTTGCGATGTAGAAGCCGTTGGTTACTGTGCGCACATCGTATACAACCTGTGTCACACGATGCAATCATGCCGCCACAGCGGGACACTAGACGACGAAAGAAAGTTTCAAACGATCTGCTACGACGTACGATTCTCAGCGGGGATCCGGATCGCAGGAGCGTGTCAGACACAACGATATCGTAACAGTATCGCTAGAACGACACGAATCGTGCCGTTGTAGCGATAAAAATTGCACTGTGTGACAGTACCCTTAGGGTATGTTCACACGTATTGTATTTGCAGTGGATCTACACAGAGAAAATCCAGAAATATCTGTAGGAAAGCCAATAGCGGCAGATGTATGCCAAATGAGCAGTTCCCAATGTCAATTTCTCTGCAGGCTTCACATATAAAATACTCGCCTCTTCTACCACTCCTAGCTTTGTTACTATACCAGGTATGGTGCATCTGGACTCCAGGAATATCATTTATTCCAATGGAAAATATGTAACCTCTACTTTACTGTACCAGTCATAAGGTGAAAAGTCAAGATGCACTGTGATTGGCAAAAGAACACTGATTGGAGCTAGGAAGTCAGCTTGAGCATCATAGTTTGTTTTTTATACTTTTCTACTTCAGAGTTGTTTTTTTAATCTAAATTTGCAGATTAGACTGCAGGACCATAAGTAATCTGCAGCAATATCTGTAAACCTTGAGCTTTTATCGCATTTTTCCCACAAAAGATATTATTATTTTAAAGTCGTTTGGCACTTGTTTATGTTTGTTGCTTCTTTACACAGGTTGACAACGATCATTCTGTTCTCATACACTATCATGCTATGAGCAGCTCATCTCCTGATTACACACACACAAACACACACACAGACACACACACACACACACACACACACACACACACACACACACACACACACCCAGAACACATACATGTACACAGAGCACAAACACACATAAGTATACACAGAGCACATTCACACACATATGTACAAAGCAAACACAGGTATATATGAGCACATACATACACAAACATGTACACACAGTGGACTCACACACGTGTACACAGAGCACATACACACATATATACACATATAGGGCACCTATACACACATATGCAAAGCACATATACACTTATAAATGTATACCCAGAGCGCATAACCAAACGAGTAAAATATAGAGAGCACACACAGTATACCCAGAGCACATACACGCATAAGTATACAAAGAGCAAACACATATGTATACAAAAAGCAAATACACATATTTATACACAGAGCGCCCACACACATGTTTTCACAGAGCACATACACATGTTTACACAGAGGACATATACACACACACACACACACATAAAGCACATAAACATATAGATGTGCACAGTGCACATACATACTCATATTGTACAGTGAGGGAAATAAGTATTTGATCCCTTGCTGATTTTGTAAGTTTGCCCACTGACAAAGACATGAACAGTCTATAATTTTAAGGGTAGGTTAATTTTAACATTGAGTGATACAAAATAAAAAATAAAATACAGAAAATAACATTGTATAAATTATATAAATGTATTTGCATTTCGCAGTGAGAAATAAGTATTTGATATCTTACCATCTATTAAGAGTTCTGGCTCCTACAGACCAGTTGCACACTCCTAATCAACTCATCACCTGCATTAAAGACAGCTGTCTTACATAGTCACCTTTATAAGACTCCTGTCCACAGAC
Source organism: Ranitomeya variabilis (assembly GCF_051348905.1). Taxonomy (NCBI): domain Eukaryota; kingdom Metazoa; phylum Chordata; class Amphibia; order Anura; family Dendrobatidae; genus Ranitomeya; species Ranitomeya variabilis. Next base: position 471,498,344 of record NC_135235.1, on the reverse strand, counting down.
TCAATCAGTTAGACTCTAACCTCTACAACATGGGCAAGACCCATGAGCTTTTTAAGGATGTAAGGGACAAGATCATAGACCAGCACAAAGCTGGAATGGGCTACAAAACCATAAGTAAGGCACTGGGTGAGAAGGAGACAACTGTTCGTGCAATAGTAAGAAAATGGAAGAAATACAAAATGACTGTCAATTGACATCGATCTGGGGCACCATGCAAAATCTCACCTCGTGGAGTATCCTTGATCATGAGGAAGGTGAGAGATCAGCCTAAAACTACACAGGGGGAACTTGTTAATGATCTCAAGGCAGCTGTGACCTTTATGCCGTAAAGGTTTAAAATCCTGCAGTGCCCGCAACGTCCCCCTACTCAAGAAGGCACATGTGCAGGCTCATCTGAAGTTTGCCAATGAACACCTGGATGAGTCTGTGAGTGATTGGGAGAAGGTGCTGTGGTCAGATGAGACAAAATTTAGGTCTTTGGCATTGACTCAACTCGCTGCATTTGGAGGAAGAGAAATGCTGCCTATGACCCAAAGAACACTGTCCCCTCTGTTAAGCATGGAGGTGGAAACATTATGTTTTGGGGGTGAATGGATGGAGCCATGTACCGTAAAATCCTGAGTGATAACCTCTTTCCTTCCGCCAGGACATTAAAAATAAAATAGGTTGCAGCAAGACTATGACCCAAAACATACAGCCAAGGCAACAAAGGAGTGGCTCAAAAAGAAGCACATTAAGGTCATGGAGTGGCCTAGCCAGTCTCCAAACCTTAATCCCATAAAAAACTTATGGAGGGAGTTGAAGCTCCGAGTTGCCAAGCGACAGCCTCAAAATCTAAATGCTTTAGAGATGATCTGCAAAGAGTAGTGGACCAAAATTCCTCCTGACATGTGTGCAAACCTCATCATCAACTACAAAAAAGTCTGACTGCTGTGCTTGCCAACAAGGGTTTTGCCACCAAGCATTTAGTCTTGTTTGCCAGAGGGATCAAATACTTATTTCTCACTGCAAAATGCAAATAAATTTATATAATCTATACAATGTGATTTTCTGGATTTTATTTTTGATATTCTATCTCTTAATGTTAAAATTAACCTGCTCTTAAAATTATAGACTGTTCATGTATTTGTCAGTGAGCAAGCTTACAAAATCAGCAATGGATCAAATACTTATTTCCCCCACTGCACATGTATAATCACACGCACTGTAGAGGACTTACCAACCTGTCTCCTCCTGTTTACTTATTCTACACTCCTGCAGGGTACAGGACCTTTAGTCACATGACTGTGATGTTTCCAAAGGTCCTGCTCCATGATGTTTCCAAAGGTCATGCTCCTCTTTTAAGATTGGAAACTGAACTAATAATGCAAGACTGGTATTATTAGTACATATTCCACCTGTAATGACCAGTGGCTCTGTTTGACCCCCATTGCCCCCAAGCCTAGACCTGGGTGGGGGTCACAGGATGTTGTCCTTCACTGAAAGGCAGCTATTTGCAGTGATATATATATATATTGTATAGCTGAAGAGCCCGGCTTTGCTGTGGTTAGTCCCATGCCCATATACCCATCATACACATCCTCCATCTCGTAGTCCCGTGCCCATATACCTATTATACATAACCTTCATCCCATAGTCCCATGCCCATATACCCATCATACACATACTCCATCCCATAGTCCCGTGCCCATATACCCATCACACATAACCTCCATTCCATAGTCCCATGCCCATATACCCATCACACATCCTCCATCCCATAGTCCTGTGCCCATATAACCATCATACACAACACAACCTCCATCCCATAGTCCCGTGCCCACATTCCCATCACACATCCTCCATCCCATAGCTCTGTGCCCATATTCCCATCATACATATCCTCCATCCCATAGTCCCATGCCCATATTCCCATCATACATATCCTCCATCCCATAGTTCTGTGCCCATGTACCTATCACACATCCTCCGTCCCATAGTTCCGTGCCCATATACCCATTATGACATCATCTTAGCCATGGCAACCATTCTCACATCATCGTCGCCATGGCAACCTATTATGACATCATTGTCACCATGGCAACCATTATGACTTAACCATCACCATTAAAACCTATTATGACATCATCGTTGCCATGGCAACCATTATGACAGCACCGTCACCATTGCATCCTATTATGACATCTTCATCACCATGGCAACCATTATGGCATCATCTTTGCCATGGCAACCTTTATGATATCATTGTCACCATGGCAACCATTATGACATCATCGTCGATATACATACACACGCATACATTCGTTTTTATGTATATAGATAATGACAATTACTCTTTAAGGGTTTATATACACCATGGAAGTTCTTTTTTTGTTTGTTTCTGCTTTCAGCACATACTTTAGCCTGCCCGATTCTGTGAAGAATACTTACCCAAAAAGAGCAGTTTGGCCTGTTGGACATTCATATTGTCCAAAGATCTCAGCTCCTGTATGAGGACTTGCTGTACCGATTGCAGATTCAGACGATTCTGCACAGAAGAAGGAATGTATGCCAGCAACTCTTGTCTATTAAATAGAAAATATGAATAAAGTTAATTCTCTCTATATATATCATTTTATTTCCAGATACAACCATATTTTGTTTAATTTTTACTTTGCTTAGTGGTACACAAGATACTTAGTACACTTAATAGTATTTTGTATAAATGTTAGAGAAAAATCCATGTAAGCAAATCCACAAGTTTCCTAACATGCCTAAAGCCAGCCATTATGATTTCACTGAAGTCAATGCCTAGCATAGACTATCATTGTGTCTAAGTCTAATACAAAACTTTAGCAAAGTATATGGAGTGTTATTTTGTCCATTACCTCTTCTGATGTGCAGTGGGGAGATAAGTGTTAGCATAACGTCTATTCATTGATGTTAATGGCTGACTATTGGTATGATAGCCTAAACTTTTTGTTTATAAAGTAAGTGTATCTCATAAGTCTTTAGGTCACAGGTGTACTTGCACCTTCAACTATCTGGTCATTAAAATGCTTGTCTGTGTCTGGTGGTTCTCCCATATATTTACCATTTCATAGAGATGTGGGTGCATGGGTGGGAGGAAGAACAATTAAGTACAACTCCCCACCTCTGATTGCTGTCACACGTCCTACAATGTGTTCTGATGGTGATGCTCCCTACCTCTGATTGCTGTCTCATCTCCTGCAATATATTCTAATCAGGTACGGACTGGGGCAGAAATTCAGTCCTGGCATTTGAAATCACACAGGCCCATGTTGTCCCCGTCCCCATGAACCAGACGGGATATATTACTAATATTACCCTGGATGGAGGAAAGGAAGATTTTCTACAAGACCAATATTTCTAATGATACCCGTGGCCTGCTGGGGTAAATGATGAAGTCAGCAACTTTGAGCTCCATTATTAGTATTATATTTTATTATAAAATCACAACTCTTAACAGTATGGGTGTCTTGAGAATACCGATTCTGTTAACAACATAGCAGACAACGCAGCCCATAACTAAACAGGCCCTTCTGGCACTTGCCAGAATTGTCAGATGGCCAGTCCGGCCCTGATTCTAATGGTACAACTCCCCACCTCTGATTGCTGTCTCATCTCCTGCAATGTGTTCTGTTGGTGCAGCTCCCCACCTCTGATTACTGTCTCATCTCCTGCAATATATACTGATGGTACAAATTCCCTTTGCTTGCTGTCTGCTGTCTGTCATCTGCTGATTTACCATCTAGAAACATATTTTAATGTGCCTGCTAATTCATTGGTATAATTCATTTGGTGCATTGTACTCACTGTTGCATATTGATGACTGGGATCAGTGTAGCTCTTATCTGGTGGAAGGTGTTATAACAAATAGATTTAGCCAGACCCAATGTCTTTGATCATCTAACCACCCCCTGGTGTGCTGGTCCCAGCTGCCAAATTATCCCCAACCAGTTCCCACAATCCATCTCTTCTTCAGTATTGTGGACTATAAATTTAGAAACATCCTTAGGGGTGCGCGCATGAGTCAGGTAACCCACACTCTACTCTCCCTTCTATCCACGTGCTTTATTCCTATCCTCCTATGTTCCCTTGCAATTCACATTCACCGCCCAATCCCCCCTCCATCGCGACTCATATACATCAGCTCCTCTCTCCTTCCCTCTCCCATGTACAGCTCCCATGCACTTCTCACCTTCCTGAAAAACCTCAGCCCATCTTGCCCAAACACACTACACAAAAACTTTGTACAATTCCAAAAACTACTTGCTCTTTATCTTCCTACTCCTACTGATTTCAGGGGACATCTCCCCCAACCCCGGTCCACCATCACCCAACCTCAACCCCTACCCTACCTCACATCGAAACCTTACTAGTCTTACTAATATTATTTGCACTCCTTCATCTCCTTCTTTTAATTGTGCCCTTTGGAATCCACGGTCTGTATGTAACAAGCTTCCTTTCCTACACAATTACTTTCTGAAAAACTCTCTTAATCTGTTGGCCCTCACGGAAACCTGGATTCAGGATTCTGACACTGTCTCTCCTGCTGCCATTTTCCATGGTGGCTTACAATTCTCACATTCCCTGAGACCCACAAACAGACATGGTGGTGGAGTCGGCATACTCTTGTCCCCACAATGCACTTTCCAGGTCATCCCCCCAGCTCCATCACTCTCATTCCCTTCTTTTGAGGAACACACTATCAGGCTCTTTCATCCCCTCTCCCTCAGAGGAGCAGTCATATACCGGCCCCCAGGCTCACCCACCCACTTTCTGGACCATTTTTCTGCCTGGTTGCCACACTTCATGTCCTCAGAACTACCAACCCTTATCCTGGGAGACTTCAACATCCCCATTAACAGCCTCACTTCCACATCTGCATCCCAGCTTCTATCACTAACCACTTCTCTAGGCCTCTCATAGCTCTCAACCTCTGAAACACACAAAGACGGTAACACCCTTGACCTGGTCTTTGGCTCTGCTCAATCTCCTACTTAGATAACTCACCGCTTCCCCACTCTGACTACAACATTCTCTCCTTCACACTCACAATTCCTCGCCCACCCCAGCACACTCCTACCTACCACACATTCAGAAATCTATATATGTAATCAAAAGCCACCAAATTAACCTGTAACTGAGGGTATATAACCCTCCCTGGACACCCCAGGCGGGTCCAATAAAATGGACAACTCCAATCAGATGCAAACCAAAGAACAAGGAGTATAGAAATCCAAACCATCATATTAAAACCAAGAACAAACTTTTATTGAATAAATTACACAATAACAACAAGTCTAAGATAGTACAATAAGTACATATGGTAACCAATATATATTAACACAGAGGTATCAAAAGGAGACCTTAACGGTATGCTGGGTTAAATGCACGCTACGCAGTACATCCCAAACATGAGCAGTAGTGCAAAAGCTCATTGGGCTCTTGGGCCCTGCAGTGACGGCCTTCAGTTGTTACTGGTGTGGTGCGCCAGTGCGCATGCGCCGTTTACCGGCCACACTTCCGGTGTGTGGTGTATATAAACATGGGAGACAGAGGAAAGGATGAACCCTGTTGATAAAGCTATACCGCGAAACGCGCGTCCGGGGCCGCCGGGTGAAGTGCAGGTTACTCCCCTTGATACTGAACATGGGTAAGCGTGTAACTATAATGTCTTAATGGTGGGCCTTGGACTTTGTGCCTCATATGGGGATGGTGCATTATTGTGCATTTCGCACTACCTGTTATAATGTCCTAGCTGTCGCCATTTCTTTACTTTTGCACTACTGCTCATGTTTGGGATGTACTGCGTAGCGTGCATTTAACCCGGCATACCGTTAAGGTCTCCTTTTGATACCTCTGTGTTAATATATATTGGTTACCATATGTACTTATTGTACTATCTTAGACTTGTTGTTATTGTGTAATTTATTCAATAAAAGTTTGTTCTTGGTTTTAATATGATGGTTTGGATTTCTATACTCCTTGTTCTTTGGTTTGCATCTGATTGGAGTTGTCCATTTTATTGGACCCGCCTGGGGTGTCCAGGGAGGGTTATATACCCTCAGTTACAGGTTAATTTGGTGGCTTTTGATTACAGATATACATGTGAATTTTCTGTGTCTTTCGCAGTTTCCAATCATAAGCCCATGGATTTTCACACAAGGGACCAGACATGGTTGTCTTGCTTACAAGAGGTTTTCAAGGGAGACTCTAGTGGTATTTTAGACACGAGTAATGGGGACTCTAAAGAAAGGATTGTCAGATTGAGAACCTTGCTGCACAGGCGGACGAAATTATGGTGGAATAGGGCGACCCTGGGCCAATATCTGGCTCGAGGCCTGATTCCCAGGGGGCTACGCATTCAAATTTTTCCATCATTCCCCGTTGATGACGAGACCTTCAGAGGAGAGTGGGAGGAGCTTGCCACAAGGTGTTCCAAGAGTTTCATTGAACTACTTATGAAATTAGACGAAGCAAAGTTATCAGACCTGGAAAAAGAGATTGACGATATCCAGGTGCTGATTAAGGATGAGTTGACACCTGAGGCGTTGGAAAAATTGAATGGGGACTTGGACAAGGATTTCTCTAAATGGGAACAGGAAATAAGTGCTGTAAAAACAAAAAAACTGCAGCGGGATAACTCTGACTATTGTGAGAATAGAGTTTATCAATGGAGGACAAATAGAGCCAAGAATCGTCCCCCACCCCAAATGAGATCAGGTTCCGTTTCCTCTATGACTTCTATGGATGAGTCAAGTGCAGCATCTGATCAATCTACACTGGCTGGTGGTGATAAGAGTAGGAAGACCCAACCAGGCAGAGCTGCTAAAGGGAAGTATATGACCAACAAGAGGAAATTCGCCTCTCCACCAAATTATGAGCGAAAAGCGAAAAATACCAACCTAGAGGTGATTAACTTATCCACTTATCCCCTATCTGAAACGCAGATTGAAGTATTAAAACTTGGCCTTAACTTTGTTCCGTCTAACCATTTTGATTTTTTCACAGCCTTAAAAGACACGCATCTATTCTGCCGAAAGCTTCTCCTCATGAAACTACATGGTCAGAAAAATGCTGGTTGTAGTGTATTGAATGATGCAGAGGCTACAGCACTCTCGGCATTGGAAGATCTAATTAAGGAACAACAGCCTGACCATATAGGTAAATTTCCAACATCGATTATTTCCAGATCTACCACCTTCCCCCCCTGTCACTATGCCCCCAGATAGATATCTTTTGTAGGTTAGTCACTGAGGACCTTGTGAGGATACCGAGAAACCTCTACAGGGATAACCTGACATTACATCAAAGGAGGGCATTGGAGGAACTACAGTCTCTTGACACAGTGGTCATCAAGCCAGCGGACAAGGGGGGCAATGTGGTGGTCTGGCCTGTCGAGAAATACGAGAGAGAGGCTTTGAGGCAGCTTAGAAATAAAGAAACGTATCGTGTCTTAACTCAGAATCCCACTCAGGTATTCCTGAAAAAATTGGAACACATTGTGGCACCAGCATATGAGCTGGGCATTATACCCAAGAAGGTACTGGATGGCCTATTGCCCAGATTTCCTAGGGTCGCCACCTTCCATGTCCTGCCCAAGGTGCACAAGGACGCTGTTAATCCACCGGGTGGACCTATTGTCTCTGGCATAGGAGGGCTATGTGAAAATGTGTGTAAATTTATTGATTTCTACCTAAAGACACTGGTGGAGACTTTGCCCTCCTATGTCAGAGACACTACTGACGTATTGAGAAGGGTGGATGGGCTGTCTCTGGAGGCAGGTATGCTTCTGGTCACAATTGATATAGAGTCTTTGTACACATCAATCAGACATGAAGATGGATTAAGGGCTGCCCGCTTCTTCCTCGAGACTACCAACTGGGATGGCCACTTTTTGGAATTTATTTTGGAGTTGTTGGAATTTGTTTTGACTCACAATTTTTTTGTGTTTAAGGATAAATTTTATTTGCAGACACAGGGTACTGCGATGGGTGCGGCATGTGCTCCGTCGTATGCAAATTTATTTTTAGGTTTTTGGGAAAGGCACATTTTTCAGGGTGACGGGGCACATATCGCGGACCCGGTGGTGGGCTGGTTTCGCTACATCGATGATGTTCTTATGATTTGGAACGGTGGCGAGACCAGCCTAACCAGATTCATGCAGGAACTCAATAACAACAACTTCAATTTAAAATTCACGTACACTTGGCACAGGAATAAAATTGATTTTCTGGATATCACTTTGTGTGTAGCCGAGGATGGCTCCATTGAGACTGATTTATACAGGAAAGAGACATCTGTAAATGCTTTACTGCATGCCTCCTCGGCACACAATTATTCAGTTATTAAAGCCATTCCAGTTGGGCAATTCTTGAGGAACAGGCGGGTTTGTTCTACGGAGGCCCGCTTCGAGAGACAGTCCACCATCCTCACTGAGCGTTTTAGGGCCCGGGGATACAGTCGTCGGTGCATCAGGGCAGGATAGATGGGCTAGATCCTCACGTAGGGAGGATCTACTACGTCAACTAAATTCAATAAATCAACTCAGGAGTCTGAGGTTAGGTTTATCTCTACGTCTAGTTGCCGGTGGAATCTGATCCGTGAAAGCCTTAATAAACATTGGCCCATTCTGTTAACTGATAGCATTCTGGCTTCACAACTCACTCAATTCCCTTTGATGACACAACGCAGGGGTAGAAACCTGAAGGATAACCTGGTTAAAAGCCACTATGTGGCAAAAACCAGGAGCCCCTTTGGTGCAGGTGGCCCAAGACAGGGCTGCTTCCCCTGCGGTTCATGTGTCGCGTGTCCTAACATCCTTAGATGTGGGACCTTCAAAACATCTAATGGGAGCAGGGAATTCAAGATACGGGAGTTTATATCATGTAATACTACCTACGTGATATATTATGCGACATGTCCCTGCTCTCTTATCTATATTGGTCTCACATCTAGGGAATTGAAGGTTAGGACACGCGAACATGTACGAGATATTGAGGCTGGGAAGGAAGTCCTAGATGTATCTAGTTTGAAAACCTTACCAAGGCATTTTCGTTTGCATCACGGATCAGATCCCACTGGCCTTAGGGTGAGAGGCATAGACAGGGTTCATGGTGGTATCAGGGGTGGTAATATGGCCAAGGTCCTGGCACAGCGTGAATGTAAGTGGATTATCACCCTGGACACCATTGCCCCGAGAGGGCTCAATGAACAATTAAGTTTTGCCCCCTTCCTGTGATATGATGGGCTTATTTTAGCCCTTTCGTCCGTTCTGTGCAGACTTTCTTGATCTGACATGGGTTGGGCGTATTAGCCCTGCTCCTTTCTATATGATTGTGCTTCTGTCCTCATACTCATTTTTAATTGTTCCTTTTGTCTTTTGTGTTTTTTAGTTTACTAGCTGTACTACCCGGCTTCGCCCGGGTTAATGACTGCTGTTAGCAAAATAGAATGTGTTAACAAAAATTTATTCTGCACACAAAAACCACAAAACAAATAGATAGAAATGTAATTATTAAAAGGCAAAAACTAAGCTAATAGAAGAATTTCACAACATATATTAGCTTTGTTATACTGAGAATGTCTTTGTTGCCTATATTAACCAATCAGAGCTCAGGTTAATTAACTGTAGCAAAATAGAAGCTGAGCTGTGATTGGTTGCTATTGGCAGCCTGATAAATCCCCAGCCAACAGTAAGCCCACCCCCTGGCAGTATATATTAGCTCACACATACACATAATAGACAGGTCATGTGACTGACAGCTGCCGTATTTCCTATATGGTACATTTGTTGCTCTTGTAGTTTGTCTGCTTATTAATCAGATTTTTATTTTTGAAGGACAATACCAGACTTGTGTGTGTTTTAGGGAGAGTTTCATGTGTCAAGTTGTGTGTGTTGAGTTGCGTGTGGCGACATGCATGTAGCGACTTTTGTGAGATGAGTTTTGTGTGGCGACATGCGTGTAGCAACATTTTGTGTGTCGAGTTGCATGTGACAGGTTAGTGTAGCAAGTTGTGTGCAGCAAGATTTGTGCATGGCGAGTTTTGCGCGTGGCGAGTTTTATGTGTGGTGCGTTTTGAGTATGTGCAAGTTTTGTGTGAGGCAACTTTTGCATGTGGTGCAACTTTTGTACATGTGGCAATTTTTCTGTGTGTGCAAGTTTTGCATGAGGTGAGTTTTCCATGAGGTGAGTTTTGCACGTGTGGCGAGTTTTGCGTAAGCCTAGTTTTGCATATGGCGAGTTTTGCATGTAGCGAGTTTTGCGCGTTGCGAGTTTTGAGTGGTGACTTATGTGTTTCGACTTCTATGTGGCGAGGTTGGTGTGTGTGTGGTGAAATGTGTGCTGAGGGTCGTATATGTGTTCAAGCACGTGGTAGTGTGTGGCGCATTTTGTGTTTGTGTTCATATCCCCGTGTGTGGTGAGTATCCCATGTCGGGGCCCCACCTTAGCAACTGTACGGCATATACTCTTTGGCACCATCGCTCTCATTCTTTAAGTCCTCATTGTTCACATCTGGCAGCTGTCAATTTTCCTCCAACACTTTTCCCTTCACTTTTTCCCCATTATGTAGATAGGGGCAAAATTGTTTGGTGAATTGGAACGCGCGGGGTTAAAATTTCACCTCACAACACAGCCTATGATGCTCTCGGGGTCCAGACGTGTGACTGTGCAAAATTTTGTGGCTGTAGCTGCGACGGTGCAGATGCCAATCCCGGACATACACACATACATACATACACACATTCAGCTTTATATATTAGATATACCTGTATGTAATCTCCTGTATATAGTATATACCTGTGTGTCATCTCCCCTATATATAGTATATATCTGTGTGTCATCTCCTCCTGTATATAGTATATACCTGTATGTCATCTCCTCCTATACATAGCATATACCTGTATGTCATCTCCTCCTGTATATACTATATACCTGTAGGTAATCTGCTCCTGTATATACTGTAGTATATACCTGTGTGTCATCTCCTCCTGCATATAGTATATACCTGTATGTCATCTCCTCCTGTATGTAGTATGTACCTGTATGTCATCTCCTCCTCTATATAGTATATACCTGTGTGTCATCTCTCCTGTATATAGTATATATCTGTGTCATCTCCTCCTGTATATAGTATATACCTGTGTGTCATCTCCCCTGTAAATAGTATATACCTGTGTGTCATCTCCTCCTGTATATAGTATATATCTGAATGTCATCTCCTCCTGTATTAGCCCTCGTTCACACGTTATTTGGTCAGTATTTTTACCTCAGTATTTGTAAGCTAAAATGGCAGCCTGATAAATCCCCAGCCAACAGTAAGCCCACCCCCTGGAAGTATATAGTAGCTCACACATACACATAATAGACAGGTCATGTGACTGACAGCTGCCGTATTTCCTATATGGTACATTTGTTGCTCTTGTAGTTTGTCTGCTTATTAATCAGATTTTTATTTTTGAAGGACAATACCAGACTTGTGTGTGTTTTAGGGCGAGTTTCGTGTGTCAAGTTGTGTGTGTTGAGTTGCGTGTGGCGACATGCATGTAGGGACTTTTGTGAGATGAGTTTTGTGTGGCGACATGCGTGTAGCAACTTTTTGTGTGTCGAGTTGCATGTGACAGGTTAGTGTAGCAAGTTGTGTGCAGCAAGTTTTGCACATGGCGAGTTTTGCGCGTGGCGAGTTTTATGTGTGGTGCCTTTTGAGTATGTGCAAGTTTTGTGTGAGGCAACTTTTGCATGTGTTGCAACTTTTGTGCATGTGGCAATTTTTCTGCGTGTGGCAATTTTTCTGCGTGTGCAAGTTTTGCGTGTGGCGAGTTTTCCATGAGGTGAGTTTTGCACGTGTGGCGAGTTTTGCATGTGGAGAGTTTTGCGCGTGGCGAGTTTTGAGCGGCGACTTTTGTGTTTCTACTTTTATGTGGCGAGGTTGGTGTATGTGTGGTGAAATGTGCGCTGAGGGTGGTATATGTGTTCGAGCACGTGGTAGTGTGTGGCGCATTTTGTGTGTGTGTTCATATCCCCGTGGTGGTGTGGTGATTATCCCATGTTGGGGCCCCACCTTATCAACTGTACAGTATATACTCTTTGGCGCCATCGCTGTCATTCTTTAAGTCCCCCTTGTTCACATCTGGCAGCTGTTAATTTGCCTCCAACACTTTTCCTTTCATTTTTTCCCCATTATGTAGATAGGGGCAAAATTGTTTGGTGAATTGGAAAGCGCGGGGTTAAAATTTCACCTCACAACATAGCCTATGACGCTCTCGGGGTCCAGACGTGTGACTGTGCAAAATTTTGTACCTGTAGCTGCGACGCCTCCAACACTTTTCCTTTCACTTTTTCCCCATTATGTAGATAGGGGCAAAATTGTTTGGTGAATTGGAAAGCGTGGGGTTAAAATTTCACCTCACAACATAGCCTATGACGCTCTCAGGGTCCAGACGTGTGACTGTGCAAAATTTTGTGGCTGTAGCTGCGACGGTTCAGATGCCAATCCCGGACATACATACATACATACATACATACATACATACATACACACATACACACATTCAGCTGTATATATTAGATATATTATTTTTGTATACAGCGACCATGAGCCTTGATGCCCCCCCTAGCAGTGCTGGCCGTTTTGTCTGACCGTTTCATATGGATGCCAGAAGATTTTAAGAAGATTCTCATCCCATTAAAGCTGCCCTTTTATATATTTCACTATGTGTTGTTTTACCTGTTATTAGTGTAATATATTATGTATACGGTCCATGTGGTCTGTACATGTATGTTCACCATGTAGTCAACATATTGGACGTCACGCTGTTAGTAATCAATTACACTATTTATACACTATTAGAGTGGGGTTCACATATATGATTGCGGTCATTATGCCTTTTAGTAGTGGCCGTTGATATGCACTAGACTGGATGTTATTTTATCATTCCACAGTAATTATATCTGAGATTATCACTTTTCACTTGTTATGTCCCCACAAATATGGCCGTGCTCATTGGGCTCTTTGAAAATGGCCGCTGGTGTGTGCGCATGCGCACTGGACGTTCCTCTTACCGGTCCCCTCTGGTGGCTATCTATATTTGCGGGGCGCACATTTCATGACGTCACACGGCGGACTTCCGCCTTATGTGCGCCCTGCAGTGACGGCCTTCAGTTGTTACTGGTGTGGTGCGCCAGTGCGCATGCGCCGTTTACCGGCCACACTTCCGGTGTGTGGTGTATATAAACATGGGAGACAGAGGAAAGGATGAACCCTGTTGATAAAGCTATACCGCGAAACGCGCGTCCGGGGCCGCCGGGTGAAGTGCAGGCTACTCCCCTTGATACTGAACATGGGTAAGCATGTAACTATAATGTCTTAATGGTGGGCTGTGGACTTTGTGCCTCATATGGGGATGGTGCATTATTGTGCATTTCGCACTACCTGTTATAATGTCCTAGCTGTCGCCATTTCTTTACTTTTGCACTACTGCTCATGTTTGGGATGTACTGCGTAGCGTGCATTTAACCCGGCATACCGTTAAGGTCTCCTTTTGATACCTCTGTGTTAATATATATTGGTTACCATATGTACTTATTGTACTATCTTAGACTTGTTGTTATTGTGTAATTTATTCAATAAAAGTTTGTTCTTGGTTTTAATATGATGGTTTGGATTTCTATACTCCTTGTTCTTTGGTTTACATTCAGAAATCTACATGCTATTAATAGTGATGAGCAAACGTGCTCGCCACTACTCATTACTCGCCCAAGTATCGGGGTACTCGGGGAACTCGCCCAGCAGCGAGCATTTCTGGGATTATTCGGTGGTAACTGCAGTCTCCACCCAGCAGTTTTGGCGGATTTTAGAGACCCAATCACAGTGCAGGGATTGTCTGCCAGGCCATGAAATGCCGCAGACATCTTTGTTGTGGTCGTGCAGTGATTGGCTGGGCCGTACAGCATCATCCCGAGTATCAGAGACCTGGCGCCGCCCTGCTCGCCTTCTGTTCCTGTTTCAGCGAGAGTAGGGAGAGCTGCTGCTGAGATAGGGTCAGAATCGTGGTTTTAGAGTTAGTGTAATTCTGTAACTCTTACATCCACAACTCCTGATAAACCAACAGTCCTTTTTAGGGCTAATTCGTGGGTCCCGATATTGCAGCGCTAGGTAGGCAGGGCACATCATATCCACATCAGTGCAAGGCTTGCAGGCACTGTATGTGCATCCATTGGTCCCACTGCATCCTTCCCAAAGCTCCATAACTGCCTGCTGCTGCAGCTTATTTACTGTCTATATACCAATTTTATTTTTCCACAAATTCCTCCCCCCCAAAAAAAAATATACAGTCTGTTCTGTCAGACTGAGGCCTGTTGAAAAGTGATAGTTTGTCAGGCATACGTAGCATAGCTGTGTGTGCTACCCTTGTGCTCTTTTTTTTTTTGGTGTTTTAAATTCACCGAAAAAGGCTTCATATATCTCTGTGCTCCAAGTGTGGTCATTGGAGGCCGGTGTACTTATTTTGTGGCTGTGTGATACTTAAATTCTATACAGCGCTATTTAGCATCCCAAAAAATTGAAAGGCCACAGATTTGCCAGTGTGGTATTTCCGTTACAGCCGTCATATATCTCTGTGCTCTAAGTTTGGGCATTGGAGGCCGGTGTACTTATTTTTTGGCTGTGTGATACTCAAATTCTATACAGCGCTATTTAGCATAAATTAACTTTAAAAAAAAAATTTAATACAGTCTGTTAGGTCAAGCTGAGGCCTGCCTGGTGTTTGGGTTTGAAAAATCGTAGATTTGCAGGCATACTGATCACATATTATTTCGCTAGTAATAAAGACATTTGTGTTGAGCATTTGAAATACTGCAGTAGTCCATTTAAAATGGTTAAGGCAAGGGGCAAGGGACGGGGAAGTGGACGTGATGCTGATGGTGCATCCAGAGAACAAGGCCGTGGGCAAGGTGAAAGTGGGCAACAATAAAGACCCACATCTTCTTGCTCGACCTTCCTGTCCCAGTTTCTGGGGGACCGCAGCACACCACTATTGAAGCCAGAGCAGTGTGAAACGGTTGTTGGTTGGATAGCAGATAATGCTTCCAGTCACTTAGCCACCACCACCACCTTGTCTTCCACACGGTCAAGTCTGAGTGTGGCTAGGATATTCCTCACCCTGATCCTCCTTCCCACCACCGAGTGCCCTGAGTAGTGTTGAGCATTCCGATACCGCAAGTATCGGGTATTGGCCGATATTTGCTGTATCGGAATTCCGATACCGAGTTCCGATATTTTTGTGATATCGGAAATCGGAATCGGAAGTTCCCAGTGTATGGTTCCCAGGGTCTGGAGGAGAGGAGACTCTCCTTCAGGCCCTGGGATCCATATTCATGTAAAAATAAAGAATAAAAATAAAAAATATGGATATACTCACCCCTCCGGCGGACCCTGGACCTTAGCGATGTAACCGGCAGCCTCCGTTCCTAAGAATGCAGTGAGTGTAGGACCTGCGATGACATCGCGGCTTGTGATTGGTCGCGTGAGCGGTCACATGAGCGGTCACGCGACCAATCACTAGCCGCGACGTCATCGAAGGTCCTTCACTCTGCATTCTTAGGAACGGAGGCAGACGCTTGGACCGGTGAGAGCCAGGGGCCGTCCGAGGGGTGAGTATATCAATATTTTTTATTTTTATTCTTTATTTTATACATGAATATGGATCCCAGGGCCTGAAGGAGAGTTTCCTCTCCTTCAGACCCTGGGAACCATTCCGATATTTTGTGTCCCATTGATATGCATTGGTATCGGGTATCGGTATCGGCGATATCCGATATTTTTTGGGTATCGGCCGATCCAATCCGATACCGATACCTTTGCATATCGGAAGGTATCGCTCAACACTAGCCCTGAGACAACTGATCCCACACTTGGACACTCTGAAAAGCTGTTCAGTTTTCGATTTCAAGATTCTGAAATCTCTGCCGGTCAACTTGAAGTGGGGAAAGATGAGATCGCATGTAGAGCTGCCCAAAGCTTTGACCAGCCCCGGTCACATGAAGGCGATGGTGGGAAAGTGTCACAAGAGGTGAACGATGATGAGACAATTGCCAGAAAGTCAGGAGGAGGAACAGGGTGCGGATGTGGAAGACGAGGTGGTGGATGACATAGTGACTGACCCAACCTGACAGGAGGACATGCATAGCAAGGACAGCAGCACAAATGGGGAAAGAGGCATATCCCCCAACAGACAGGAAGAAGCCGTGTGGTGGTCACAGACAGAAGGCGTTCATCCATTCCCCGTAACCTCAACATGAGTGAAGTTGCCATTCCACCTGTGAGATCTTCCCGAGTCTGGCTATTCTTTAAAGACTCTGCCGATAACCCCAAACAGGCCATTTGCAGAACCCGCCATGCCCGCATCAACAGGGGTAGCAAAACAACCAGCCTGACCACCACCAGAATGATCAGGCACATGCAAGCAAAGCACCTGACTTTGTGGTCCGAACCCCAGGCTCCAAGACCACTGCCTGCTGGTCACACCACTGCTTCTTTCATGGTTTCGCGTAGAAGCTAATCCCCAGTACACCGTGCATGTGAAGATGCCTCTAGCCCTTCACCTGTTGTGGCCCACAGTCAAGCAGCACCATCAGCAAGCGCATCCACGTCTTTGTCCCAGCACAGCGTTCAGTTGTCTATAACCCAGTCTTTGGAATGCAGGCAGAAATACCCAGCCAATGCCCCACAGGCCACAGTCCTCAATTCTAATATTTCTCTTTTGCTTGTGCTAGAAATGCTGCCTTTTAGGCTTGTTGAGACGGAAGCTTTCCGCAACCTGATGGGGGCGGCCATCCCAAGGTACTCGGTCCCCAGTCGCCACTATTTCTCCCGGTGTGCCATACCTGCATTACACCAGCATGTGTCCCACAACATTACCCGTGCCTTCAACAATGCTGTTACCGGGAAAGTCCACCTAACCACGGACACGTAGACAAGTGCTATTGGGCAGGGACAGTACATCTCAATGACAGCACACTGGGTTAACATAGTGGAAGCCGGGACCCAGTCGGACCTTGGGATGGAACACATCCTCCCCACACCGAGTATTGCTGGCCCTATGTCAATCAGGGTTGCCCCCACAGTCTACAGCTCCTGCACCTCCTTCTCCTCTTCATCCTCGATGTCTGAAATCAACACATCAGTCAGAAGCTGGAAGCACTGCAGCACTGCCTCAGCCAAGCGGCAACAGGCTGTGCTGAGGTTAATCTGCATAGGTGACAAACCGCACAATGCAGAAGAGTTGTGAAAGAGCAGTCAGATGTTTTGATAACATCGCTGAACCTATAGCCAGGCATGGTCATGTGTGACAATGGCCGTAACCTGGTGGCGGCTCTGAGGCAAGGTGAGCTCACACACTTACCTTGCTTGGCACATGTGCTTAACCTCGTGGTTCAACGTTTTCTGAAAAGCTACCCGGAGCTGCCAGATCTACTAGTGAAAGTACGCCGTCTGTCTGCCCATTTTAGAAAGTCAGCTACAGCTTCAGCTGCCCTTGCCATGCTTCAGCAGCGGTTTCAGACTGTTGTGTGATGTCCCCATGCACTGGAACTCTACGCTGCATATGTTGGAAAGGATTTGTGAGCAGAAGAGGGCCGTTGTTGACTACCAACATCAACAAGGCCGTCGAATTTCAGGTCAGACTCCACACATAAGACCTCAGGAGTGGACATGGATGTCAGACATATGTAACATCCTCCAAAACTTTGAGGACTGCACCAAGATAGTGAGCGGCGATGACGCCATAATTAGCATCACCATCCCGCTTCTCAGCATTCTGAAAAACTCTCTGCTGACAATCAAAGAGGACGCATTGCAAGCGGATCACGACGACATGCAGCAAGGAAACATACAGGGGGATTACATTCAGCCCAGCCTCATGTCTTGTCAACTTGGATTAGTAGGCAATGAGGAGGAGGAGGAGGAAGAACAGGAGCTACTTTCATGCTCTATAGAGGGTACTACAAACACATCTGTATTAGCTTCTGTTCAGTGGGGATGGCCTGAGGACAGGGAGGAGGAGGAGGATGAGGAGGAGGAGGAGGAGGACAGCATGGTCAGTCGTCCTGTTGGTGAGGACACGGAAGTCTGGCCTGTTAGCAGTCTGGCAGGAATGGCTGACTTTATGTTGCGCTGCATTTCACGTGACCCTCGGATTATCAAAATTTTGGGTGACACTCATTACTGGTTGGTGACACTTCTAGACCACGCTACAAGAAGAACTTTCAATCTCTTCTGCCTGAGGCAGAGAGGTGTACTAAAATGTTGCAGTACCACAGGGCCCTTGTAGAGGAATTACTTAAAATTCCCATGTGAGAACTCTGGCAGCAGATGTCAGAGTTTGTTGTACAACCGAGGACTCCAAGCGAGAGAGACAGAAGTACAATCCAACTCAGGCAGGGGAACAATGGCCAAGTTCTGTGACAGTTTTCTCAAACCCTCCCATCGTGGCGGCACAGAGGCAAGGGGTGATGTCACAAGAAGTGCAATGTTTGGGAAGATGGTGAGGGAGTACCTTGCAGATCGTACAAAAGTCCTTCGTGATTCCTCTGTGCCTTTCAATTATTGGGTATCCAAGCTGGACACGTGGCATGAACTGGCTCTCTACGCCTTGGAGGTCCTGGCCTGCCCTGCTGCTAGCGCTTTGTCAGAGAAGGTTTTTAGTGCCGCTGGTGGAATTATAACAGATAAGCACATCCGTCTGTCAACTGAAAATGCTGACAGGCTGACTCTTATCAAAATGAACAAGGCCTGGATTGGGAAAGACTTCTGTACACCACCAAGTGAAAACAGCGAAACATAACCTCAAATACATTCTCTCTTTTGGGGAGGTGTATTCTCATGCACCTCTTCACAACCACACATGGGTATGCGCTTCCAGATTTGGTCTGTTTGTTTTTATCCTCCTCCTTATCCTCATCCTCCTCATCGAGAACCACTATATCACCAGGGTGAACATGGTCTGTACGGTGCATTTTGGCCAAGGGTGCTGTGATGGCACTCTTATTTTTTTAAAAAAGGACAACACATTGGGGAATTGGGCATGGCATTACATTGGGCCTACTTCTTAAATCTGTCTCCTGCAATCTGTCCAGTTCCTGCCAGTAGATCACCATGGTGAACGTGCTCTGTACGGTGCATGTTGGCCAAGGGGCCTGTGATGGCACTCTTTAATTTAAAAAAAAAAGGATTTTACATTGGGGAATTGGGCATGACATTACATTGGGCCTACTTCTTAACTCTGTCTCCTGCAATATGTCCTGTACCTGCCAGTAGAGCACCAGGGTGAATGTGGTCTGTACGGTGCATTTTGGCCAAGGGTGCTGTGATGGCACTCTTATTTTTTTTAAAAAGGACAACACATTGGGGAATTGGGCATGACATTACATTGGGCCTACTTCTTAACTCTGTCGCCTGCAATCTGTCCTGTACCTGCCAGTAGATCACCAGGGTGAACGTGCTCTGTACTGTTATAGGCCAGTGAATTTTGGCCAAGGGGGCTGTCATGCCACTCTTTTATTTTTTTAAAAAAGGATTTTATATTGGGGAATTGGGCATGATGACATTACTTTGGGCCTAGTTCTTAACTCTGTCTTCTGCAATCTGTCCAGTTCCTGCCAGTAGATCACCAGGGTGAACGTGGTCTGTATGGGGCATTTAGGTCTAGGGGACTGTGATGGCACTATTTTAATCAGTCCAAAAACGACCCCCATTGGGGAACTGGGCATGGCATTCCATTGGGCCTACTTCTTAACTCTGTATCCTGCAATGTCTCTTGTTTAACTGCCCCTAGATCACCAGGGTGAACGTGCTTTGTACTGTTATAGGCTGGTGAAGTTTGGTCAAGGGGGCTGTGATGGCAATAGTCTATTTTTTTACAAAAGGTGAAAAATTACATTTTTACATTGGTGAAACCACATCCTTGTTGGAAAACACTTCATAACATTTGTGTACCTTAAAGAGCTCACTTGAAAAGCTCCTTTTTGTGTTGCCTGGTTGCTAACATTGGACACAATACACTTATATATAAATTTGATAAAGCAATGCTGTTACTTTGCCTCAGTAGTTCATTAAAAATATAGCTTTGTCCACTATATTTGTTTCTCTCCTGGCGAGCCTTAACTTTGTCTGCCTCAAATGTAGAAATGGAGAATATACAAATGGCGATTTGTAAACAAGATTGAAATACTGTATACCGAATGCATTCAGACAATCACATAGCTGCATTTCTTGTAAAACATTTAGAGATGTGACAGACAATGCTCATAGTGACACAATCTTGATAAATGTTTGTTTATTCACTTCACAAAAAGTTCTAAGCCTCTATATGTTTACTGTTTGTCATTGTTAAACATTAAGGTTTACTCAAACTATGCCGGTGGTGGCTTGATCTAAATCCTTGTGGCTTTTATTTTCTAGGGGTTTATGGCCCCTCGTCTGATGACCCCATGATATTTCAGTTTCATCCAACCTTGAAAAATGGCCACTTGAAGGTGTGGGTGAAACTACAGTTACTACATAGTGTTATTCACTATATAAGACCAGAGAAACATGTCTAAGACAGATGCCAAAACTGGGGTACCTGTACATGTACAGTGTGCTGATACTTGCATAATTGGGGACGCCCATGCAGAGTAGGTAATCTCCCAGGGGGTCTCTGTCTTGGTGTTGCTTCTCTAATATTCCAGATGGATGATGTTTAAAAGCCTCTTGGTGATGATCTAACTATACTGTATGTAGTTAATCTTCATATATACGTAATCACTATATTTATTTAATCCATATATACTTATATGTACTTATTAACCTGTGTATGTTAACACATACAAAAGTGTATGCACTCACACTATTCAATCATACTATTCCTTGAATTTTGTAGTTTGCAATAAAATTGCCTTGTATCGCAAGTATTAGCATTTTTTAAAGCCGTATCTGAACCTTAGTGTTAAAAACATGTCAAATAAAATTGCAAAATTCTCCTGTAAATAATTGTGCAAAGAGGGAACCATCATACCATTAAAAAATACGATTGAATTTTCCTGGGCCCATCTAGTATGTGGGTTCCAAGGCCTAATGAGGTGCATATGACTGACTATGCAGCAGGGCTCGCCTTCCTGCCAATGTATAAAACAAAGGAGTATGGAGCACAAAATGCATATCGTGAAGTGGATTTTCATGGTCCCATCCAGTATGTGGGTTCCAACGCGTAATGGGGTGCATATAACTATGCAGCAGGGCTCGCTTTCCTGCCAATGTATAAAACAAAGGAGTATGGAGCACAAAATGCATATTGTGAAGAGGATTTTCATGGGCCTATCCACTATGTGGGTTAAAAGGCTTATTGGGGTGCATATAAATTGGTAGCAGGGCAGGCCTTGAATTCAAAGCAACACTTTTTCAGGAGTCCCCCCTGGACATCTTATGACAGGGGTATTGTGGTGCGTCGTAATTCTTGGCAACCCATCCACTCACAGCATAGGCAACAACAGCTTAAGAGACCCATTGTTTCATAATGGCCCTTTAAGAAGATTAATGCCACCTGATGCACCAGTAAAAATAGGCTCTGTGACTTTAAGAGTCCCTCCTTCATAAATGAAGCAAGATGGGTCTACTTATGTGTCACACACCACATGGCCAGCTAGGGTTGTTAAATGTTGCAATGACACTTCACAGTGAATGCATTTGTAGTGGTTGAAAGCAATGTTAAAGTTGAAAAACGCTTCAAAAACGCAGCGTCTGAACTAAGCCTAAGTGGGAGAGGAAATTTTCGGTCTGGGGTTAAATATTTGGCCTTACAGGCAAGTCATATTGACATATGACATATTTCCAAGCAAAACCCATTTTGGTTTCGTTTTCATGTGTTTTTTGTGGCACCAGGAAAAATGGCATGAATCTCGGAAAAAAAATGATTAAGGCTGTGAACTAGGAGTCAGGAATGCTTCCAGGGGCGATCCCCATGAGGTCCCTGTGTCATTTGAGCAGTGTTTCCATCATTTTCAGACGTTTTTAGACCTTAAAAGGACCCCCGGGGGGGATCACGGTAAAAATACTTGGGTCTCCCATAGACTTATATTGGGCTTGTTGTTCTGGCCGAGTACCCGAGTATCCCGATTGGCTCGACCCGAGCAACTAGCACCCTAGCATTTTAATGCTCGCCCATCACTAGCTATTAACCCTTACACACTTTCAGACTCCCTACACTCATCATTGTCCTCAATCTCCTTTTTCCTGTCCTGATCTGGCTGTGCATCACTTCAATGACACTCTAAGAAGCACCCTTGACCAAGTAACTCCCCTCACCCTCAGAACCTCCAAACACAGAGTAAAACAGCCCTGGCTCACATCGCAAACCCGATTTCTCCAGCAATGCTCTAGGTGTGCTGAACGCTTATAGAGTAAAACTCGCACACCAGAAGACTTCATACACTTAAAATTTATGTTAAAAAACTATAATTCTGCCCTTCACCTTGCCAAACAGACCTACTTCACCACTCTGATCTCCTCACTATCCAACAACCCCAAAAAACTTTTTGACATCTTTCACTCTCTCCTCAGGCCAAAAGCACAAGCCCCTATCACAGACATTTGTGCTGATGACCTGGCCTCCCACTTTATAGAGAAAATAGATAATATCAGTCAGGAAATCCGCTCCCAGACACCAAGTGCAGTTACTCCCATCCCTCCCTGCATCTCCCATGGCTCACTCTCCACATTCGATCCCATCACAGAAGAAGTCTCCAAGCTCCTCTCTTCTTCTCATCAGACTACATGCGCTACCGACCCCATTCCCTCACATCTCCTCCAGTCTCTCTCCAAACGTCACAACTCACCTAACTGCAATCTTTAATCTCTCCCTCTCCTCTGGCATTTTCCCCTCCTCCTTCAAACACTATCATTACTCCATTACTAAAGAAACCCGCCCTCGACCCATCCTGCACAAATAACTACAGACCAGTCTCCAATCTCCCCTTCATATCTAAACTCTTAGAGCGCCTGATCTACTCCCGCCTTACCCGTTACCTCTCCACTCATTCCCTCCTAGACCCTTCACAGTCCAGTTTCCGCCTCTACATTCGACAGAAACTGCACTCATCAAAGTGACCAATGACCTGACAGCAAAATGTAATGGTGACCACTCTCTGCTCATTCTTCTCGACCTCTCTGCAGCTTTTGACACTGTTGACCACCCTCTCCTACTCTCTAGGCTTCAGTCACTAGGCATTAAGGACATTGCTCTCTCCTGGTTCTCCTCCTATCTTTCTGACCTCTCCTTCAGTGTTCTGTTCTCTGGCTCCACTTCATCTCCTCTTCCTCTCACTGTTGGGGTACCTCAGGGCTCAGTCCTTGGCCCCCTTCTCTTCTCCCTCTACATGGCCCCAATTGGACAGACCATCAGCAGATTTGGCTTTCAGTACCATGTACCATGTTTATACCGATGACACACAACTATACACATCATCCCCTGACCTTACTCCCTGCTGTACTACAGAACGCCACTGACTGTCTGTCTACAGTCTCCAACATCATGTCCGCATCATGTTTTGGAGAACCAGCTCAGTGTTTATTAGTCCTGAGACAATAGTATGCATAGCGGTTACCCCTCTCTTTCTCTCTGTTTTTCTATCCCATCTTTTATTTAAGGACACTCTTATTGCCCTTTGCGGGTTGAGACGGATTGACACCATGGGCAAAAACAAGAGCCAACTGGTCGCGGCTCTGGTGCAACTGCAAATCGCTCATAGCCCAGCAGGCGCAGAAGCAAAAATGCTGCTGCAGCAGAGATCCAACCACTGAATGCTGGCCCTACTTTCAGCTGGGGTGGATTGGACCCCCACCTGCAGGCGGCCTTGGAACAACTCCCCTCCAACGTCCATGATGGATGTCTGAGTCTGAACCAGCAATATCAGCAGGAGGCCCAAGCTGAGCACCGAGCTGAGCAAGAGGCCCTAAGAAACCATGAACTGCAGCTGGCCGAACTCAGAGCCGTACCATCTACCATGTGGAGCAGTGAGTCCAGCAATGCTCCATCCCCTAAACCCCGGTCAGAGCACTTTCCTGTGATGGAAAAGGACGGAGACCACCTTTGCACAGCTGCGAGACCTGATGATCAAAGACCAGTTCCTACATCTTTGCCCAGCTGAGGTGCGACAGTTCGTGATGGACAGAGAGCTTCGAGTTCCAAACCGGAACTGGGAAGTGGGATATAAATAAATCCCCTTCAGAAAAGAACCGGGGCCAACCAAACAACCCCGGTTCATGACACACATTAGTTCATAGGACAATAGATTATGAATCCCATTCCCTTGTTAGCTGAAATAATTTTACTATCGTGTTAGGTCATGTACCGACAGTGGTCAGGTCAGAGCCAACTTAATAAGGAAGCGATACATATATCAGACCATGTCATACAGTCAGTATAAAGCTAATTCATGGTATAAATCAAGGCACAAAATGGGGAAAAATAAATTGGAATCCTCTCACACATTCTGTATTTATCTTCCAAGTAGGGATGTATCTTTCCCTAGTTTAGTCCTCCAGGGGAAAATAAATGGAGTATGGATTAGCCCTATAGGTCCCTATAGTGGCTCAAGCTAGATCTGACCCCAAATACTCCTGCCCTGACAAGAACAGTCCACAACTAGGCCTGTAATGGAGGCCCTGCACTCTCCCTTATTGCACATCCCAACGCGTTTCATCCATGCAGCTCTTCAGTGGACTGACTTGTATTCAGGCACAAGGTTTCTAAAGTGCTAGGTGCATAATAAAACATGGGTCCATGCACTCTCTGTCCTATTCTGCAGAGAATGAGTGCTAAACAAGGGCTTGTATATAAGCATTGGACAATTAACAAACAATTGATGTAATTATGGACCTACTCCTTAATGTCGGGCCAATAGTGAGAGATACCGCTCTATAATAGCTCTGTCATATTCAATCTGTGATCTGCAAACAGCCGCCAATTCGGGCCATTGAGATACTTGCCGAAGTCACTTCCAGTTTCTTGTTACACAGAACGCTTGCTCTTCCGTGACGTAATTTACAGTTGTGCGGAACGCACAATTGTGTCATTTCTGCGATTTGGAACACAAACACTGGTATTCCCTTTCTCTCGGCGATCTACAACATCCCACATCATTTGCATATCTCTCAATCCATCAAAAGCACCCCACAATTATACACTGTGTGCAGAATTATTAGGCAAGTTGTATTTTGATCACATGATACTTTTTATACATGTTGTCCTACTCCAAGCTGTTCAGGCTTGAGAGCCAAATACCAATTAAGTAAATCAAGTGATGTGCATCTCTGTAATGAGGAGGGGTGTTGTCTAATGACATCAAAACCCTATATAAGGTGTGCTTAATTATTAAGCAACTTCCTTTCCTTTGGCAAAATGGGTCAGAAGAGAGATTTTACGCACTCTAAAAAGTCCAAAATTGTGAGCTGTCTTGCAGAGGGATGCAGCAGTCTTGAAATTGCCAAACTTTTGAAGCTTGATCAAATAATCAAGCGTTTCATGGCAAAAAAAAAGCGCAAAATAACTGCCCATGAATTGAGGAAAATCAAGCGTGAAGCTGCCAAGATACCATTTGCCACCAGTTTTGCCATATTCTAGAGCTGCAACGTTCCTGGAGTAACAAAAAGCACAAGGTGTGCGATACTCAGGGACATAGCCAAGGTAAGGAAGGCTGAAAATCGATCACCTTTGAACAAGAAACAGATAAAACGTCAAGACTGGGCCAAGACATATCTTAAGTCTGACTTTTCAAAGGTTTTATGGACTGATGATGGGCCAAAGGTTGGATCAGTAAAGGGCAGAGAGCTCCACTCCAACTCAGACACCAGCAAGGTGGAGGTGGGGTACGGTATGGGCTGGTATCATCAAAGATGAACTTGTGGGACCTTTTCGGGTTGAGGATGGAGTGAAGCTCAACTCCCAGACCTACTGCCAGTTTCTGGAAGACAACTTCTTCAAGCAGTGGTACAGGAAGAAGTCGGTATCGTTCAAAAAAAATATGATTTTCATGCAGGACAATGCTCCATCACATGCCTTCAACTACTCCACAGCGTGGCTGGCCAGTAAAGGTCTCAAAGAAGAAAAAATAATGACATGGCCCCCTTGTTCACCTGATCTGAACCCCATAGAGAACCTGTGGTCCCTCATAAAATGTGAGATCTACAGTGAGGGTAAACAGTACACCTCTCACAACAGTGTCTGGGGGGCTGTGGTGGCTGCTGCACGCAATGTTGATCGTAAACAGATCAAGCAACTGACAGAATCTATGGATGGAAGGCTGATGAGTGTCATCATAAAGAAAGGTGGCTATATTGGTCACTAATTGATTTGGGTTTTGTTTTTGCATGTCAGAAATGTTTATTTCTAAATTTTGTGCAGTTTTATTGGTTTACCTGGTGAAAATAAACAAGTGAGATGGGAATATATTTGGTTTTTATTAAGTTGCCTAACAATTCTGCACAGTAATAGTTACCTGCACAAACAGATATCCTCCTAAGATAGCCAAATCTAAAAAAAAAAACCACTCCAACTTCTAAAAATATTGAGCTTTGATATTTATGAGTCTTTTGGGTTGATTGATAACATAGTTGTTGATCAATAATAAAAATAATCCTCTAAAATACAACTTGCCTAATAATTCTGCACACAGTGTATGTGTATCTCAGTGGGGATTCATCATGTATCCAACCATATGACACAGTGGAGTAATTTAAAAGAATAGGAGGCACAAATACTTCTATTTTAGTGGACTAATTTGCTCCCCCAAAAAATTCTTTCACAAATGTGTATAATTATACTATCCAAGACTAATCCAGAGGGAATACTTTGGGGTATGGAGACAAGGGAGGAGGGGAATATTTTAGCCATATGAATAGCAGGATTCCTCAGATGGAGATCAGTGTATATAGAATACGCAGACTGAGAGTTAATTAGTAATTAGAGGGATTTCCTCACTTTGGGCGCAATTATTCTGTGGCAACGTGTAAAATGTATATTGATTAAAGGGTTTTATCGGCAATTTTGGAAACTTCTTGTTCCACATACACCTGCTGGGTCACTTCAATAGTAGATAGCAAGCAAAGGTAGATATCTTAAATAAGACACCCATAATTGATCTGCTCGTTAAGACCTTGTGGCATGTTGACTCATATAGAAAATCCACTTTGTTTGCCAAATTTCCCAAATTTTCCATGTGAGAAATGGTCAAATCTGGGAATTTGTAAACGTTCTTGCTTAATTTCTGGTCCAAATAACAATACTATAATACATTTTCAAACACTAAAATCCTTATATGGTTTACCAGAGGAGGAGTTATTTAAATTATTAAGAATTTTATTAGAAGCAAGTTAAACCTTCCTCTAGCCTTACCAAGAATAATTAGCAATCTACTTAATACCACCCAATTAGATTCAGTTTGGAATTTGAAGAGTATTTATACCTTCTTGAACTCAGATATTGAATTTGTTAAATCAAATTCAATTCTAAAATGAGAATCATTTTCAATTTTTGACTAATAAAGTTTTCCTTGGATTTCACTACGTTTGTCTCACTTGAATACCACTCCTCTTTTCATCTCATATTTAAAATAGGGAAACAAAAAATAACCATGTCTCCCCATTTATCCTTACTTTCCCTAGACGCAGATTCACTTTCAAAAGATACCAAATTAATTTCCCTTCATACTTTTACAGTAGTTAAACTGCTTATATTGGCCAAATAGAAAACTGCTAATATTCCTAGTATTAACGAAATAATAGAAAAAAAATCTTAATTCATAATTAATTTTAAACTGCTCTATCACTTAGAAATAACTTGCTTCAAAAAAATGAAGCCAAGTGGTCAACTTGGAACACTTTTATTTAATCCTAGGCAGCAGAGTTTCTGTATTCCTTTTTACTATGTTGTAGTTTGTTATAAAGCCAGTAAATTAAAATTATATGTTAAGTTTATACACTTTTTGGAACTTAGTCATTTTTTGTCAGTGACATATACCTTCTCAGAGGACTATTTTTATCCTTCCTCTTTTCCCTTTTTAAATGTCCCTGTTATTCTTTCCAATCCCATCCCATCCTTTCTCCCCTTTTTATTATGTTATCCCTTTTCCATTCCCCTTTGCCTTCTCTCCTTTTTCATCTACCCTAATTTCCCCTTTTCCTTCCCTATCTAAACTTTATCCTTACCCATGTCACTTTTTGTTTCACTTCTTTTTTACTTCTTATAGCTTATTCTCTTCTTATTTAGGGATTGGTGTTACACTGATATTACTTGTTGATTAATATTTTTGGTTATAATATAGCATAATCCTTTTCAGCTATTTGTTGATTATTACTTCCTACTTTACCCTTCAACTTAATTGTAAAAAATCCCCAAATACAAATTATTGAAACAGAAAATCCACTTTGTTTATTTTTTTCAGTATGATTTTATCCCAATTTCCCCCCTCATTGGTCTAAGTACCTTCTCAATACCCATAAATCTTAGGGTACTGATATCTCCTTCATGGCAGTTATTAATATGTTGTGATATTGATGTGTACCTTTTGTGTTCAACATCACCTACATGTTCCCCTATACTTTGTTTGAATTCTCCGATCGGTTTACCAATACATTCCATGCCACAAACACAAGTAGCCTAATATATTACTCCCTTTGTACTACAATTGATGAATTCCTCCACTATGTATCTCCTCCCCGTTATATTACTGGTAAAGGTGTTTCCTACTTGAATGTGGGAACATGCCACACAATGGCCATACTCGAAGCAACCCTTTAGATCATTGGATAACCAGGTGGTGGCGATGGGCTTTTTAAAGTGTCTATGTATCAGTCTGTCATTCTTATCTTCCCTTCTTATAGGTAATTTGGGGACGTTTAGTCAATTTGGTACCGATATCTGAGTCCATGAGTAGGATGGGTTTGTTAACGATTTTCCGTAGCCCTTTCGATGCCCCATTGTTGTAGGTGGTTATAATAATAAATAATAATAATAATTTTTATTTTTATATAGCGCTAACATATTCAGCAGTGCTTTACAGTTTTGCCCCCATTATCACTGGTGTCCCCGATGGGACTCACAATCTAAATTCCCTATCAGTGTGTCTTTGGAATGTGGGAGGAAACCGGAGTACCAGGAGTAAGCCCACGCAAACACGGGGAGAACATACAAACTCCTTGCAGATCTTGTCCTGGGTGGGATTTGAACCCAGGACCCCAGCGCTGCAAGGCTGCAGTGCTAACAACTGAGCCACCGTGCTGCCCTGCCACTGTCATTATAAATCTGGCTACACCTGTATCAGTTCTTTTGGGTTGTAGTAACTCCAATCTGTTTCCACCTTTCACTTCTTTGTAGGCCTTTTTATAATGCTTTTCTTTTAAGGAACCTATTCCTCAGTTCCCCCGCCTGGACATCAAAAAGTTGTTCAGTTGAACAATTCCTACGGATGCTAAGGTACTGCCCTTTGGAAATACCTCTTTTTAGATGACTTGGGTGATTAGTATTCCATTGGAGCAGGCTTACTGACATCTGCCTCATAAATCACAGCATCATATTGCCATTGAGAATATATTAGTGTCTCTGAAGTAACAAGTGTATCCCATAGCATTCACAAACCACTTATAGCATCAGACAAATGCATAGTTTGAGAGGATGCATGACATTACCATGCTAGGGCATAATTATCACCCTTAGACATTAGATTATTATAGTAATTATACTAAATAGATAGTACGGGGTTACTCACTTGTCTGGTGGAGTGCTCATTCCTTTTATCCGATGCAGAATAGCAGCCACTTTCCCTGTGTATATTTCCAGCTTATCTTGTGAGTTCAGTAACAAGGCTTTTCCTTGTTGGTAGTCGTGACGTAACTAAAAGGTGATACGTTTACAACATAGATGTTATATAAAAGATCATTGTTACTGTGTATAACTTATGTATACATAGCCCAATATTACAGCTCAGTAAACCATTGGCATTGTGTGTATTACATGGAATCATGAATAAGTGAATGTGTGATATAGTACCTGGCTGAAATGTACTTGTATATATAATTCAGTGCGCCCCTTCAAAGTGGATTTCCATGTAACTCTTCTAAACTCCAGTGTCACAGAATTGTCCTCAAGAAGAAAATCATGGATATAGTCGCCAGCACGCAGAGGCCGCACCACTTCTCCTGTAATGAGCAAAATTAGTCATACATGTTCCACCACTTATCTTTCATTTCTTTAGCTTAAAGTGAATCTGTCACTCCCTGGATTAATTTAAGCTATTACTTTAAGAATACAGATGATAGAATGGTTAAATTAGTCTTACCTGTATGCCTCATAGCTGTGGTGTAGATGCTGAGAAAAGCAGTTTTAATGTTATATGTTAATGATTTGTTCCAGGCTCTGGGGCATGCGGTGCTTGGAAGAAATTACTGCCTCATCACTTCATTATAATGGCACACCCCTCTCATGCACGTCCACACTGACCTGTGACGTGCAGTTGCAGCGCTGTGATCGCATGTGCTGTCCACTCGCGCGCTTATGTGAACCTTATCCACCCTTCTATGAGCAGTGTCTTCATGATCTTCTGCTCTGACGCCACTAAGTCTCTGCTACTGCACAGTGACTCCCCGGAAGAAGATCGATGGAGACTCTGCCCATAGAAAGGCGGATAAGGTTCACATAAGCGCACGGGTGGACAGCACATGCGTGGGATCACAGCGCCGCACCTGCATGTCACAGGTCAGTGTGACATGCATGGGAAGGGTGTGCCATTATAATGGAGAGAGGAGGCAGGGACAAATCATTAACTAGCTTCTTCCAGGGGCGCCCCCGGAAGAACCTGGCGGCGAAACGCGCGTCGGGGCGAGGGGACGCCTGGAGAAGCTCTGCAGCAGGTATATACTTTACAAAATAGCTATTTTGAGCACAATATTTCCCTGTATATTGGGGCTGTCCCAGCCTATTGTACTCGGTGCCTTTTATGGCCTGGGGTATTTTGATACTCTGATTTTGGTATTGGGATTCAGATCCCCATAGGGTTCTTGGTATATAAACTTGTTGCAGATCTCCATTTATGTTCTCATAGGATAGACTTTAGCTGATATATCTTAGCACCGCCGATATAGGATCCCTGTTATTCATTACTATGTATTAAGTGCAGGTGGTTGCTATACTTTTATGCTCAGTATTGGTGTCTATATGATTTATGGCATCCTCTATTATGGTTATTTTGGAATATATCAACTGTTTTTTATCTATTTATTGTTAATAAAAATATTTTTATTTTATATGAATTTTGTGAGATCTCTTCTTAGCCCCATGATTATATCTATGGGACTAGTTTTGATATAGTGGTTGAAGTGCCCGAAGTGAATCACCAAATCACATTTGGTGATTTATTATTGATTCAGTAGTATAAAAGTCACAAAAAGTGGTTGAAGACAACAGCACAAAAATTAAAAAGGCAGAAAAGAAATATTCACTCCCAGCTTGGTGTGACAAAGGTCCATGCCAGTCAGAAACATGTTGACTGGGAGCGCAGTGGATATTTCTTTTCCGCCTTTTTAATTTTTTTGCTGTTGTGTTCAACCACTTTTTGTGACTTTTATACTACTGGATCAATAACGCAATTCTTTTATTTTAAGATGTGTGCGCTGGCTATCGTTTTTGCCTATTTTGCTATTACTGGGGTATTTTGCCATGCACCTGGACAGATGAGCAGATTGCTCTTTTTCATATTTTCTATTATCTGGCAAATGATTTTTAAGCCAGCTGAAAAATCATTGTGCCTAGCGAAACAGCATTTTGCTTATTTGTCAGGTGTTTGCAGGCATGGGACGATAATTGGCAACTAGCTTTCTTTGGAACCCTTGTTCCCTTATTATTGGCCGCTGGGCATTAAGTTTTTTTTCTGTGTTGAGAGATCCTTGTTATAACAGAGAAACAGCACATTGTAAAATACTAAAAAATGCAAAACAGACCTATGAGCAGAGTCAACTGGACCTCTTTTTAAGAAGTCTGTCAGAACAAAATGACTGTTCAAACTACACCATGTTCCAAATTATTATACAAATTACATTTTTCTTGGATTTTCCTAAATGGTAGGTGCAAATGATAGTCAGTCTAATAAAAGTCATCACTCGTTAGAGTATACATCAAATTTTATTGAAGAAACCACCCAATGATAACAGTATAATGTCCAAAATGAATAAAAGCTCAAAATGCACTGTTCCAAATTATTAGGCACAGTAGAATTTCTAAACATTTGATATTTTAAAGAACTGAAAATGCTCATTTGTGGAATTTGCAGCATTAGGAGGTCACATTCACTGAACAAAAAAGCTATTTAACTCCAAAACATCCTAGCAGGCCAAGTTACCGTACATGTTAACATAGGACCCCTTCTTTGATATCACCTTCACAATTCTTGCATCCATTGAACTTGTGAGTTTTTGGAGAGTTTCCACTTGTATTTCTTTGCATGAAGTCAGAATAACCTCCTAGAGCTGCTGTTTGGATGTGAACTGCCTCCCACCCTCATAGATCTTTTGCTTGATGATACCCCAAAGGTTCTCGATAGGGTTGAGGTCAGGGGAAGATGGTGGCCACACCATGAGTTTATCTCCTTTTATGCCCATAGAAGCCAATGACTCAGAGGTATTCTTTGCAGCATGAGATGGTGCATTGTCATGCATGAAGATGATTTTGCTCCTGAAGGCACGTTTCTGCTTTTTATATCATGGAAGAAAGTTGTCAGTCAGAAACTCTATATACTTTGCAGAGGTCATTTTCACACCTTCAGGAACCTTAAAGGACCCTACCAGCTGTTTTCCCATTATTCCAGCCCAAAACATGACTCCTCCACCTCCTTGCTAACGTCGCAGCCTTGTTGGGACATGGTGGCCATCCACCAACCATCCACTACTCCATCCATCTGGACCATCCAGGGTTGCTCGACACTCATCAGTAAACAACACTGTTTGAAAATGAGTCTTCATGTATATCTGGGCCCACTGCAACCGTTTCTGCTTGTGAACACTGCTTAGGGGTGGCCGAATAGTAGGTTTATGCACCACAGCAAGCC
Organism: Ranitomeya variabilis; assembly: GCF_051348905.1. Taxonomy (NCBI): domain Eukaryota; kingdom Metazoa; phylum Chordata; class Amphibia; order Anura; family Dendrobatidae; genus Ranitomeya; species Ranitomeya variabilis. The sequence goes on along the minus strand of NC_135235.1, from coordinate 471,465,210 downwards.
TTTGAAGAATCCTACACCTTGAGGTTCGAAGGACTTCAGAGGCACCAGCAGCTTCAAATAACTCCACATCCAAAAAAGAAAAAAGAAAATGACCGGCACTGAAAAAGCTGATCTATTCAGGCTGGACGAGCTTGGTTTCCAAAGAGACTAGGGAGGTGCTCTGCATGTTTAGTCCGTGATTCAAATACGTGAAAAAAAGAAGAAATGCGGCACTCACCCGAAGTCTTCACCAACAATTATGTCCTTTATTTAGCACAATAAGCCATTACAGATGTGGTGCGGCATCGGCAGGAGTGTACAGGGGAGCGGGAGAGTGCAGAGACGAGACGACGGCCGTTTCGCGCAAAGGCGCTTCTACGGGTCCATGTGAGTTGTCCTGGTGATATCATTTCTTTTTATAGGATTAAACTCACCACAATATACAAAACAATATATACAAATTAAAAACAACTAATCTCCAGTTACTGACTGCATATCACAAGCAAATTAGATAAAAATTGCCATGTCAAGCTTATCATTAAGACCCCACGGACCTTGTGCATTTGTTTTTAGAATCCATCTGGCTTCGTGTTGTAATTAGTGTTGAGCATTCCGATACCGCAAGTATCGGGTATCGGCCGATATTTGCTGTATCGGAATTCCGATACCGAGATCCGATACTTTTGTGGTATCGGGTATCGGTATCGAAACAACATTAATGTGTAAAATAAAGAATTAAAATAAAAAATATTGCTATACTCACCTCTCCGACGCAGCCTGCACCTTACCGAGGGAACCGGCAGCGTTGTTTGCTTAAAATTCGCGCTTTAACTTCCTTACGCGAAGTCCCGGCTTGTGATTGGTCGCGCGCCGCCCATGTGGCCGGGACGCAACCAATCACAGCAAGCCGTGACGTAATTTCAGGTCCTTCAGGATTTTAAAATTACGTTCCGGCGTTGTGATTGGTTGCGTTTTAAAATGCGCGCGTGTCCAGCCTCCCGTGACGTCACGGCTTGTGATTGGTCGCCTCGCCCATGTGACCGCGACGCAACCAATCACAACGCCGGAACGTAATTTTAAAATCCTGAAGGACCTGAAATTACGTCACGGTTTGCTGTGATTGGTTGCGTCCCGGCCACATGGGCGAGGCGACCAATCACAAGCCGTGACGTCACGGGAGGCAGGAGGCGCGCATTTTAAAATGCGCGCGTGTCCAGCCTCCCGTGACGTCACGGCTTGTGATTGGTCGCCTCGCCCATGTGACTGCGACGCAACCAATCACAACGCCGGAACGTAATTTTAAAATCCTGAAGGACCTGAAATTACGTCACGGCTTGCTGTGATTGGTTGCGTCCCGGCCACATGGGCGGCGCGCGACCAATCACAAGCCGTGACGTCACGGAATGAAGAAAACGCGCGCATTTGAGGCAAAGAAGGCTCCCGGTTACGGCGGTAAAGTCCAGGGCGCGTCAGAGGGTGAGTATATCCCTATTTTTTTATTTTAATTCTTTATTTTACACATTTATATGGATCCCAGGGCCTGAAGGAGAGTTTCCTCTCCTTCAGACCCTGGGAACCATCAGGGATACCGTCCGATACATGAGTCCCATTGACTTGTATTGGTATCGGGTATCGGTATCGGATTGGATCCGATATTTTGCCGGTATCGGCCGATACTTTCCGATACCGATACTTTCAAGTATCGGACGGTATCGCTCAACACTAGTTGTAATAGTAATCTATTATGGTTGCCACCTTGCTGTGGAAATTTAACCACTTCTAACCCTGCAAAGCGTAACAGGCTGGGGTCGCCGCAATGTTCTTCATGCATGTGTTTCATGAAGCGTAAGCCAGATGGATTCTAAAAACAAATGCACAAGGTCCGTGGGGTCTTAATGATAAGCTTGACATGGCAATTTTTATCTTATTTGCTTGTGATAGGCAGTCAGTAACTGGAGATTAGTTGTTTTTAATTTGTATATATTGTTTTGTATATTGTGGTGAGTTTAATCCTATAAAAGGAAATGACATCACCAGGACAACTCACATGGACCCGTAGAAGCGCCTTTGCGCAAAACGCCGCCGTCTCGTCTCTGCACTCTCCCGCTCCCCTGTACACTCCTGCCGATGCCGCGCCACGTCTGTAATGGCTTATTGTGCTAAATAAAGGACATAATTGTTGGTGAAGACTTTGGGTGAGTGCCGCATTTCTTCTTTTTTTCACGTATTTTAAGCTTCAAATAACTGTTTGCTGCTTTGTAATGGTATTTTGGCAGCTGCTCTTTTAATCCAATAAATTTGTCTGGCAGAAACCTTCCTCATTATGCCTTTATCTGCATGAACTCTGTCTGTGCTCTGTTTCGGTCACAAATCTCTGCACAGTATGATGATCACTCTTAAGTTTTCGTGAAATATCTAATGTTTTCATACCTTGTCCAAGGCATTGCACTATTTAACACTTTTCAGCAGCAGAGAGATCCTTTTTATTTCCCATATTGCTTGAAACCTGTGGCCTGCTTAATAATGTGGAACATAATTTTTAAGTAGTTTTCCTTTAATTAGAATCACCTGGAAAACTAATTATCACATGTGTTTAAGATTGATTTCAGTAATCCATTGAGCCCTGAGACACAATACCATCCAGGAGTTTATTTGAAAAACAAAACAGTTAAATCTTTTTGACACTTAAATCCAATTTGCATAATAATTTGGAACACAGTGTAAGCCCAGCACATAGTGGACCCTTGGAAGACTTAGGGTACCGTCACACAGTGCCATTTTCATCGCTACGACGGCACGATCCGTGACGTCGCAGCGTCGTATGATTATCGCTCCAGCGTCGTAGACTGCGGTCACACTTTGCAATCACGGCGCTGGAGCGATGCCGAAGTCCCCGGGTAACCAGGGTAAACATCGGGTTACTAAGCGCAGGGCCGCACTTAGTAACCCGATGTTTACCCTGGTTACCAGCGTAAACGTAAAAAAACCAAACAGTACATACTCACATTCCGGTGTCTGTCCCCCGGCGTTCTGCTTCTCTGCACTGTGTAAGCACCATAGCCGGAAAGCAGAGCGGTGACGTCACCGCTGTGCTCGCTTTCCGGCCGGCAGGCGCTCACAGTGCAGAGAAGCTGAGACGCCGGGGGACAGACACCGGAATGTGAGTATGTACTGTTTGTTTTTTTTACGTTTACGCTGGTAACCAGGGTAAACATCGGGTTACTAAGCGCGGCCCTGCGCTTAGTTACCCGATGTTTACCCTGGTTACAAGCGAACACATCGCTGGATCGGTGTCACACACAACGATCCAGCGATGTCAGCGGGTGATCAAGCGACGAAAGAAAGTTCCAAACGATCTGCTACGACGTACGATTCTCAGCGTGATGTCTGATCGCAGTAGCGTGTCAGACACAGCGATATCATAACGATATCGCTAGAACGTCACGAATCGTGCCGTCGTAGCGATGAAAATTTCACTGTGTGACGGTACCCTAAGTAGTTCAGCGCACTTTTCTACCTAATTTTTTTCGTCTACCTCTGCCTTCCTCCAGCTACAGTAAAGCACCAGCTGTCAATCAAGGTATAAGGAGGGTGAAATTAGATATAAGACCAGATTCACTGAGTTCCTGAGTTTGCTTTGAACAGTCTTTTAGTGCTGACAGACTCCTTTTAATTATTCCTTTTTGTGCATCTCTAAAACATCTAGAAATACCTTTGTTTTTGTTGGCAAATATAGCAAATTCTTCCATTTCACTTGGTTCTGAGACCAACAGCTGCTCACAGATTTCCGGTACAAGGTCAGCTGCAACCTAGGGAACAGAAATATTCTAATGTTGACCTGTATGCTGTATTATAGGTAAATGTACAGTAGTGTTCTTTTTTATTATATACTAAATAAATACACCAGCGCTCCCACCTCACTGTATACATAGAGCTACAGTCTCTGCTTATCCCACCTCTATTTAAAGATAGTTATCGCCAAAATTATTTTTACAAAGTGCGCTTCCATGTAAAAATAAATGTATAAAATTCAGTACAAACAAACACACATAGAAAATTGTATAGGTTACTGTGCATCACCTCCATAAAAAAGTCCAAATAATACAATAAGTGTCCACTTTTGCAGTAAACTAAGGTTCCCTAAACAATCAGTGTGTGAAACTTAAGGTTGGTAAGGTTATCATACAGGCGACTTAACTTTTTTATTCAATAATGTGTTAGTACATGCATGTAATCTAGTGTGAGTGTATTAGTATACTCTCCTACCGCTGCTCTCTCGTGTCCAGCACCATTCTTCCCTGCCTCAAGTTCTGAGCGACTTCACTGCAATTCTGGCTAACCGGCTCATTCTATGCACTATGCATGAGCCGTATGTCTATTTTACAGTAAAAACATATGCAGCCTCGTCCTGGCACTCCATAGGCTTTCACTGTAAAAGAGACTTATGGGTCACACAGAGCTCAGCGTGACCTGGACAGTCTGCATAGCAGGGACGTCACAGAGAGGACGAGAGAAGAAGGCGCTGGACACCAGAGAGAGCAGCAGTAGGTGAGTATATTAATACATTCACACTACATTACATGTATACACGCACACACTTACTATGTAAAAAAGAGAGCGGAGGTGCTTCTTTAAGGTCTGCTGGTTCTAAAGTATTTAGCTGGACTATCCAGTGCTTTTTATTTGTGATTCAAACAAAGACTGGTGAGGCAGCTGTGGAAGTACGGCAACCTTGGTTTACCACAAAAGTGGACAATTATTGCATTATTTGGACTTCATTCCCAGACTGTTACTTGTTTAGGTAGGTGCAGGGCCGGTTTTAAGCAAAGTGGGGCCCTAGGCAAAGTTTAAAATGGGGCCCCAAATGCTAACATATTGCACATCACACAGAAACATTTCGGTTGTATTTACATGCGCTGACTTCAGGCCGCTAAATGAGTGTGATTGACAATACTGAAGTCGTTCAACGCTTGTTTCCCGGCCTCTTTCCACCATCTGAGAAAGAATGATGGGGACAGAATGATCACTAATAGATCACTAACAGATCACCATACAGTATCATGTTATAAGTAGCACATCTACAGTTTACACTGGAGATGTGCTGCTGAGAACAATGATTTTTGTTCCGGCATAAACAATCCAATCACTTGATGAATATGCAGCATTTTGCTTGGTTAGTATAATACACCCCGTAGTCCTCCATATATAATAATGTTCACCACAGCCCTCCATATTGTAAAATGCACACCCCATAGTCCTCCACATAATATAATATGCCCCATAGTCCTCCATATATTAAAATACACTGCTCAGTCCTCCACATAGTATAACACGCTCCTCATAGTGCTCCATATAGTATAATGCACCGCCATTGTCATCCATGTAGTACAATTCACTTCCCATAGTATAATGCACCCCATAGTTCTTCATATAGTATAATGTATTCTCCATAGTCCTCTTTACAGTATAATGCAGCCCACGTATAGTATAATGCAGCCACCCCACAGAGCATAATGCAACCACCCCACCGACTATATTGTAACCCCCCATAGAGTATAATGCAGCCCCCTCATATAGTGTAATGTAGCCCCCTCATAGACTGTGATGCAATCACCCCTCATAGAATATAAATATAATACAACCCCCCATAGAATATAATGTAGCCCTGAATTGAATATAATACAGCCCACCTCCCCATAGAATATAATGTAGCCCCATCAATGAGTATGATGCAATCATCCCACATAAAATCTAATACAGCCCCCCATAGAATATAATGTAGCCCCCATAGAACATAATACAGCCCACTTCCTCTTAGTATATAATGTAACCCCTATAAAATATAATGCAGCCCCCATGGTATATAACACAGCCTCCCCCATAGAATATAATGTACCACCCATAGTATATAACACAGCCTCCCCATAGAACATAATGTACCCCCCATAGTATATAACACAGCCTCCCCCATAGAATAGAATATACCCCCCATAGTATATAACACAGCCCGCATAGTATATAACAGAACCTGCATAGTATATAGAACAGCCCACGTAGTATATAGCACAGCCCACGTAGTATATAGCGCAGCCTGCATAGTATATAGCACAGCCCGCATAGTATATAGCACAACCCTCATAGTATATAACAGAGCCCACAGCCCCGCATAGTATGTAGCACAGCCCACGTAGTATATAGCACATCCCACGTAGTATATAGCACAGCCCGCATAGTATATAACACAGCCCGCATATATAGCACAGTCCGCATAGTACATAGCACAGCCCGCTTAGTATATAACACAGCCCACGTAGTCTATAACACAGCCCGCATAGTATATAACACAGCCCGCATAGTATATAGCACAGCCCGCATAGTATATAGCACAGCCCGCATAGTATATAGCACAGCCCGCATAGTATATAGCACAGCCCACATCTCTTCCCCCCTGAGAATGGACCCACAGTCTAGTACTCACTGTTATAGTAAAAAAACCCACTCCTCACCTTTCCTGGTGCCCGTGCTGCTCCCTGCTCCTGTCTCAGCGGCTGCACTGCCTGGCACACAGTGAGTGTGCGATGACGTCATTGCGTACCCGCAGTGTCAGAGGCAGAGCGGGGAATGATGGGAGAGGGAGCGTCCTCCATCATTGCTTTGAACTGTACCGGCAGATGCCGGTATAGTTCAATGCGGTGGCGGCGGTGGGGGAGTCACAGGGGCCCCATAGCCGTTGCGTGATGTGCCACTAGCTGGGGGCCCGTGGGGGAGCCGGGCCCTAGGCAGCTGCCTGGTCTGCCTGCCCCTAATGCCAGCCCTGGGTAGGTGATGTACAATTTGCTATGTATGTTTGCTGTACTGCATTTTATAGATATGTTGTTACATGAAGCGCAGTTCGTAGAAATTACTTTTGTGATTTTTTTTATTATAGTTTTATTCTAAGTCATGTGGGAAGGCTCGTTAAACTGTCGATATTAACTTTCAGGGTTGCTACTTCCAATAGGTGACACTAGAGTTCTAGTCCTCTTTCTTTCTGCAGCTATTTGCACTTTTCATTGTACTAATGTTGTACGTCACTGTTACGCACAACACGACCATCTTTACTTTCATTATGGGGTGAGATAGTGTAAAGTGTCTGAGAGTGGTAGTTTTAACCAAGCTGCTGTTCCATCACGCTCTGGCACTTTACAGGAAAATTGTGTGGGTCCTGCCTGGGTGTTGATGTTGTGTGGGCTTTGTGACCATGCAGGCAGCCTTTAGTCAATGGCATTGACTGGCCAGGACCACAACTTCCACCAATCAATGAAGGAGCCTTCCTTGCAAATATGGGAATCTTACTGAACTTAATCAGGGTTATGTACAAGGAAAAACGAGTACACAGTCGTAAGCATGTTTCATTCACAGCAAGAACCCTTTTCACTGACATCGTTTCCTTTCACTGTAGTCTATTCCAGGGCCATTGAAGCACACTGTTTTGCTCTACTTGTCACCACAATACAGGTCCGTGAGATTCTCTATACCCGCTCAGTGGCTCCATGTCCTATCACTATGGACACCCTGGATCCACTGCTCGGAATCCTCTCTAGTCCCACAGTCTCATTCCTCTTTAGGTCCATACCTTTAGCGTTTATTAAGGTCAGGGTTTCTCTTAACAAGTTGTCGTATTCAAGGACCCCTTTAAGTTGGAAAGCCACTCTGTCTTTTCCCGTCTCCTTCTAGTTGTGATCACCCTTTTGAAGCACTGCACACAGGTTGCTCTCCATCTTCTCACTAACTCTATTCAGGAAGTAATCTGCCCTCCCTGCTACCGTACTTGCCCCTCCCACTGTGGGCTATTCCCAAACATTAACTGTATCACAACTCTCCCTGCTATCTGTGGCTGGCCAGACTACAGATTTATACTAACAATGTAAAACATCTCTATACACTAAGCCTACTACACCTATAATGCTTGTCCTATACTATCACTAGCACTGATGTCATCAAGGGGGAGCAGGGCAATATGTCCATCTCCTTACAATAGCATAGCAATATTTCAATGTTTGGTCATGCTATGTGTGTTGGAGACAAAGTTGTCATGTAGCCCCAGTCTAAGAGTTTTTCCAAATCAACCCCTCCCCCCAAAAGGCAATTATACATAGGTATCTAACTAGAAAATGTTGCTATTTATGTGTTGATACATATTTATTAGTAAGTGCAGGATCCTGCATTTTCTCATAGACTTGTATTAGAGACGGATTGTGACAGATGGCCATCCGTTTCATCCGTCTTTCACTGGATCCTGCATAAAAAAACGGTCCGTCGGGCAGAGAAAACGTTCAGAGGAACGTTTTTTCTGCACGTCGGAAAATCGGTCAGCGACACATCCTGAGCTGCCCGTCACTGGCTACAATGGAAGCCTATGGGCGCAGGATGCGTCGCTGCCTGTGAAAAGCAGGAATCCAGCGACGGGTTCAAACTGAGCATGCGTGGAAGAATTTCCCATCAGGGAAATTCTCTCTTGCTCGCTCTCTTTCTCTTTTTACTATTGATGCTGCCTGTGCAGCATCAATAGTAACAAGATATAATGTTAAAAATACTAAAAAAAAACAAACAAACAAAAAAAATCGCAATATTCTCACCTACCGGTGTTCCTGTGCAGCGTCACCGATGTTCCCGGCAGCTAGCGTTACTTCCTAGTAATACATTGTGAAATCTCGCGAGACCGCGACTTCTCGCGAGATTTCGCAATGTATTACTATAGAATACTGCGACTTTTTTTTTTTTTTAACCTGGTTTGTGTTGTGTATGTGTTTTCTCAGCGGAAAACCACTGCGATGACGCATGCACAACAGGTGCACACAGCCTCGACGGGTCCATCAGAAAGACGGGCTCAGTGCACACGTTTTCCACAATCTGCACAGGATCCGTCATTTCAACGTCTTGACGGATCCTGTGCAGATTTGGAAGACGGAAGTGTGAAAGAAGCCTAAGGGAATTACCTATAAAGTGGTATGGATAGGCCCTGCGCCAATGACAAATCGCAGAGTCCGCTAATACTCACAGTAAAAGTCTTGATTTTTGTTGTATATTCAATCCCTCCTGGTAAAACGATCAGAATTCGGCGGGATATTCGATCGTTCTGTAAGGAGAATAACAAGATAGAACCAGAAAACCATTCTCTTCAGGGAGACTTATCTGTAATGTTATCAGCATCCAAGAAATAGTAGTTACCATGAGCGCCTCCAGTTCTTTGCGTGGTGGAAGGTGCTTGCGGCCATGGTATAAGAGCGTGTGACGTAGGTGTTCCTGACAGCTCCGAGAGATCTCTGTATACATACAGATAGAGATTCTCACATAGACATAGACACAGACACTCTGCACACAATTTTCTTCTCGTATGAATCATGCTTAGTCCAGAAAGTGACACATTAGACCTTGTCTGTCATAGATTCCTGCTTGCAGACTTGCATTTCCAGTAGGGATAATTTCAGAGAAGTCAGGCATCCTAAGCACTTGAGTGTGCAACGTTAGGTGGAACATGGGGGTAAATTAGAGCCAGGTCCTGGATTCCCACTGCCTCATATGAGGAGACCCAGGGTCACAGATCTTTAACAGTACTGATCTTCTCATATGGGCCAAAGGGACTTTTTTGGGCCTCTTAGGCTCCAGGGCTCAGTGTGATTGCAACCCCTGCACTCATTGCAGTACTCTCTCCGAGCAGACCACTAGTATAAATGGCAAATGGCAGACATCTGAAAAGAAGTCTTAGCATGATATTATGCGCAACATATGCAATTGTAGGCAGACACCCAATATGTACAGTATCTCTGAAGATAGGCAAACATGGCTCTATTCGCACAGCACCATTGCCATCTGCTTGATATATATGCCAGGAAATGCATACATTGTAAACCTCTGACAGAGGGCTGCAACTTATCTTACTCTATTATAATGGGATATGGCATGGGCAATGGGATATGCCAATCATAAGATCTCATTGTTGTATAATGTATACCAAGGTATGTATGTATTTACTGTATACTGTTTTATGGAAAAGAGTAGCCTACCACCTATGTCAGACTAGTAAATATAGGGCCCACCACTGACATTGATGCTCAGGGTCAATCTGCCACCGATACAATAACAACATCCATCCAGATTTAGCCTTCATTTATTGACCAACATTGAGTAGGTTGCAATATAATGAAGCTATTCTTTTTTTCTAAGACGCTTAGATTATTCAATAAGTCATTAAATCCCATCGAAATGCTATCCGACAGCAGAATCTGATTGGCAGAATATATGCACTGGTTATAGCTTGTAGGGCTATTCGCGGACTTGAATGTGTGCTCGTCCATATAGACCAGCATGTTATTGTCGTGCACTAGTTTTTTACATAAGTCTGACCAGACTAGTGCATGCTGTGATTTTTTTTAATACAATCAGTGCTACTGACATGACTACTGATTGGCCACAGGACCAGTCAGTAGATTGTACATGGAGTAAGGTGCCCAGAACAGCATTGGAGCAACATACTTCCATCTTCCTACTTCCATGCAGCCTCTTATCCTCCTCTTATCCAGGCTGATTTCTAAGCTGTATTGCTGTAGGAAGTTACATAGTTGCATAGCTACATAGGTTGAAAAAAGACATAGGTCTATCAAGTTGAACCTTTCTGCACCAGAGCCTCCTCTGTTGCAGAACCATGGGCACTGAAAAAATCCTAATGCACCGTCTGATATACAGTGCAACCATGTGCAGGAATAGAGGTTTCTCCAGACTCAGGGGCCCACCGGAGAATTCTCCTGCTCTCCAGTGGTCCAGTCTGAGCCTGTCTACCATGCTATTCTATATCTTTTGAATTATATCAATATACACTGGTCTGACTCTCAAAGTATGCTCTAATGACCTGCCTCTGGTGAATGAACCTCTATATTCATGTGGAATTTTTTCTGGCAAGCAATAAACATAGATCACTAATGTGATCTTAAAAGTTGTACATCAGTAAAAAAGCTAAAAGTAAAAAAAAAAAACTGCAGATGAAAAAAAAAAACTTTTGTGCACAGAGTGGCATAATTACCTTGATAAACACCATTGGTATCTTGCAAATACTTGGTAACACAAGGCAGCAAAGTGGGCGAAGGTATGAAATATCCAGTAATAAGGCTCAAGAGTGTCCACCCTCGGCTACAGCTCTCACTACAAGAGTATAGAGAATTAGCAGTAGTAAAAAATAACCTAGGATTTGGTGAACTATGGCACAGAGTTCTTAATATTTTAGTTTTTCACACATTAGGGCTTACTAAAACTGTATAACTTTAGATCCAGAATTACAAAACAGTCTGACAATTTATGAAAGTGTCTCATCTTTCCTGCTAAATTTGGGTGCATCTTTAGACTGTCAAGTTTAAGTTTATGCCATTTGTTAGTTGGTTGTTAGTTCGAGTATGGATTGGGATATCTTGACCAGATGAGGGTCATTTGACCCAAACTCAACAGCCTTATATATGCCTACATCGGATTGCGCTCAAACCAATGTTATTCTATGGGGCTGTGCACATGTTCGATTTTTTTCCTCGGACTGAATCTGAGGAAAAAAAATCACACTTGCATCTGTAAATCAGATTGCAAGTCAATGGATCCATCAAAAAAATTGGACCTCATTCAGATGACATCTGAGTACGGTCTGATTTTCATGGATTAACAGAATAGAGAAGATGGAGACATTTTTTCCCATCTTCTTCACATCATAGAAATTCAGATTACACTATGATCAGAGCCTGATCAGTGTAATTAGTATAATCAGATTTAATTCTCAAATGAGAGAAAATACAGTCGAGTGACCTTAGCCTTAGGATATTAAATTTGAGTCAGGAGACCGACCCACACATATTGGTCTGTACTAGAATCATGAATGTCAGACTTGTGAAACTGATATAAGAAGAGCAAAACTCATCTACCTAAGAAATAATAGCATAACTGGTGTTAACATTTTATATTTGGCTTTCTTCCTGAAGTTTGTCTACCCGCTTAGGTCACTTTAAATATAATGGTCAACGATGGTCCAATAATCAAGATCAGAGAGACCCTGCTGGGATATTAAATATTAATATATTAAATATAAATATAAATATATATTAAATATAATATTAATATTAATATATATATTAAATATTTTATATTAAGATAATTTTACTACAACTATAATTGTATGTAATAAACATAAGAAAACACACAATCCAGAATATTAATGACATCTAAATGCTTTTATATGATGTTATCCCACCCCATTTACTCTTATCCTCCATGTACTAGTTACCCACAATTTTACTAACACCCAAGGAAGAATCTTATAGCTTGCACTTGTGATAATATTAGTACGCATGGGGATACTCACTTTTTAGGGTTCTCAGTAATCTGCTTCAGAATTTGGCAATAAATTTCATCTTTCAGAAGAGGTTGTTCTCTGCAGAGCTATAGGACAATTAATGATTACCATTTCATCTACATTTTTCAGTCTCCCAAACCATCTATATTATCCATTTCTCACCACTAGAATCTCATAAACACATTTCACATCATCTGGCTCCCTGTACTGCTGGTCCCTCATCAATCTCATCAGAGCTGGGTAAGAAGATATAAAACAGCCATAATAATAAATTGCATGCATTTTGCATGACCCAGACATGTGCATTTCTTATACATTGGATATTGGCATGCAGTGAGATACGTACTCATGAAGTTATTAGTTGCAAGCTGACTCAGCTCTCTATCAGCAAGCAAAATCAAGGACTCCTGAATCGGAACCTAAAAAAATATATAAATTGTTAAACAGTTAAAAATTGGGACATTAAGATTGTATTGTTGAGTAAGTGCTAAAGTGTGCAGGCAGACATTGTCAGATGACATATGAGCAGCATGCACAAAGATAGTGTATGCGTGTTGGGAAGTCTAGTGTGATGACAGTACTACATGTGCTGCTTATATACAGTCATGGCCGAAAGTGTTGGCACCCTTGAAATTGTTCCAGAAAATGAATTATTTCTCCCAGAAAATTAGTGCAATTATACATGTTTTGTTATACACACCTTTATTTTCTTTGTGTTGAATGGAACAACACAAAAAATAGAGAAGAAAAGGCAAATTGGTCATAAGTTCACACAAAACCCCCAAAATGGGCAAGACAAAATTGTTGGCGCCTTTCCGAAATTATGGAGGACAAAAAGAGGAGAAGAGAACTGTCTGAGGACTTGAGAACAAAAATTGTTAAAAAATATCAATAATTTCAAGGTTAAAAGTCCATCTCCAGAGATTTTGATGTTCTTTTGTCCACGGTGCGCAATAGGCTCAGGGTGCATCAGTGTCAGCTCAAACTATCCGTCAACATTTGAATGAAATGAAACGCTATGGCAGGAGACCCAAGAGAACCCCACTGTTGACACAGACATAAAAAAAGCTAGACTGCAGTTTTCCAAAATGTGCATAAGTCAAAATCCTCCCGGGAAAGTGTCTTGTAGATAGAAGATAGAGCTGTTTTGTAAAGTACACGATTCTGCTTTTTATCAAAAATGGAATGAGGTCTACAAAGAAAAGAACACAGTACCTACCGGCAAATATGGTGGAGGTTCAAAGATGTTTTGGAGTTATTTTGCTGCCTCTGGCACTGGGTGCTTTGATTGTGCGCAAGGCATCATAAAATCTGATGATTACCCAAGGATTTTGGTTTGTAATGTAGTGCCTAGTGTAAAAAATCTGGGTTTGTGTCCCAGGTCATGGGTATTCTAGCAGGACAATGACCCCAAATATACTTCAAGAAGCACTCAGAAATGGATGAAGTCAAAGCGCTGGAGAGTTCTGAAATGGCCAGCAATGACTTCTAAATCCCATTGAACACCTGGGTAGAGATCTTAAAATTACTATTGGGAGAAGGCACCCTTAAAATATGAGATACCTGGAGCAGTTTGCAAAAAAAGTGGCGAAAATTCCAGTTGAGAGGTGTAATAAGATTGTTGATGTTATGTTTTAGGAAGAGATTGATTACAGTTATTTATGTCAAAGGATGCCCAACCAAATATTAAGTTGAGGGTGCCAATAATTTTGTCTGGAACATTTTGGGGGGTTTGTGTGAAATTATGTCCAATTTGCCTTTTTGCTTGGCTTTTTTTTGTGCTGTTCCAATAAACACAAAGGAAATAAACATGCGTATATCAAAACTTGCCATTGCAATAATTTTCTGGGAGAAATACTTAATTTTCTAGAACAATTTAAAGGGTACCAACACTTTCGGCCATGACTGTACATGGTGCACAGAACATCAGATGTAGTTAAAGGACTGGTATAGTATAATGGCACGTTCACACAGCGTGGACTTGCGATGTGGATTCCACAATACGATACAAATAAATTAATTTTTCAAAATCCCACATTGCAGCAAAAAATTGTCATGGAAATGAAATATGCAGCATGCTTATTCTTGGATAGTCAATGATTAGTAATAAAATATGATGAAATATGAAGCCAAATGCACAATGAAATTTGCATGTAGTACATGCAGATTACATCTGAAGATTCATTGTAGATTTTTGACCAAATCTGCCATGAAAATTTTCTGTAACATGGGAACATATCCTAAGGCTTTTTTCCGAAGAGCAGAGCTCAATTCTTTCAGGCTGTGGGTTTTAAGGTATAATTTGGAAATGAAGATGATAGGCCTTGGAGATATGAGATGATGGAGTAAGGCCATGTGTGCACATTGTGATGTTTGGTGATTTTTTTACCTCAGTATCTGTAAGCCAAAACCAGAAGTGGGTGATGAATACAGAGGTGGTGACTGTTTCTATTATACTTTTCCTCTGATCGTTCCACTCCTGGTTTTGGCTTACAAATACTGAGGTAAAAAACTCACCAAATACTGAACGAGTGGAGATAACTTTGTGAGCTACAAATGACATGCTGAGAAGGTGGTAGTTAGTAACGAAAACACTTTGAGGCCAAGGACTGGTTGTTAGGGGAGGCGCTATGGGGTAAGATGCTAGGGTACTGTGTGTTGGAGGGGAACTGAAGTGGTTTAGTAAATAAAGAATAACGGTAATGTCGGCTAGCAAGGTGTGTAAGAAGCGTTGTATTACAGTAGGTAACTGTGGTGAAATATGGTTAAGGTAAAACAGAGAATCAAAATTAGTTCTGGAAGGAAAAACATTACAAAAAACAGATGGTTATTAGTACAGTGAGGAAAAGTATGTTGAGGAGAATGGAAAATGTAATGAAAATACAGTCATATTTCAACACCGTTGACAGACTACTGACACTGGTACAGGAGCAGGGGATACAGTTGTACCTGGGCCTTGGAACTTAGGGGATCCAAAAGCTCCTTTTGTCCTACATGAGAAGACTGTTTCTATTAAAGACCTATGTTACTTGGGAGCCCTGAGAATTTGCATTGGAGCCCATGATCTTCAAGTCACACCACTGACTGGAACCTAATGTCCTACCTTTGTGTGTTGCACCAACTCAACCGCTTTCTTCCCTTCTGCAGCCATTCCTTTCCAGCCAAGCCTGCAGCAGCAACAGATAGGTAGCATTGTTTAATTGATGAGAATAATGACAAATCTTCTAAACAGCAAGGTTGTGTAGATGGTCCTCTTTACATCACTGTACTACATGGCATCTGTCACCCATAGGCTTACATGTAATTTACTAAATTATTCCATAAGCGCTGGGGTGCTGGGTTCAAATCCCACCAAGGACAACATCTGCAAGGAGTTTGTATGTTCGCCTCGTGTTTGTGTGGGTTTCCTCTGGGTTCTCCGGTTTCCTCCCATAGTTTGAAGACATAGTGATAGGGAATCTAGATTGTGAGCCCCAATTGGGACCATGCTGATAATGTCTGTAAAGTGCTGTGGAATTATTGGCGCTATATAAATAAATAAATAAACAAACTATTTTGTGCTATACGGACATGTACTGGCTAGACAGGGACCAAAGGAACATTTTGTATATCTTCACATGATGCAATCATACAGCTTATCTTTCCAGAGCAATTTTTTGGAAAATCCTGGGAATAAAACAGCATGATCGCATTGTGTGAACATACCCTTAAGCTTCGGTCTGACAATGGAGTCCTATGTATATGTTTATTGAATATGGCAAGAGCTTCAAATGCGATGGGAACAGGGTCTTAGCCTTACATGTTATATGTACCATAGATAGAAGAAGAAAACATTAGAGGCTTTAAAAAAATGTCAGCATTAAGCAAACTTTCTGCAGCATGTGAATGTTTTTGGAAAACTCAACTGCAATGCATTGCGCTAAAATTCTGCAACAAAACTGGATTGCAAATTACTTACATGCTCTGTGCTTCCCGAAAATATTTTAAAGCAAACTCAACCATAGTGTAATGACTGTCCTCCATTGGTAATGGTGAAGAGCTTGCTGTTGTTACAGACGCTTCGATCACAGGATTGCTCTGTAAAAATAAAATATGACTCAAATTTATAGACAAAAAAAGGTAAAATTTTCCTCAACATTTCTACACCTATTAGCTAATTTAGATTACTTGTTTTTTTTTCTATTTTTGAGTACTTTTTTTTACATGCGTTTTTATTGCATTTTTTAGCTATGGATTTTGTCTGTTTTTGGTATGTCATATTTTAAATAAAGCTACTTTGCTTAGGATACTTCCCGTTAGTTAGATGTAACAGGGCTTCCTCTGTGGAAAATCACTAAAAACATGTGTTTTTTGTGATTTTTTACCTCATTCAAATTTCTGATGAAAGTCTGCAAATAATACGTATATTTACCGCAAGAGAAATTGAGATGTTGCAGATTTCAAATTCATGCACACGTCAAATTCGTTCTACTAATGACCTAAGGCTAACATCCTCAATAATCCGAACCTCCCACTCCTGTCTCCAAGATCTCTCTCATGCTTCGCCAATTCTCTGGAATGCACTACCCAAGACAATTCTATTAATTCCCAATACCAACAGTCTTAAATGTGGCCTAAAAATGTATTTTTTAAGACTGACCTATCGCCTCATATAACTTTTCTAACTAATAATTCCTGTTTTACTCTTACAAAATTTTCTTCCAAATCAGGACCTTCATAGCATCTGTTCACACACCCTCCACCCACGCACCAAACAGCCCCCTGTATCTCTACTTGTACATATACTGGTTGGTGACCGGTTCATACAGCATTATGTGAATACCCTATTTATTATATAGATGACTAGACCATACAATACGAGCACGTTTTACCCTTTACCTTTCGTGTCTCCCATATTTTCTCAAAGATTGTAAGCTTGAGAGCAGGGCCCTCACTACTCTTGGTATCTGTTGAATTATGTGTTACTCTGTAATGTCTTTATTGTCTGTACAAATCCTCTCTGCTGTGAAGTATGTTGGCGCTATAGAAATAAGAGTTATTATTATTCGTAGTGCAGGTTAGTTTCCACAGCATAAAAAAGCACAGTGGGGGTGAGATCTCAATAAATCCCATTAACTTTGCCGAAACTCTATGGCGCAAAAATATGCAGTATCAAAAAGACACTAAATACTCTTTATGGGCAAAAACAGGGAGACAACAAGTGCAAGTTGGTCTTCTCTAGTAGACAAGTAGAAGGTGAAGAAACAGAAAACTGCTCTCCTTCTGGGGTTGTGAAATCCACAACTGAGGTATCAAGGCAAATTCAGCTGCAGTAGCACCTCCAGGACAGAGAGCAAGTGTTCTGGGGGTGCTGAGATAGGAGCTGGCAGCTGATATTGATAACATTCCATCTAGATAGGAGGAAGGCAAGAGTAGGAGGAGGCAGAAGGAGGAGGAGTGCTATCTCTAGCTCCTCCCTCTTCCAGTCTACAAAGAATTTTATCAGTAGCACCTTCCATCTCCTACCTCAGTTATGGGAAAGTCTGTCTTCACCAAATACAGATTTTACCTCAGTAGTGAGAATTTTGATAATAACTGATCAATTTTGGTAAAGAAGCAGATTTCTCTGATAAGATATATTACACAGTTACTTATCTTCATGTGTACTATTGATTTATGAAATAAAAAATAAAACAACAAATATGCATTCAAGCAAGCCTTCATGCTGGTCCATTGATGAAAAAATAAAAAGTTACAGGTCTCCCAAAATGGTGACAGAAGCCAATATACACTCACTGGCCACTTTATTAGGTACACCTGTCCAACTTCTTGTTAACACTTAATTTCTAATCAGCCAATCACATGGCGGCAACTCAGTGCATTTAGGCATGTAGACATGGTCAAGACAATCTCCTGCAGTTCAAACCGAGCATCAGTATGGGGAAGAAAGGTGATTTGAGTGCCTTTGAACGTGGCATGGTTGTTGGTGCCAGAAGGGCTGGTCTGAGTATTTCAGAAACTGCTGATCTACTGGGATTTTCACGCACAACCATCTCTAGGGTTTACTGAGAATGGTCCGAAAAAGAAAAAAAATCCAGTGAGCGGCAGTTCTGTGGGCGGAAATGCCTTGTTGATGCCAGAGGTCAGAGGAGAATGGGCAGACTGGTTCGAGCTGATAGAAAGGCAACAGTGACTCAAATCGCCACCCGTTACAACCAAGGTAGGCCTAAGAGCATCTCTGAACGCCCAGTGCGTCGAACTTTGAGGCAGATGGGCTACAGCAGCAGAAGACCACACCGGGTACCACTCCTTTCAGCTAAGAACAGGAAACTGACGCTACAATTTGTACAAGCTCATCGAAATTGGACAGTAGAAGATTGGAAAAACGTTGCTTGCTTGGTCTGATGAGTCTCGATTTCTGCTGCGACATTCGGATGGTAGGGTCAGAATTTGGCATAAACAACATGAAAGCATGGATCCATCCTGCCTTGTATGGAGCATCTTTGGGATGTGCAGCCGACAAATCTGCGGCAACTGTGTGATGCCATCATGTCAATATGGACCAAAATCTCTGAGGAATGCTTCCAGCACCTTGTTGAATCTATGCCACGAAGAATTGAGGCAGTTCTGAAGGCAAAAGGGGGTCCAACCCGTTACTAGCATGGTGTACCTAATAAAGTGGCCGGTGAGTGTATACCGTATTTTTCGGATTATAAGACGCACTTTTTTCCATAAAATTTATAATGCGGATATACCTTACCGGTACCGTTGCTGCAGGCCGCAGGCAGGGATGATGGCAGTGCTGCGAGGACTCTACTGACACTTTGTGAAAGGCCAGAACCCCCGCAGTTCTATGGTTTCCAATGCAGTGGACTCCAGGAAAATGGCTGCCGGGGGCGGCGCATGCACAGATGGAGATCTCGGCACCGAGATCTCAGGAGATGAGATCTCAGCCCTGAGAGAATTGCACTTTTTTGCAATTTCACCGCATTTGGAATTTTTTTCCTGTTTTCCGGAGCACGATATGTTAAAACCAATGGTGTTGTTCAAAAGTACAACTTGTCTCGCAAAAAAACAAGCCCTCACATGGCCATATTGACAGAAAAAGAAAAAGGTTATGGCTTTGGGAAGAAGGGGAGCAAAAAATAAAAACTCAAAAACAGAAAATGGTCCGGGGGTTGAGGGATTAAAATACCTAAAATAACAAACAGAACAGGTACTCATCCAGCCAATCATGCGGCTCCCAATCTACCAATGTAGATAATCACTGAGTTCAGCGCCTGTGTTGAGTCAGATTGAACGAGTCACTGAAATCACTGATTGACTACAATGGTGATGCTCTCTGTAGACGTGACGTTACCACTGCAGCCCAAACACCGTGACCCGAGCAGGAGGGGCTATCCAGCCCTTTACTTGGGGAAGGTGAATGCTTTGTCTGTTTGATATTTTAGGTATTTTAGAGCCTTTGGGTTCCACTCTTCAAAAGAGGAAAAACATTTAAGGATACAGTGGGGGAAATAAGTATTTGATCCTTGCTGATTTTGTAAGTTTGCCCACTGACAAAGACATGAACAGTCCATAATTTTAAGGGTAGGTTAATTTTAACATTGAAAGATATAATATCAAAAATAAAATCCAGAAATTCACATTGTATAAATTATATAAATTGATTTGCATTTTGCAGTGAGAAATAAGTATTTGATCCTCTACCAATCATTAAGAGTTCTGGCTTCTACAGACCAGTTAGATTCTCCTAATCAACTCGTTACCTGCATTAAAGACAGCTCTTACATAGACTCAATTAATCAGTCAGACTCTAACTGTGCTGTTCAGTTTATTCTGATAGACTTTCAGTCATACATGGACATTTATGTAGTGCTAATATACCTAGTTCTTTCATTTATTGTATTTGTTGTACTTTGCTGCCATCTACTGGCCATTGTTGTATCGCACTGTAATATTCGTTATGGAACTTTCCCACAACGCCTTTCTGTCTTTAGCTCCTCCTATCTTCTTCCTTCTTTTCCTGTTTTGTACTCCGTGCCATCTTAGATCTCACATATGCTGCAGAGCTGGAGAAAGGATTCTCTTGTTACCTCTAACCTGAAGCTTCTATTATCTCTATCTGGTGATTCTGTAACAGCTCTAACCTACAGTCCTCACTCTCACCAAGGTACTGTAAATAAAACCTGTTGAATGTATCACTGCATCATCTTTCCGGATCACCACGCGCAGCTGATAAGGACTAGGAGCACAGTTAGTGAGTAACGCTGTCCGCCATTGTTTATATAGCGATTCGTAATCACATCCCTCAGATACATCATCCACATATATCGGTGGCAGAATAGTAACAAGAGACCTAAGTCTACAGTGTCTGTGTGCATATGCATTGTCTGCTAGCAAGTCTTAACCGTCCGCCATCTTAGCTAAAACATGTCCACAAAGGGCACCGTGGACCCATCTGCAATTGAAGCACATCAGGTTCCCGACACCATAGATGCTGCAGGAGCAGAATCCACACTTACTGCAGAGCAGGACGTATGACCCAGACGTGTAACCAAGCCGACACAAAAGGTCAGAGAGAACTTTGAGACTACTAGAGACGAGTTCCATGATAACCTAGAACATTTATGGGGCAGAGTGGATCACTATTTAGCAGCTCTTCCACGCTATCACAGTGACGCCGCAGGTTTAACCGCCACATTGAAGAGTTTATCTGCCGCCTATGATCGCTACCAGAGACTGTCTGCAAAGTACATAACATTCCTGAGTAACTGTGACATGGAAGATGCCCCAGCAGAACTAACTGAAAGGGAAACTCTTCTCCAAGAAAAGACCTCATTAGTCCGAGGTGCTCAGGATAAAGCAGAACTCCGCATCGCTCACCTCCAAGAGGTTAGGTCACATCGCACAACATCGACCAAAATCACAGCTCGGTCTTCCAGATCATCTCACTCCAGGAAGTCAACATTGTCCAACAAGCTACTGGAGATCCGTGCGGCTGCAGGAGAAGCTAGAGTAAAAAGCTCCTTTGCTAAGAGGCAGGCTGAAGTGGAAGTAGAAGCTCAAAGAAATGAGATGGAAGCTCAAAGGAAATTAAAAATACTCCAAGCAGAAAGGGAAGAAGCAACAGCCGTTGCTAAACTGAAGGTCCTTGAACAAGCACTGGGACAAGATGATAATTCGGACTGTCTTATTCCAGAAGAAATGGAGGATGCAGCTGATCGCAGTACTGACTACGTGCTAAGACATTCAACATCTGCACCAGCGCCACCTCCAGTTTCTAACACGGATGTGCCCGCAAGTCAAGAAATGTCGCCACCTACTGCCGACAAGGTAACTTCCAGCACTAACCCACAATTTAGGCAACAGCCAACAGAACCTTTAGAGACTAAACTGCAGTTTAACCCTTATGCCGCATCATTTCGTCCTGATATGTCGCAGTCATATAAGCCAGAGAACTTACCTTCCCTACGGATACCACAAGTTCATCCTGCAACAATGACCGGGAGATCGGACATGTCTGACTTCGCCAGATACATGATTCGCCGGGAGTTAATAAACATTAGTCTCTCAAAGTTTGATGATCGTGCTGAGAATTATAGAGCCTGGAAATCCACCTTTCAAGCAGTGATCCAAGACCTTAATCTCACCGGCAAGGAACAACTGGATTTGCTTGTTAACTGGTTAGGCCCTGAATCAGCAGAGCGCATAAAGACAATAAGGGCAGTTCATGTGGACTATTCAGATGCAGGTCTTATTGCAGCCTGGGAGAGACTGGAACAAACCTACGGCAGCTCAGAAGCAATAGAAGGTGCCTTATTTAAAAGACTGCAAACCTTCCCAAAGATAACTAACAAGGACAATAGAAAACTTCAAGATTTGAGCGACCTGCTAAAGGAAATAGAATTGGCAAAATTAGACCCACGTCTTTCAGGGCTGAGCTACCTAGATACTGCTCATGGCGTTAATCCAATAGTGTCCAAGTTGCCACACGGCATGCAGGATAAATGGGCAGACCACGGCTCACGGTATAAAAGGCAGTATGATGTGTCCTTTCCCCCCTTTTCATATTTTTCCAGGTTCATCAGTGACTAAGCTCGGAAGAAGAATGATCCCAGCTTCGACTTCACTGAGCCTACTAGACCAGCATCATCATCATCTACAAGGTATGATAACATTGCCAAACGTAGAGATTCAAGGAACACAGTATCTGTGAGAAAGACTGACGTTCCACTTACTACACCTGCCTTCACTAAAACAAATAATGTTGCTCCTAAAGTCATGGACAGTAACCGTATGTGCCCTATCCACAAAAGGCCTCACCCACTTAAAGAATGCCGTGGATTCAGAGCAAGAACTCTGCAGGAGCGTAAAGACACCCTCAAGGAGCTAGGGATATGTTATAAGTGTTGTGCCTCCTCAGACCACCTCGCTAAGGACTGTAAGGCCGTCATTAAGTGCACTGAATGCAGCAGTGATAAACACATCACAGCCATGCATCCCACGCCAGCTCCACACAACTCACAACCTTCTGCAGCATCCAATCCTGCTCCAAAGCATGGCGGGGAGCCACAGGTCCCTGACCCAACTGCAACTGCTGTTTCCTCCTCATGTACTGAGGTATGTGGAGAAGGGATTGTTCCTAAATTCTGTGCCAAGGTATGTCTGGTTAAGGTCTATCCAGAAGGACAACCCGATAAGGCCTCTAAAATGTATGCCATAATAGATGAGCAAAGTAACCGATCTCTAGCAAGGCCCAAATTCTTTGAGATCTTCAACATAAAGGGACAAACGACTCCATACACCCTCAACACCTGCTCTGGTCGTATTGAGACTTCTGGCAGGAGAGCCTCTGGGTACATAGTCTCTTCAATCAAGGGAAACGTGCATATACCCTTGCCAACCATAATTGAATGTGACCAGATACCTGATAACAGGGAGGAGATTCCCATTCCGGAAGCCGCACTTCATCATCGCCACTTGAGGCACCTGACTAATGAAATTCCTCCTCTGGACATGAATGCTGATATTCTAATCCTAATCGGAAGGGACATTCTGAAGGTCCACAAGGTACGCCAACAATGCAACGGCCCAGATGATGCTCCATACGCCCAAAGACTTGACCTAGGCTGGGTAATCGTGGGCGATGTATGTCTGGATAGGAGTCATAAGGCATCCGAAGTCAATGCCTGTAAAACGTATGTGCTCCAAAATGGTCGCGCAACTCACTTTAAGCCATGCCTTCATCACTACTAAGTGAAAGAAAGGTTCTCTGATTGCATCCAGGAACCTGACATCATTTCCACTCCCTACGGTGATGACTTAGGGAGAACAGTGTTTCACACAACAAAAGATGATAACAAAGTCGCCTTATCCATAGAAGACAAGGAGTTTCTTAAAATCATGGACAGTGGATTCTTCAAAAATGAATCTGACCGCTGGGTTGCTCCCTTACCCTTCAAGGCTTCAAGGACCAGGCTTCCTAACAACAGAGAACAGGCCTTATCTAGATTCATCTCACTGCAGAGAACATTAAAGAACAAGCCTGAAATGAAGGAACATTTCATAGCTTTTATGGACAAGATATTTCGCAATGATCACGCAGAGCCATCTCCACCATTGCAAGCTGATGAAGAATGCTGGTATCTACCTTCCTTTGGAGTGTATCATCCAAGAAAGCCGAAACAAATCAGAGTGGTGTTCGATTCAAGCGCCAAACATGACGGCGTATCTCTGAATGACGTTCTCCTCACTGGTCCGAACCTGACTAATAACCTGGTGGGAGTGCTCATGAGATTCAGAAAGGAACCTGTCGCCATTACCACTGACATCGAACAAATGTTCCATTGTTTCATCGTGCAACAAGATCACAGAAATTATCTCCGTTTTCTATGGCACCGAGACAACGACATCAACAAGGAAATGATCGAATACCGCATGAAGGTGCACGTTTTCGGAAACAGTCCTTCTCCTGCAGTCGCTACGTACGGCCTACGTAGGACCGCCTCCGATGGTGCTGCAGAGTTCGGGAAGGATGCCCAACAGTTCGTTGAAAAGGACTTCTACGTGGACGACGGTCTTAAATCCCTGCCTACAGCGGAGGAAGCCATAGATCTGCTCAAACGGACACAAGGACCAGAGTTCCTTCACGAACAGTGCGAAGAGACTGCCGTTGAAGACAGCTTCAGCCTTCAGGATCCAGATGTCGACCCAGAGATCCGTCCTGATGTCAGCACCTTCATCACCAAATTCAAGGAGAAGGTTGGCTTGGACTGTCGGCGTTTTGATCGCTTCTCAAGATGGACGAGACTGGTTCATGCCATTGCAAGGTTAGTACACATTGTACAATGCTATCGCAGTAAGGACAGTAACACTGATTGTCACGGTTGGCATATCTGCCATAAGCCTCTCTCTGCAGAAGACATTGCTCTGAGTGAACTCATTGTGATACGCAATGTGCAGCAGAATGTTTTTCACAAGGAACTGGATTGTATACGTAAAAAACAAGACGTTCCTAAAAACAGCCCCATTGTCAACCTAAACCCAGTAATAGACGAGAGGTGTTTATTGAGAGTTGGTGGTTGTTTAAACAAAGCTAAATTGGATGAGGCAGAAAGGAATCCTCTAATTGTTCCCGGTCATCATCATATCACCACTCTACTAATACGACATTACCATGAAAAAATCAAACATCAAGGCAGACACTTCACTGAAAGAGCCTTAAGAGCTGCAGGCTTCTGGATTGTGGGAGCAAAGAGACAGGTTTCCCATTTAATTCATTATTGTGTTCAGTGTCGTAAGACAAGAGGAAAACTGCAACAACAACAGATGTCTGATTTGCCTGCTGATAGGACAAGCACAGAGCCTCCATTTACCTATGTTGGCTTGGACGTTTTTGGCCCATGGGCAGTCGCTGCACGTCGGACCAGAGGCGAGCATGCGGAAAGTAAACGTTGGGCAGTGTTGTTCACGTGCATGAGTATACGAGCAATACACATAGAAGTGATAGAGTCCAGTTTCATTAATGCCCTAAGACGATTCTTCTCCATCAGAGGACCAGTAAAACAACTAAGATCTGATTGTGGAACGAACTTTGTAGGTGCCTGTCGAGAACTACAGCTGAATTCAACACCAGTCCGGAACTTCTTGACAACCAATGGCTGTTCCTGGGTCTTCAATCCTCCTCATGCTTCCCATATGGGCGGATCATGGGAAAGAATGATAGGCATTACTCGTCGGATACTGGAATCTTTGCTGAGTGACTCAAATCTTTCAAGACTCACTCACGAGACCTTGACCACTTTCTTAGCAGAAGTCTCTGCTATAGTAAACTCAAGACCTCTTGTACCCATATCTACGGATCCAGAATCTCCTACAATTCTCACTCCTGCAACTCTCCTCACCCAGAAACTTGGAACTGTTCCTAACCCGCCTGAAGACTCTGTGTCCGGTAACAAATATCAGAGATGGTGGAAATATGTGCAACATCTGGCTGATTGTTTCTGGAATAGATGGAAGAGGGAGTACTTGACACTTCTCCAAAAACGAAGAAAATGGCAACAAGTAAAGCCAAATTTACAAGTAGGAGATATTATCCTCATGAAAGACCAGAAGGAGGAAAGAAACGCATGGCCTATGGGACTTATATCTAAAACCTTTCCAAGTGACGATGGTAAGGTACGTAAGGTAGAAGTGACAGTTACTAAGCAAGGTGACTCCAAATCTTTCATTAGGCCTATATCAGAGATTATCTTACTCATACCGGTTGAGGATTGATTATCCATCCAATCAGTAGGAACTCTTTCAAAGAACTTCAACCTTTGGATTACAAATGGGTTGGAGACAATTTGGCCTAGCGTGGCTTCTCCAATCCGAAGATGGGTTATCCGTTGGATTACTTCAGGAACTCGTTATAGACATTTGTCTATCTTGTTATACAATATGTTATTGTTGCATTGCATGCATTGTTTTTATCTTACAGGTTGAGGTATCCCTCCATGCACTTCTGGTTAACACTCCCAATTCGAGACTGATGGTATAGTGAAATCCAAGGATTTCAGACGGGGAGTGTGCTGTTCAGTTTATTCTGATAGACTTTCAGTCATACATGGACATTTATGTAGTGCTAATATACCTAGTTCTTTCATTTATTGTATTTGTTGTACTTTGCTGCCATCTACTGGCCATTGTTGTATCGCACTGTAATATTCGTTATGGAACTTTCCCACAACGCCTTTCTGTCTTTAGCTCCTCCTATCTTCTTCCTTCTTTTCCTGTTTTGTACTCCGTGCCATCTTAGATCTCACATGTGCTGCAGAGCTGGAGAAAGGATTCTCTTGTTACCTCTAACCTGAAGCTTCTATTATCTCTATCTGGTGATTCTGTAACAGCTCTAACCTACAGTCCTCACTCTCACCAAGGTACTGTAAATAAAACCTGTTGAATGTATCACTGCATCATCTTTCCGGATCACCACGCGCAGCTGCTAAGGACTAGGAGCACAGTTAGTGAGTAACGCTGTCCGCCATTGTTTATATAGCGATTCGTAATCACATCCCTCAGATACATCATCCACATATATCGGTGGCAGAATACTAACCTCTACAATATGGGCAAGACCAAAGAGCTTTATAAGGATGTTAGGGACAAGATCATAGACCTGCACAAAGCTGGAATGGGCTACAAAACCGTAAGTAAGACGGTGGGTGAGAAGGAGACAACTGCAATAGTAAGAAAATGGAAAAAATACAAAATGACTGTCAATCGAAATCGATCTGGGGCACCATGCATAATCTCACCCCATGGGGTATCCTTGATCATGAGGAGGGTGAGAGATCAGCCTAAACTACATGGAGGGGGGTACTTGTTAAAAATCTCAGGGCAGCTAGGACCATAGTCATCAAGGAAAATGTTGGTAATACATTATGCCGTAAAGATTTAAAATCCTGCAGTGCCTGAAAGGTCCCCCTGCTCAAGAAGGCACATGTGCACGCCCATCTGAAGTTTGCCAATGAACGCCTGGATGATTATGTGAGTAATTGGGAAAAGGTGCTGTGGTCAGATGAGACAAAAATTGAGGGTTTTGGCATTAACTCAACTCACATTGTTTGTACGAAGAGAAATGCTGCCTATGACCCAAAGAACACAGTCCCCACTGTCAAGCATGGAGGTGGAAACATTATGTTTTGGGGGTGTTTCTCTGCTAAGGGCACAGGACTGCTTCACCGCATCAATGGGAGAATGGATGGAGCCATGTACCATAAAATCCTGAGTGACAACCTCCATCCCTCTGCCAGGACATTAAAAATGGGTCATGACTGGGTCTTCCAGCAAGACAATGACCCAAAACAAACAGCCAAGGCAACAAAGGAGTGGCTCAAAAATGTCCATTAAGGTCATGAAGTTGCCTAGCCAGTCTCCAGGCCTTAATCCCATAGAAAACCGGAGGGAGTTGAATCTCCGAGTTGCCAAGCGACAGCCTCAAAATCTTAATGAGTTAGACATGATCTGCAAAGAGGAGTGGACCAAAATTCCTCCTCACATGCGTGCAAACCTCATCCTCGACTATAAAAAACCTCTGACTGCTGTGCTTGCCAACAAAGGTTTTGTCACCAACTATTTAGTCTTGTTTGTCAGAGGGATCAAATACTTATTTCAAACTGCAAAATGCAACTAAATTTATATAATTTATACTATGTAATTTTCTGGATTTTATTTTTTACATTCTATCTCTCAATGTTAAAATTAACCTAACCTTAAAATTATAGACTGTTCATGGACAAACTTACAAAATCAGCAAATACTTATTTCCCCCACTGCATATGCACATGTTAATTACTTGCCGCAGAAATGTATTTACTAAAACCATGTCTCTTGGCAGGAAAAATGCTTAGTTTGTTGCATTTTGATGCGTTTTCCCCCCATTCATTTAATGGGCTGGAAAATACTATAAAAGTGCTGAAAGAATTGACATGTTTCAGATATAAATCTTCAAGCAAAAAATAAGCAGCATGTGCATGAGATTTTAGAAATCTCATTCGCTTTGATTATACAGTAAAAAACGCAATGTGTGAACAAGTGCTAAGCTAGTATTTCTGTGACTCCTCTGATCTCACCTCCTTGCTTACTGTCCTCTGGAGTCCTCGAGGTCGACTTTTATTTTCCAAGTTTTCTCTCTTCTCCACACTGTAGTAGTCAGGGGCAGCAGCTGCTTGCACATATCGAAAAGGAAAAAGACCAGTACGACCCCCAAGAGAACCGAACAGCCAACCTGTGTAAGACAAGTGGGGCAAGAGGTTAGCTCCCTCTAATGCATATTAATTTCCTTTTATTATTTAACACCATACTTGGTCTCAGTAATTGTACATTTTATATAGCTTACACAATAGAGAAGAATGAGGAATATTTACAAATAAGCTATTGTAATAAGTTCAGACTAATTTGATAGGACTCCAAAAATACCTGGTTCATGTCCATCCATTGGAAGAACTTTTATGATGTCACCCTTTTTGAATTGAAGAAGACTCTTGTCATCAGTTATATGACTCTGCAGTGCAACTACGTGGTTTGAATCCTTATTAAACAGAACAAAATTCGTACATTTTTTTATAAGGTATTATACCTCTACCTACAGTAGGTTTACTACTGTCCTTTTCTCACCTTCACCAATTCTTGCAAGAAGGTCTCTAGCAAAGCCTTAAGAGCCTGAGCATTTTCAGAGTGTACCTGCAGATCCTCATTTCGCAGACTAAAGTGCAGAGTACGAAAATCTAACTTTTCGATAGCAAGAATATCTGCAAAACTAAACACAAGAATGTATTTATGTTAACGTATTCTATGCTAGTCATATCTCCGAACTGCTCTGCATCCTCATTCTTCAGCTCACCTGTAGCTGCACAAAGTCTTCAGATGTCGTTGTTGGATTCCGGTTGCATTCACTTCCTTCAGAAGCCTAAAACCTCTGTGGGAAACGCCAATGATAAGCTGGTCTCTATCATCATCCAACTACAAATAACAGAAGACACTATTAATCTTGGCATGGATCATCATCAAGGGTCATCAGAACATTTTCTTTTTTTTTCTTTTTCCCCAATATGACACAGACTTGCTGATGAATTACAGGTGCTTCTCACTAAATTAGAATATCATCAAAAAGTTGATTTATTTCAGTTCTTCAATACAAAAAGTGAAACTCATGTATAATATAGAGTCATTACAAACAGAGTGATCTATTTCAATTGTTTATTTATGATAATGTTGATGATTATGGCTTACAGCCAATGAAAACCTGAATGATTTCAGCAAATTAGAATACTTTATAACACCAGCTTGAAAAAGGATCCGAAATGTTTGCCTGAGATGTATATTCAGTAAATGCACTCAATACTTGATCAATTACTGCATCAACGTGGCGTGGCGTGACATGGAGGTGATCAACCTGTGGCACTGCTGAGGTGTTATGGAAGCCCAGGTTGCTTTGATAGCAGCCTTCAGCTCATCTGCATTGTTGGGTCTGGTGTCTCTCATCTTCCTCTTGACAATACCCCATAGATTCTCTATGTGGTTAAGGTCAGGCGAGTTTGCTGGTCAATCAAACACAGTGATACTGTTGCTTTTAAACCACCTATTGGTACTTTTGGCAGTGGGGACAGGTGCCAAGTCCTCCTGGAGAATGAAATTTCCATCTACAAAAAGCTTATCAGCAGAGGGAAGCATAAAGTGCTCTAAAATTTCCTGGTAGATGGCTGAGCCGACTTTGTTCTTAATAAAACATAGTGGACTTACACCAGCAGATGACATGGCTCCCCAGTCCATCACTGATTGTGGAAACTTCACACTAGACCGCAATCAGCTTGGATTGTGTACCTCTCCACTCTTCCTCCAGACTCTGGGACCTTGATTTCCAAATGAAATGCAACATTTACTTTCATCTGAAAACAACACCTTGGACCACTGAGCAACAGTCCAATTATTTTTCTCCTTGGTCCAGGTAAGACGCTTTTGGTGTTGTCTATTGGTCACGAGTGGCTTGACACAAGGAATGCGACACTTGTAGCCCATGTCCTAGATACATCTGTGTGTGATGGCTCTTGAAGCAATGATTCCAGCAGAAGTCCACTCCTTGTGAATCTCCCCCAAATTTTTGAATGGCCATTTCTTAACAATCCTTTCAAGGCTGCGGTTATTCCGGTTGCTTGTGCACCTTTTTCTACCACACTTTTTACGTCCACTTAACTTTCCATTAATATGCTTGGATACAGCACTCCAGCTTCTTTAGCAATGACCTTTTGTGGCTTACCCTCCTTATGGAATGTATCAATGACTTCCTTCTGGACATCTGTCAAGTCAGCAGTCTTCCCCATGATTGTGGAGCCTACTGAAACAGACTAAGGGACCTTTTTAAGTGCTCAGGAAGCCTTTGCAGGTGGTTTTTGTTATATAATCTAATTTACTAAGATAATGACTTTTGGGTTTTCATTGGCTGTAAGTCATAATCATCAACATTAACCGAAATAAACACTTGAAATAAAACACTCTGTTTGTAATAACTCTATATAATATATGAGTATCACTTTTTTTCTAATATTCTATTTTATTGAGAAGCACTTGTATATACCACCAAGTCTAGAGGAATAACATACAGAGTAATCAGCTTAAAAACTAAGCTAGCTACAAATAAAATGGCATTATTCCTGGTGGAATACAATGCATGTTGTGAAATTTACTCACAGTCACACTGAAGAGGCGGGAAAAGTAATTCTCCCAGTTATCCCGGGCAGCTATAACAACACGTTTCTTGATGGACTCGTCCAATATTGAACTGGCATCACTTCCGACCTGGAACTCATCTGATAAGAAAATATTCTTGGTTTGTTACTTATACTTTGCATTTGCCTATATTACAGCTTGAAGTTATGTACTGTCTAGGAACCAAAATTGGATTTGATTCTATCATGTGTAATCAGATAATTCTTTAGTAAAAAATTCTAAAAAATTATCCTATATTTGGTTTTCTCATAGAGCTGTATTAGAACTTTTCTTCTCAAAAGTAATAAAATCAAGATCCTGTTCCCATACTTACTTAAAAAATCTCTCATCTTCCTTCTTTCCTCTCGAGATAGTTTAAAACAAGTGTCTGAATAAGTGTCCCTAATTATCTAGGATGACAAAAGGCAGAGACATTTTTACAGAAATGTTATTCCCCATTTGGAAAGTATATTGCAGATCATTTTAAGTAGACATTGCCATTTCCATGAGTGGTTCTACCATTACTCCCCAGCAATATGCCCTCTGTGTTGGGGTCATACTTGATTCCGAGCTTTCATTCACACACCACATCCGATCACTGGCTCGCTTTTGTTATCTGCACCTCAAAAACATTTCTAGAGTTTGACCTTTCCTTACTTTTAACACTGCAAAAGGTCTTACTGTTGCTCTTATTCATTCTTGTTTGGACTATTGTAACTCTCTACTAATCGGTCTCTCTCTTACAAAACTCTCCCCTCTCCTTGAATGCTACAGCCAGGATCATATTCCTCACCAGCTTCTACCATGTGCCAGTCATTGCACTGGTTACCCATCCACTCCAGAATTCAATATAAACTTATTACTTTCACCCACAAAGTGCTCCACAATTCAGCACCACCCTACATCTCCTTCCTCGTCTCAGTCTACCACCCTACCCATAACCTCCGTTCTGCTAATGACCTAAGATTAACATCCTCAATAATCAGAACCTCCCACTCCCATCTCCAAGACTACTCACATGCTGCGCCAATTCTTTGGAATGCGCTACCCAGGATAATTCGATTAATCCCCAATACCCACAGTTTTAAGCGTGCCCTAAAACGCATTTCTTCAGACTGGCCTACCGCCTCAATACATTTATTTAACTATCCCTGTGTTGCCCAATCAAACTTTTCTTCATAACCAGGACCCTTGTATCATCTGTTCTCACACACTTTATGCATTTAGTAGCCCTCTGTGTCTGTACTTTTACACATTTTGGCTGTAACCGGATCATGCAGCATTACATGAACACCCGATTTATTACATTATGGCTGGTCTGAACAATGAAAGCAATTATTACCATCCACCTTTCGTGTCTCCCCTATTTCCTCATAGATTGTAAGCTTGTGAGCAGGGCCCTCATTCCTCTTGGTATCTGTTGATTTATGTGATTATAGTTATGCTGTAATGTCTTTTATTGTCTGTTCAAGTCCCCTCTAAAATGTAAAGTGATGTGGAATATGTTGGCGCTATAGAAATAAAATGGCTATGAATTATTATTGGAGAAGGTTTCCCAAAGCCGAAAAGAATAATGGTAGAGAAATAGATAGATATGTGTAAGATTTAAGGCCCCCATAGACATTAGATGACAGTAAGTCATACTTGCTGGCTTTGGAAGTAATGGCTCACCACTGGATGTGTATTGGGGTCTTCTCCCGCCATCTTCTTTTGGAGTATATCGTGATTGGCAACTTTAAATTTAAGGACCCATTCCATTTGTTTTCATGGGAGATAAGCTGTCAGATAGAAGCTCTCTCCTTAGCCAGATGAAAACACATGAATGCTCACCTGAGCTGGGCATTCATGTATATCGTAAAGTTGGGAGGGTTAGCTGTTCATCAAGCATTTGACCAACAGCTATCTCATGTATATAATCACTGTTAATTATTTAAGGGGAGTTGTCTCAGCAAACACAACTTCTTCTACATGGGAGCGACTGCTAATGAATGGCTATCAAGGTTATACATGGATGGCCCAATTGTGAGAGTGCTCCGACTCTCGATGGTCAAAAGCTAATATGGCATATGGACAGATATTTCATATGTTGTATTAGCATAGCAAATTAACCGAATTGTCCTGATTGGACAACCCATTTAATCTTAAAACTATTAGAAATAGTGTAGAAATTAAATCTGGTGATCTTGTTTTTCTTTTACCTGCTCACACAGAAGGTTCATGTAGTAGGGATGAGTAAATTTTTCCTTTGGATAGAAGATCTATGAAAAAAATATTTATGACATAATACAATAAATACAATATGAATCCTACTACATATAATGTTCTACTGCATTGCCTTCTGGTAGATTATATTTTGCACAGTTAGTGGTGGACATACTTCCTGCAGTCATGCAGATAAAAGGTCTGAAGAATATTACCTCCTTCCGCACATAAAGTTTCCAGTTGACATCGCTGTATGAGAAGAACACACTAGCAGTGTGTTTGCTGATTGATGATTTAGTGGAATGATCACCTTCAAGAGTTCTTACTGAGACTAAAAAATAGCATAATGGGTGTAAGAATGAGATATTTCAGGGATGCTCACAAAAAATAAAAACAGCCATATATTTCCGTACCTGGAGACTTGGGAGTCTGCACTGTCGGAGGAAATAAACCAGATTGGAATAGTCCTAAAAGTGGCTTTTGCTTTTCTCTAATAGAACTTGTCTTCCCACTTGATTTCTCAGCAAGAGGAGGAGGAGGTGGAGGAGGAGGAGCTGCTGGGGAATCTGGAGTGTCCTTGGAAAAAAACAATTCAGTGCTCAATTAATTTGTAATTAAAAATAATGAGACTTTCTAATAACACCTGGTTCTGTTTTTATCACCTACATAAAAGAAAAGCCATGCACAGAGATCCTGACACTGAGGCCATGTGCACACGTACAGTATTTTTCGCGTTTTATTCCGCATTTCTTGTGCAAATGTTGCATTTTTTTCCGCGAAAAAATCGCATCGCGGAAAAAAAAGCAACATGTTCATTAAATTTGCGGAATTGCGGGGTTCCGCACACCTAGGAATGCATTGATCTGCTTACTTCCCGCACAGGGCTGTGCACACCATGCGGGAAGTAAGCAGATTATGTGAGGTTGGTACCCAGGGTGGAGGAGAGGAGACTCTCCTCCACGGACTGGGCACCATATAATTGGTAAAAAATAAGAATTTAAATAAAAAATAGTGATATACTCACCTTCGATGGCCCCCGGAGTCTTCCCGCCTCTCAGCGGTACATGCTGGCGCTTCCGTTCCTATACATGGTGTGGTGAAGGACCTGCGATGACGCCGCGGTCTTGTGATTGGTTGCGTGACCGCTCACGTGACCGCTCACGTGACCGCGACGTCATCGAAGGTCCTGCACACACACACCATCTATAGGAACGGACGCCGCTGAGGAGATCGGCTGTCTGCAGGTGAGTATAACCATTTTTTTTATTATTTTTAAACATTCTATCTTTTACTATTGATGCTGCATAGGCAGCATCTATAGTAAAAAGTTGGTCACACTTGTCAAACAGTATGTTTGACAAGTGTGACCAACCTGTCAGTCAGTTTTCCAAGCGATGCTACAGATCGCTTCGAAAACTTTAGCATTCTGCAAGCTAATTTCGCTTGCAAAATGCTAAAAAAAACTGCAAAAAAACCGGGAAAAAAACGCAAAAAAAAAAGCGGATTTCTTGCAGAAACTTTCCGGTTTTCTTCAGGAAATTTCTGCAAGAAATCCTGACGTGTGCACATACCCTGACATGTCAACCCCAAAGGCAAGTATCATATCTATTGTGGTGGAAGTTAAGACAAGCTGAATTATTTCTCCCAAGCTGTCTAGGAACCTTCTAGATTGCCTACACAGAAGTTACATACATATGTGACACCCCAGGGTCCTGATCGTCACAGTAGCATTGCTTTCCTCACGGGGAGAGTGATGTTACGTTTGGAAGCAATGAAGGAGATCTTTTATCAGGTAACCACCATACACACAACATTTTCACACTCCAGGCCACAAGGGGGAGCTTTTGATCCTATTTATTAGGTGACTCCCATATATATATTGTGGTTTGGAGGGAAAGCGAGATTAGATTGACAGAGAGACAGAAGAGAGCAGACAGACCTAGAGGGTCAGAACGTCTGAAGGGGGTGTGGTCTGAAGTACCACAGCTCCTGGAAAGACACATAGAAAGCCGAGCATTTTTCAGTGAGAGTGAAGGAGAGCGAAGCAAAAGGAGAGTAATATCAGGGGAGACCAGCTAAAGAACAGGCTGCCTCCCTCTGAGGCGTAGACAACCGTTAGCCGGGACACTCAGGGTTGTAAGGAACTCCATGACTTACATCAGAGACCAGCAGGACAGTTGAACTGCAAGTTACCTGTCCGCCTTAATACCCAGGAGGCACAGTGACACCGATAGAGCCTGGGGTGTGCTAGAGTCCCTATAAACTGGCTCAAGTCACCAGTCATACGGGTTATGTCCTATCCTATATGGGGGACAGAGAGAACAACTGTGAGGACCTTATGTGAAGCCTTAGGCAGTAAGGGACTACAACACCACAGCGCTAGAGGAAGGCTTTTAACTCCCACCTGGTAAAGGGGGACTCTGGATTCGCTTCCAAACCGGTCGGACCCTGCCTGCCCTGTGATCTGGCACCCTGGCTGTGTTCAGTAAACCAGGTAAAGACACTGCAAACCTGTGTCCTCGTTCTTTACTGCACCATTCACCATCTTCCATCTACACACCGGGAGCCCTGGGGATATACTTCACCTGTGGGAAGGTATACCATCTAGCTGCCATAACATCACCCCAGAGGACCCCTTAAAGCAGCGTCTGTCCCCACTGACCGAATACCACAGGTGGTGTCACGAACATAAACTTTATACACCAAATCCCTTTAAAGACTTTCCCCTTTTACATGGGTGCCCAGGGCCACGGACCGGGTCGCCGCCACCGTGACATCCCCCTGTGAACACCGGACCTGGTACCGGGTACCCCACGGCCCGGGCAGGCGACTCACATACGTAAGCAATGATCTCCATGTTAAGGTAGTTGTATAGGTAGGAGTATGTGAAGATTATTAAAGGGGTTATGCAAAATAATAAAAAAGAGGCACAGGAATAAATGAAATAATATATAGTTAACCTATTATTCCCAGGCCGAAGTCACATTAGAGTGTGAAATCCGATGTGATATGCCAATAACACTCAGCTCCAGCTCTGCTGCGAGCGGGAGCCAGGTGACAGTGTTCTGTGCTCCGATCCTCTCATATACAAGAATCGGAGCACAAGTGCGACAGAGAAAGTAATTTCTCCATCTCCTCCATTGCCAGCATCCATGGGAAGTGCAATGCACTTGGGTAATATCCGAGTTCAGTGCGGAGTTGTAGACTTGTAAGGCTGCGCGCCATCCGATTCTCAGATGCAATTGCTGCATGCTGCTATTGGTTTCACATGCCGAATTGGCATGAAAAAATGATCGCTGATGGGAGCTGTCCTACAGTTTATCATTGGACCCAGTTCAATTCTGTTTTTTTATCAGATTGCACTCGTCAGATTTCATCGCAAATGTGAGCGAGCACTTAAAGAGTATTTGTAAGTTTGGACGTTATCTCATATTAATTGGATAGGGGATAACTTTCCAATCTCTGGGGTTTTGAACCCTAGGTCCCTCACCAATCCCGAGGATCTGAAGAGCACTGTGTGAATGGAGCAGTGGTTGATCATGCACACTGCTGTACGATGTATTTTGAATGGGACTACCGCAGATAGCCAAGTGGTCAGGGTTTCCAACCATCCATAAGTTCAAATACAGTCTTCAAAAATTGGTCACCTTTTTGCCCTGTCCATAAATATAATGTAAAGAATCTGTTATTTTTGTGAAGAAACTTACAAAGATTATTTTGACTGTAGTTATCATTATTTTACAGTTCACAGTCAGTTCAACAGATATCTTTGTATCAGACATGTATCACTTATAATCATAATGATTTATTATGGCTTTCCAATCTGTCAATAAACAATATTGTATGTCCATGATTTTTTGATACGCTGTCCAGAGAAAATAAAAAGTCGGTAACCTTGCAAGTGCTGTACTCTCATAAGAATGAATGAATGAATGAATGAATGAATGAATGAATGGTGTGCTCATTGACTTCCATTCACATGAGGCTCTTCTAAGCTCCAATTAAACAAAGGGTGTAGGGCACCACAAATAACTTCAAAGAAGGAGGGTTCACCGTGGACTTGAGAACAAGTATATCGAAGGACAAAAGAAAAGATATGCCCACATACGCGGGAACACCTCAATATATAAGCAATTCAAAACTTTATTGGCAAACATCGAAAAATACATGGAGGACAACACACAAAGAAATGTTAAAAACAAAAATTGCACACCTGCAATAAACACCTATACAAATGCCATGCCCTAATGAGGGGGCAATGACAACCCACAAAGAGTGTATCCCCTATAACACATAAATCAATGCATCAATATAACATTGCTCCTAGGATCCAACCAGTCTGAGCCATATTAAGCAATATACATGGCTATATTAATATCACAGTACCATATAACCCCAAAATAAGGTGTATAATTCTAGCGCAAAACATATACTATCTGTTAGAGGCATCAAAAAACAGAGCAAGTCTGTTAGATATATATAAAGAGGGACAAGAGGAAATGGAACTAAAGATGATAAATAAATGAACCCGATCCTCAGATCAATGTACCCTCATACCAACAGACCAAAGATCCAGGATAGAACCATATCAGCAATAGGGGAATGAAGTGTGGGATAGGTTCCCACGCGTATCGCCGCCCAAATTGCGGCTTCTTCAGGGAGAAAATAGCATCACTTCTAATCTCCGGTTCTCGGGAATGGTGGAGGTCCCAGTGGTCGGACCCCGAGGGATAATGAAGTTATCATATATTCCATACCATAGATAGGGCATAAGATCCAAACTAAAGAATACCCCTTTAAGGTGGGACAGTTTGACAAAAGTAATATTTGGGTTTAACTTCTATAGTAATTTGTTATAAAAGAAGGGTTCCTAGGACTCTTCATTGGGGCACTCTGATAGTGCATCTTCACAAATGCCGTTCTGCCATCATTCTGGAAACATGGCCTGTACTTGTGGGTAGTAAATTCTGAATATAGAAAACAAATTTGCTTCTGCAAATGGCTACGTTCATACTGTATTTGGTTAGACAGCAAGAAGAGCCTTCATTGTAGATTGCAATAAAAATTGTAGATACAATAGTGCAAATTTGTCCTGTAATATGAAAGCCAGAGTGAAGAAATTCTTTCAGACACCATTATACTCAGCGGGTCATGTGGGCAGCATCACTATGTCATTTGCGGGTTCTGCTACTAATGTTACTTTTACGCTAAGTGCACACGTTGCAGATTTGCCTGTGGATTTTTC
Organism: Ranitomeya variabilis; assembly: GCF_051348905.1. Classification (NCBI taxonomy): domain Eukaryota; kingdom Metazoa; phylum Chordata; class Amphibia; order Anura; family Dendrobatidae; genus Ranitomeya; species Ranitomeya variabilis. Next base: position 471,426,688 of record NC_135235.1, on the reverse strand, counting down.
TGCGCAGATTCTGTATCTCTTGGCAGAAAACGCAGTTAAAAATCCGTGTGTTATTGATGCATTTTTAATGCGTTTTTTATGTGGATTTGATGTGGATTTTCATGCAGATTTGTATGCGTTTTTGTAAGCTAAATAAAGATATATTATTTAACAAAAAAAAAAGAATTTTGATGTCATTTCCTTGTCCAACCTCTTCTTTTACATACTCCATTGAAGAATAATGTTTACACACACAGAAAGATAGTTAGATAGATAATTAGATGTATATATAGATAGGTAAATAGATATATCTATAGATAGATAGATAGATAGATCTATAAGAGTCCAAAAATCAGAGGCAGCACACCATTATTGATTGAAGTTTTAAAGGTGCAAAATTTTAATAGCCCATTGTGGCGACGTTTCGGCTCATGGAGAGCCTTTTTCAATCAACATAATAGAGCACAAGCGAGGTATTTATGTTATACAAACAATAGCCGCCATAGCTAAATTTGCATATGCGGGTGCCATGATTGCACCCATGGCCGTCCCCCTAATTTGCATAAAAAATTAATCTCTAAACAGGAAATAATTATTGTTAAGTACTACTTCCAAAAGTTTCAAAATAAACTCAATCGTATCCACATTATATACAGTACCAACAAGTTTCCTAGGTACTGCTTTAAGACCTGTAACATGGTTAATAGACGAATAAAGAGAGACTATAGTATGTGTATATGTATGTACTGTATGTGTATATGTGTTTTTGTTTTACTATTCAACACAGTAGCCGGATGATGGGACTACTCTCCCATCATCGGCTAATGCTGTCACTGTTCTGTGTGACAGCAGACATAGCCGAATGGGACTAGTAGTCCCATCGGATGATGCCTGCCTACACACATACACACACACAGCCGCGCACACGCCCACAGACACATGCACACACACACACAGACACAGACACCCGCAGACAGACACGCACATCTTTTCCGCTCACACCTAGTCTCAGCCCACACACACAGTCTCCACCCACCCACTCTTCCTCTTCCCTATTTGCAGGGTTTTTTTTTTGCCCGCAACTCCACAGCAAAACCGCAAATCTTTTTACACCCATGATTATGCTGTGGATTTGACTGACTCAATGGAAGTCAATGGGTTTAGTAATGCTGCAGATCCACAAGAAGAATTGACATGCTGCAGAAAATAAAACGCTGCAAATCTGCGATGATTTTTCCGCAGCATGTGCACAACAATTCTAGATTTCTCATTGATTAACATTGATTGCGCACTACACTGCAGATTTGATGCAATTCCACATCTCCAATAGCGCTGCAGATCCGCATGAAAATCTGCAACGTCTGTTCCTCCAAAGAAACAGAAACATGGAAATAATAAAATAATAAATCCTTTTCGTAAGTAAATATGAGACATAAAGGAAAAACAAATGAATATATTAACAAATTATAATTTTTCCAATTTAGAGTCATTACTCCAAAAGGCACATTCTTACTTTTGGAGGCCCAGCATTTCTAAGTCTCTCCAAAGCTTCTTGTTTGGGATCTTTTTTCTTTAAGAAGTTCTGTGTTGTCCTTCTGAAAAATGCAAAATTTGATATTTGATAAATGAAGAAATCAGGAGAACAAATGTAAAAATCAGTAGAATTGCCCTGTAGATCACCATTGCTCCTGTCCATTTGCTTGTGCTCATATTTATTAGGATCCTTGCTATAAGGCCTCATTCAGACGTCTCTGATATTGCTTGTACGTAAAAGCACAGAACGATCTTCAGCAATGTTTTGGATCCTAGTTTCATCAGTGTTCGGTTAGTGTCAATTCTTACCATCAGCGTGTCATCATTGATTTTCAATTATGAAAAAGTACCGTAGATAAATTGCAAAACTTCTATACGCTACTGGTATCTGGGTGCTGGCAGTAATTTTTATGGACCCATAGACTTGTAGGGGTAATTTTGATCCGTGACTCTGATCAAAAACAGACATGTCACTATGTTCTTTTTGCGGACATGCGGTTCGCCAAAAAACATATGACCAGCCCTATAGATTATAATATAGGTACTGTATGTGATCTATGTGATCTATCTTTTTAAAACCACCGATAGAACTTGCGTGAAAACGGACATTTAAATGAGCCCTAAAGCATGTCCTGATGACCATATTGTGTTTTATTGGGATCTCACCTAACTGGTTCATAGGGTTTAGGTTCTTCCTGAGGACGGCTTTGATACATCTTGATTATTTCTTTAATCTCTTGACTGGGTTTTGGTTTTGGAACCTGTTTAATGACACCACCTGGTTTCTTAGTCTCTTTTTCAGGAGCCTCTGTAGTTTTGGTTACCGGAGGTGGCACTATTGGCGGTAGTTTTGGTGTTGGTATTTCTTTAAAAAAATTTAAAAAATATATATAATTATATTTCCATGTTACCAGAGACTTAAAGGTTACAAGTAATTGCAGAGATTTTATGTTTAGCAAATTAAAACAAGCTTGATTAAGCCTGTCTTAAAAAATTTAGTTAAATCATGCATCTGCCTATTTGATTAGGCACTATTGTAATATTACATATCCAGTTTTTATCATAAAGACTGCATTTTGGCAGACAAGTTAATCAAATTAGTATATTTTTGCACTATCAATAAATAAATATCATCACTTGGTTGAGGTTCAGGTTCGGGAGGTTCTGGTGGTTCCTCATCACTTTCACTCTCAGACGCTATTATTTGAGCTGGAAGTAGGATCTTCGAGGGAGGCTTGAGTGACTTCACTCGAGTGCCATCACGTACTACACAATGAAAGTTTACAATTAAAACATGTTAATTGTGAAAACAAAATGTTCCAAATGCATTTGGTCTTCACCCAATCTGTACTACGCACCCATTTTTTGGAAGAATTCCCTCTTTTGTTGGAATGTTTTCTTTTGTGAAATATACTCAGATTCCTCCTCTTCATCCCAGTACACCTAGATGAAAAATTTGACTAAAATATGAACACTCAACTTTGCTTTACTGGTGCTTTGCCCTTACAAGATGCCTGCAGAATGTCATGACTTTTATAAGGGGTAAAGTGAAGTGTGACATGACTAATGTGCCAGTGTAAGAAAACTTATAGGCCTTTCAATTCTCTGGGAAATTAAGTCTCCTTACACTGGCATGTTAAGCATGCCATTCTTCACAAGGAGAAACATTACCACTTAGAATCCAGTCAAAGGCTTTGCACTGAGGTGTGGCAACACCACAAAACCAGCGTCTGCAAATTGAGATTCTGCTTTTCTTTTATTCTAAGTCACATTGCAAGGCTAGATAAAAGGGTTGATATTGACTTTTAAGTTTGCTACTTCCAAAAGGTGGCATTAGAGTTCAAGTCTGCTCCCTCTCTGAAGAAGCAATTTCCATATGACATTTATAATAGAGAGATTGTTAGTGTGACAGGCTGAAAAGTGACCATACAGAACGGATGATTTTGGAACCAAAACTAGATACTAAGCTAACTGAAGGAAGCTATAAGGGATTGTTCATTTTAATAAAATGATTATATGTTTTCCATATATAAATACATAAAACTTACTAATATGTTTGTATTTTCAAAGGTACCCTGATCTTCAGACATCAGCAGTGGTCCTATTAGCGCCCCTTCCAGCATGCGCTCGACACAGAAATTATTTTATTTTTATCAGTACACCATCAGAGCTATATGTGAAGTTGGGCTGGCCAATTTCAATAGTTAAGCCAGCCGCCTTCTCTGTCATACATGATACAGTATTTGGACAGACAAAGGGGCTGGCTTAGATATTGGAATCAGACAGTCAGCCAAACCCATCTTTACATATATCAATTATCACATGAGAACACATTGTCAATCCCGTCACAATCTGTGTGAAATACAAATTGGAAGTGGACCACTCCTGATATCTGAAGATCTGGCACGGTGGCTCTGGGGTTAGCAGTGCAGCCTTCCAGCTGGAAAATGGAAGGTGTCATGATCTCCATGGCCAGAGAACTAGCATAAGCCTCTATAGGAACAAGCTCTTGGAAGATGTAACTGTACTGACCATGAACTAAACCTACCGCATCATCTAGAAGTAGCCAGGTAGCATGTCCTACTTTTATCCCTATATGCCCAGCGCCGGCCGGAGAACTAAATAATGCTAGCAGAGGGAAATATAAGACCTGACTCACCTCTAGAGAAATGCCCAAAAGGAGACAGAGGCCCCCCACATATATTGGCGGTGATATGAGATGAAACAACAAACGCAGCAGGAAAATAGTTTTAGCAAATTTGAGGTCCGCTTTCTAGATAGCAGAAGACAGAAAGCATACTTTCATGGTCAGTAGAAAACCCTAACAAAACACATCCAGAAATTACTTTAGGACTCTGGCATTAACTCATAATACCAGAGTGGCAATTCCTGATCAACAAGAGCTTTCCAGACACAGTAACGAAACTGCAGCTGTGAACTGGAACCAAAATACAAAAACAAAACATGGACGAATGTCCAACTTATCTAGTAGATGTCTGGGAGCAGGAACAAGCACAGAGAGGCTTCTGATAACATTGTTGACCGGCAAGCATCTAACAGAGAAGCCAGGTTATATAGCGACACCCAGATCTAATCAGAACAGGTGAACAGGGAAGATGATGTCACAAGTTCAATTCCACCAGTAGCCACCGGGGGAGCCCAGAATCCAAATTCACAACAGTACCCCCCCCTCAAGGAGGGGGCACCGAACCCTCACCAGAACCACCAGGGCGATCAGGATGGGCCCTATGAAAGGCACGAACCAGATCAGAGGCATGAACATCAGATGCAGTGACCCAAGAATTATCCTCCTGGCCGTATCCCTTCCACTTGACCAGATACTGGAGTCTCCGTCTGGAAACACGGGAGTCTAGGATTTTTTCCACAACGTACTCCAACTCACCCTCAACCAACACCGGAGCAGGAGGCTCAACGGAAGGCACAACCGGTGCCTCATACCTGCGCAATAACGACCGATGAAAAACGTTATGAATAGAAAAGGATGCAGGGAGGTCCAAACGGAAGGAAACAGGGTTAAGAATCTCCAATATTTTATACGGACCGATGAACCGAGGCTTAAACTTAGGAGATGAGACCCTCATAGGGACAAAACGAGAAGACAACCACACCAAATCTCCAACACAAAGCCGAGGACCAACACGACGGTGACGGTTGGCAAAAAGCTGAGTCTTCTCCTGGGACAACTTTAAATTGTCCATCACCTGCCCCCAGATATGATGCAATCTCTCCACCACCGCATCCACTCCAGGACAATCCGAGGATTCCATCTGACCGGAGGAAAATCGAGGATGGAACCCCGAATTACAGAAAAACGGGGAAACCAAGGTGGCAGAGCTGGCCCGATTATTGAGGGCGAACTCCGCCAATGGCAAAAAAGCAACCCAATCATCCTGGTCAGCAGACACAAAACACCTCAGATATGTCTCCAGGGTCTGATTAGTCCGCTCGGTCTGGCCATTAGTCTGAGGGTGAAAAGCAGACGAAAAAGACAAATCTATGCCCATCCTAGCACAAAATGCCCGCCAAAATCTAGACACAAATTGGGTTCCTCTGTCAGAAACGATATTCTCAGGAATACCATGCAAACGAACAACATTTTGAAAAAACAGGGGCACCAACTCGGAAGAAGAAGGCAATTTGGGCAGGGGAACCAAATGAACCATCTTAGAAAAACGGTCACACACCACCCAGATGACAGACATCTTCTGAGAAACAGGCAGATCTGAAATAAAATCCATCGAGATGTGTGTCCAAGGCCTCTTAGGAATAGGCAAGGGCAACAATAATCCACTAGCCCGAGAACAACAAGGCTTGGCCCGAGCACAAACGTCACAAGACTGCACAAAGCCTCGCACATCTCGTGACAGGGAAGGCCACCAGAAGGATCTTGCCACCAAATCCCTGGTACCAAAAATTCCAGGATGACCTGCCAACGCAGAAGAATGCACCTCAGAGATGACTTTACTGGTCCAATCATCAGGAACAAACAGCCTATCAGGCGGACAACGATCCGGTCTATCCGCCTGAAACTCCTGCAAGGCCCGCCGCAGGTCTGGAGAAACAGCTGACAAGATAACTCCCTCCTTAAGAATACCTGTGGGGTCAGAGTTGCCAGGTGAATCAGGCTCAAAACTCCTAGAAAGGGCATCCGCCTTAACATTCTTAGAACCTGGTAGGTACGATACCACAAAATTAAACCGAGAAAAAAATAATGACCAGCGCGCCTGTCTAGGATTCAGGCGCCTGGCGGTCTCAAGATAAATCAAATTTTTGTGGTCAGTCAATACCACCACCTGATGTCTGGCCCCCTCGAGCCAATGGCGCCACTCCTCAAACGCCCACTTCATGGCCAAAAGCTCCCGATTCCCAACATCATAATTCCGCTCAGCGGGCGAAAATTTACGGGAAAAGAAGGCACAAGGCCTCATCACGGCGCAGTCAGAACTTTTCTGCGACAACACTGCCCCAGCTCCGATCTCAGAAGCGTCGACCTCAACCTGAAAAGGAAGAGTCACATCAGGCTGACGCAACACAGGGGCAGAAGAAAAACGGCGCTTAAGCTCCTGAAAGGCCTCCACAGCATCAGGGGACCAATTAGCAACATCAGCACCCTGTCTAGTCAAATCGGTCAATGGCTTAACGACATCCGAAAAACCAGAAATAAATCGACGATAAAAGTTGGCAAAGCCCAAAAATTTCTGAAGACTTTTAAGAGAAGAGGGCTGCGTCCAATCACAAATAGCTTGAACCTTGACAGGATCCATCTCAATGGAAGAGGGAGAAAAAATATATCCCAAAAAGGAAATTCTCTGAACCCCAAAAACGCACTTAGAACCCTTGACACACAGAGAATTAGACCGCAAAACCTGAAAAACCCTCTTAACTTGCCGGACATGAGAGTCCCAGTCATCCGAAAAAATCAGAATATCATCCAGATACACTATCATAAATTTATCCAAAAAATCGCGGAAAATATCATGCATAAAGGACTGGAAGACTGAAGGGGCATTAGAAAGACCAAAAGGCATCACCAAATACTCAAAGTGGCCCTCGGGCGTATTAAATGCGGTTTTCCACTCATCCCCCTGCCTGATCCGCACCAAATTATACGCCCCACGGAGATCAATCTTAGAGAACCACTTGGCCCCCTTTATGCGAGCAAACAAATCAGTCAGCAACGGCAATGGGTATTGATATTTAACCGTGATTTTATTCAAAAGCCGATAATCAATACATGGTCTCAAAGAGCCGTCTTTTTTTGACACAAAGAAAAAACCGGCTCCTAAGGGAGATGACGATGGACGAATATGTCCCTTTTCCAAGGACTCCTTTATATATTCTCGCATAGCAGTATGTTCAGGCACAGACAGATTAAATAAACGACCCTTTGGGTATTTACTACCCGGAATTAAATCTATAGCACAATCGCACTCACGGTGCGGAGGTAGTGAACCCAGCTTGGGTTCTTCAAAGACGTCACGATAATCAGACAGGAACTCAGGGATTTCAGAAGGAATAGATGATGAAATGGACACCAAAGGTACGTCCCCATGAGTCCCCTTACATCCCCAGCTCAACACAGACATAGCTCTCCAGTCAAGGACTGGGTTGTGAGACTGCAGCCATGGCAATCCCAGCACCAAATCCTCATGTAGATTATACAGCACTAGAAAACGAATAGTCTCCTGGTGATCCGGATTAATACACATAGTCACTTGTGTCCAGTATTGTGGTTTATTATTAGCCAATGGGGTGGAGTCAATCCCCTTCAGAGGAATAAGAGTTTCCAAAGGCTCTAAATCATACCCACAACGATTGGCAAAGGACCAATCCATAAGACTCAAAGCGGCGCCAGAGTCGATATAGGCGTCAGTAGTAATAGATGACAAAGAGCAAATCAGGGTCACAGACAAAATAAATTTAGACTGTAAAGTGCCAATGGAAACGGATTTATCAAGCTTTTTAGTGCGCTTAGAGCATGCTGATATAACATGAGTAGAATCCCCACAATAGAAACACAACCCATTTTTCCGTCTAAAATTCTGCCGCTCGCTTCTGGACAGAATTCTATCACACTGCATGCTTTCTGGCGTCTTCTCAGTGGACACCGCCAGATGGTGCACAGGTTTGCGCTCCCGCAGACGCCTATCGATCTGAATGGCCATTGTCATGGACTCATTCAGACCCGCAGGCACAGGGAACCCCACCATAACATCCTTAATGGCATCAGAGAGACCCTCTCTGAAAGTAGCCGCCAAGGCACACTCATTCCACTGAGTAAGCACAGACCATTTACGGAATCTTTGGCAGTAAATTTCAGCTTCATCTTGCCCCTGCGATAGGGACATCAAAGTTTTTTCTGCCTGAAGTTCCAAATGAGGTTCCTCATACAGCAAGCCCAAGGCCAAAAAAAACGCATCCACATTGCGCAACGCAGGATCCCCTGGTGCCAATGCAAAAGCCCAGTCTTGAGGGTCGCCGCGGAGCAAGGAAATCACAATCCCAACCTGCTGTGCAGAGTCTCCAGCAGAACGAGATTTCAGGGACAAAAATAGCTTACAATTATTTCTAAAATTCTGAAAGCTAGATCTATTCCCTGAGAAGAATTCCGGCAAAGGAATTCTCGGCTCAGATACCGGAGCATGAATAATAAAATCTTGCAAATTTTGTACTTTCGTGGTGAGATTATTCAAACCTGCAGTTACACTCTGAAGATCCATTATTAACAGGTGAACACAAAGCCATTCAAAGATTATAAGGAGAGAGAAAAAAAAGAAAGACTGCAGCATAGACAGACTGGCAAGTGATCCAATTAAGAGCACAGAGGAAAAAAAAAAAAAAAAAAAAAAAAAAACTCTCAGCAGACTTCTTATTTCTCTCCTTTCTCAGCCAAGGATTTTAACCCTTTAGTTGGCCGGTCAAACTGTCATGATCTCCATGGCCAGAGAACTAGCATAAGCCTCTATAGGAACAAGCTCTTGGAAGATGTAACTGTACTGACCATGAACTAAACCTACCGCATCATCTAGAAGTAGCCAGGTAGCATGTCCTACTTTTATCCCTATATGCCCAGCGCCGGCCGGAGAACTAAATAATGCTAGCAGAGGGAAATATAAGACCTGACTCACCTCTAGAGAAATGCCCAAAAGGAGACAGAGGCCCCCCACATATATTGGCGGTGATATGAGATGAAACAACAAACGCAGCAGGAAAATAGTTTTAGCAAATTTGAGGTCCGCTTTCTAGATAGCAGAAGACAGAAAGCATACTTTCATGGTCAGTAGAAAACCCTAACAAAACACATCCAGAAATTACTTTAGGACTCTGGCATTAACTCATAATACCAGAGTGGCAATTCCTGATCAACAAGAGCTTTCCAGACACAGTAACGAAACTGCAGCTGTGAACTGGAACCAAAATACAAAAACAAAACATGGACGAATGTCCAACTTATCTAGTAGATGTCTGGGAGCAGGAACAAGCACAGAGAGGCTTCTGATAACATTGTTGACCGGCAAGCATCTAACAGAGAAGCCAGGTTATATAGCGACACCCAGATCTAATCAGAACAGGTGAACAGGGAAGATGATGTCACAAGTTCAATTCCACCAGTAGCCACCGGGGGAGCCCAGAATCCAAATTCACAACAGGAAGGCTTGTAATCCCTTGAGGTGGATTAATGCGTGGGACTTGACTGTACGGCAGACAGGTATGGGATATTGTTGCTTTTTTATTTTGCATTTTTTTTCAGAAGAATGAGGGCTTCACTTGGATTGAGTGTACAATCAAGATGGTAAAACCTGTGTGTTTCTTTCATTAAAAGACTTTATTCTTAATGTGTGTGTATTAAAACCCTTTCCTACTATTGGATTAATAATGGATAGGTGTCTTATTGACACCTCTCCATTATTAACCAGACTTAAAGTCACCTTAAAATAGCAAGGTGGCATTAACCCCTTATTACCCCATATGCCAATGCCACAGGGCAGTAGGAAGAGAGAGGCTAAGTGCCAGAATAGGCGCATCTTACAGATGTGCCTTTTCTGGGGTGGCTGGGGGCAGTTGTTTTTAGCCGGGGGGGGGGGGAAATAACCATGGTCCCTCTCTAGGCTATTAATACCTGCCCTCAGTCACTGGTTTTCCCTCTCTGGCGGAGAAAATTACGTGGGAGCCCACACCAGTTTTTTTTCCGTGAATTATCCCTTTAATTTAACACCTACAGCTCCCAAATTTTACACACAAACACTTCTAACATTATTAGTGAGGGATATATAAAAATATAACGGATATGAAATGGTTTACTGTATGTAAACCATGTCTCATATCCTGTCGGGTTTGATAAGGAGATAGCAAAAGCCGACAATTGAGTTACCAGCTTTTCTGCTATCTACCTCTGTATTAAATATATATATATATGTGTGTGTCTCACCGACATATATATAGACTATATATAGGTTTTCACAAATATTTGAGCCCATGAATCCACTATATGTCCATTTTGCAAGACGGCGAGAAAATCTCACCATACGGGTGTCATACGGATGACACACAGATATTTTTTGGACAAAAAATAGCATCCTCGCACTGCACACGGATCACTGTTCATGAAACATTTGTGCGATTCTCGTCCATGAAAAACGGACCGATTTTTTATAGGTTGTGTGTGACTCCAGCCTTACACACACACTACCCCTCTGCAAAATACACACACACAGCCCCTCTGCCAAACATACATATACCATATATATATTTACACACACATTGCCCCTCTGCAAAATACACACACACGTACCCATGCACATGGAGCGCCCCCACACCGCCGCAGGGCCGAGGGGTACCCGGAGCCGGGCCTCTGGGTCTCGGCTCTGGAGTTGTCACGGTGGCTAGGCCCGGTCCTTGGCCCTGTCTGTCAGTGGGGGACGTCCAGTGCAATAAGTGGTGTTGTAACGGTGCAGTGGTGGGGTGCAGGTCGCGGTAAATAACGAGGACACCAGGTTGCAGTCTCTTTACCTCTTTACTGGAGATCTCTGAGTCCTCAGTCCAGAATACGGTTCACCAGGCTGCGCAAGTCCGGCCGGTCCAATGGCACCTCCAGAGTTCACTTCACAGGTGGAAATCGGTGCCTTCCTTCTTAGCGCTATGTGTTGTAGTCCTTCCCTGCTGTGCTTACGGAAAGTACCCCACAACCGTTGTGTCTGTTTCTTAAGTTCCCTCACAACTCGATTAAATGATGTTCTTCTAATCTTCCATCCCTTCCTGATGTTACAGTTAGAACGGCACCCGTTTGTCGGATAGGCCTGGAGTTCTTCCGGGACCCTAGAGACGCCCCTCTCCCGCAATTGCCTCCCAAGACTTCATAGGTGATATGTGTTAGACAGCCCGCCTTAAACTGACTGTCCTGCCGCTGTTTAGAGTATTGCTTGAAGCTGAATGTTATAATACTCCCTCGGCGTTCCGGCCACCGGTAGTGCGCCTCAGTAGGGTGTTGCTCCGGTCTTACAGCACGACCCCTACTGGAATTCTCCTATTGCTTGATCTCGTTTCTCACTCAGCACAATCTATCTCGCTTCTAGTCCTTTCTTGGGTCCCGCCGCTTCCCGGAGCTGGCGCGGACCCGTTACGTTCTTTTCAATGCCAAGCCTCTGTCAGGATCCCACCCCTGACAGAGACCCTACTGTCTCTTCCTCCACAACACCCTCTGCCACTAGGTGTTGCTTCGTCCAATCCAGTCAGCTTTCTGATCTAACTTCCTGCCTGACCCCCAGTTTACCCACTATGGTGGGGAGTGGCCTAATGAATAGCACCCTTAGCTCCCCCCGGAGGCCCGGCTGTGAAATGTATTGGTGTCTGTGATACCTGATCAGATGAACTCCTTCAGTGCCATCGGACGCACCATAGCTCCCCATAGTGGCGGAGCCACAGTACTGCAACGACCAGGACTCTGGGCCGCTGCACTCCCCCCTGGTTAAACACAGTACTCCGGGACTGGGAAGAAAACAACAATACAAGTTTAGCAAAAAGACATACAATTTTGTTGAGTGCAAATAACAATACGTATACTTGAACAAGCTTCCCTTTATGGGAGGTGAGGACACTTGAACGTTACAAACATGGCAAAAATATCATAGCTACATGCTATAATTTACTTCTGTTACCCAACCGGGCATTCTACTTAAGTGCAAAATTGTTGAACAATAAGTTAACATTGCCTTTAAGGACTCACACTCTAAATCCACTAAAGACCTTCCTATAATCACATTATAAGGCACTTTAACTTTTTCATTCTCCTACTTTGGATCTGCAGGACCGCCTGTCCTATCGGCACCAGACCTACTGCCTCTCCTTTCTATTACAGGACCGTCCCGTTCAGCCAGGACCTACTGCCTTTTCAACTGCTATACATGGTATAGAACATAACATACTTTCAGTTTTAGAAGCACTGAGCCATCTACGTATAGCTCCTAGGAGGACTCACTACCTAACCCCTACGGGTTCACTTTCTGTCCTCTGTAACACATTACTAACTCTTTCTTAACTTTCTATGGAGGACTCAGGGTTTACCTTCTATCCCCATTTTCTTATCAACATTATCAACTATCTTCTTAGATCATCAACCTTCATTAATACTTTCTTACTTCCGACTATGCAGGACACTCTGTCTACCCCTAGGGGCCTACTGCATCTTCCTTCTGTCTCTCAATCTTTCTTCTAAGGAACATTATCAGCATTTCTTTACAGTTAACCAGTATGGTACATATAACTTTTACATGTAAGCATCATCATTTTCTCTTATCAAACATCATTGCTATCTATCAGTCTTAAAGCAATACCATTTCTTTAAGTGCAACACGTGAACATCCCCTTTAAGAGGGGACCAAGTCTTTAGGAGGTAGCATTTGTTCTCTAGCTACCAGTCCATACTCAGCAAAAGCTCCAGTGTGGTATCTTCACAAAGAGTCTCTTTCTAAGTAAAACCAGTAGGAAGCGCCTTTAAGAAGGTGCTAACTATTTACAATAAGTTTGTATCATGCACTGTTCATGATTGCGGCAGTTCTTGATAACAGGAAACAAAAAGTGGAAAAACAAACCAAACGATTGGGATCCCGAGTCAACAAAGGGATCCCTTTAAAAGTTAACCCTAGACGGGTTCAGCAGCAAAACAGGAACAAACAGTTAAACGAAGAACTATATACATTATCATGGTTTCGAGGTTTATTCTTGCTCAGGTGGTCTTGGTCCCTGACCTCTGACCGCTGCGGCATCTGCGCCGGTAGCAGGTCCCGCAGGGGCAATCAGGCCACCCGGTGTCTGGATCTGAAGGCTGACCTTGCTTGCGAGTTCGGTAGCCGCTACTACGCGTACGGTGGTGATGGTCACAAGATCTGGCAAATCTGGATCTGTCATGATCGGGGCAGCAGGTGACGCCCCCTCAGGCTCACATCGCCGGACATCCCGAGCACACCATCCTTGTGCGCTCCTATGACGGGTGTACGTCACCTGGTCCCCCCTTCGTAGTGGATCGCCATTCCGGTCGCAGCAGGGAGTTTTCACGTTATAACTTGTAACAAAGACGTCAGTGGGTAGCCCCGGCTCCTGTATGGAACCCCATCCCCTCTTCGGGTGGAAGGCCAACACAGTCCCCCGCTTTACCACGCCTTTCCTGCCCTGCACCGACTTTCTGCGCTGCGTATCAGGTTGTTCAACCTCGTCTCGATCCTTCCAGTGGTGGATTAGACATTGCTTATATTGCTCCCAAGTGAGCACGGCAAGGGTGAGGCCGTCCTCCCGGGCCCCATCCGGCCCGGTCCAGGGGGTGTTCCACCGGAGGACCACCCCGTCTGGGCCCACATCTATGGGTTCTCCCATCTGGGTTGGTAGCGGAGGCACCAGCTTCCCCATCGTGTTAGAGGTGAGGATCACCCGCTCCACCGAGAAGAAACAATTATTGCTGGGGTGAGGAGCGCTCATAGGAGCGGGATCGGTCGGGGGAACCGGACCGGTCAGGGGAGCAGAATCGGCCGGGGGAGTAGGGGCGCTTTCCATACCTGCGCCTGATGTGATTCCACCGGTGTCGAACCGTTCCGCTGACAAGGACACTGGAATCGGCTGCAGCCCGGACCGCAGCTCCTCCGAGATGGTCTCTTGTGGTGGCTCCGCCCTCCATGGCTCCGTGGTCGGGATAGGTAGGCTCGGCTCCTCCGTCGGCGGCTCTAAGGAGTTCAGATCCTTCACCGGCGGTGGACGCAAGTCTGTCTCTGATGGGTAAGGGCAGGCCGGGATCACCCCGCTGTTGCCCGGGCACTTGCTGCTCATCGTCGCTGTCGGGCATTCGGCAGCAACGCATGCACCTGGCTCCGCCATTTCTCCGAGGTCGGGCTCCATCTTCACCTCGTTCCCGCCATTGCAAGGCAGGGGGTCGTCCTCTGCTTGAAGGCAGGTCCTCATTTTGCAGCCAGAAGCGCAGGGGGCGGTAGCCATTTCTCGCGCCACCCTGGTAGTCTCCTCCCATGGCACGCCCTCCTTCTTCTCTGGCGTAGCAATGGCGGCGGCTTTTGGCGCGAACTTTTGGCGGCAAGTGACAATCCACAGTCTTTGCAATAAAGTACAGTCCAAGCACAATAAATCACAGTTCCAAGGCACACATGACCTGATTCTTCAGGCTTAAGTAGATCCTGTTCATGACGCCAAGTTTGGAGCGCCCCCACACCGCCGCAGGGCCGAGGGGTACCCGGAGCCGGGCCTCTGGGTCTCGGCTCTGGAGTTGTCACGGTGGCTAGGCCCGGTCCGTGGCCCTGTCTGTCAGTGGGGGACGTCCAGTGCAATAAGTGGTGTTGTAACGGTGCAGTGGTGGGGTGCAGGTCGCGGTAAATAACGAGGACACCAGGTTGCAGTCTCTTTACCTCTTTACTGGAGATCTCTGAGTCCTCAGTCCAGAATACGGTTCACCAGGCTGCGCAAGTCCGGCCGGTCCAATGGCACCTCCAGAGTTCACTTCACAGGTGGAAATCGGTGCCTTCCTTCTTAGCGCTATGTGTTGTAGTCCTTCCCTGCTGTGCTTACGGAAAGTACCCCACAACCGTTGTGTCTGTTTCTTAAGTTCCCTCACAACTCGATTAAATGATGTTCTTCTAATCTTCCGTCCCTTCCTGATGTTACAGTTAGAACGGCACCCGTTTGTCGGATAGGCCTGGAGTTCTTCCGGGACCCTAGAGACGCCCCTCTCCCGCAATTGCCTCCCAAGACTTCATAGGTGATATGTGTTAGACAGCCCGCCTTAAACTGACTGTCCTGCCGCTGTTTAGAGTATTGCTTGAAGCTGAATGTTATAATACTCCCTCTGCGTTCCGGCCACCGGTAGTGCGCCTCAGTAGGGTGTTGCTCCGGTCTTACAGCACGACCCCTACTGGAATTCTCCTATTGCTTGATCTCGTTTCTCACTCAGCACAATCTATCTCGCTTCTAGTCCTTTCTTGGGTCCCGCCGCTTCCCGGAGCTGGCGCGGACCCGTTACGTTCTTTTCAATGCCAAGCCTCTGTCAGGATCCCACCCCTGACAGAGACCCTACTGTCTCTTCCTCCACAACACCCTCTGCCACTAGGTGTTGCTTCGTCCAATCCAGTCAGCTTTCTGATCTAACTTCCTGCCTGACCCCCAGTTTACCCACTATGGTGGGGAGTGGCCTAATGAATAGCACCCTTAGCTCCCCCCGGAGGCCCGGCTGTGAAATGTATTGGTGTCTGTGATACCTGATCAGATGAACTCCTTCAGTGCCATCGGACGCACCATAGCTCCCCATAGTGGCGGAGCCACAGTACTGCAATGACCAGGACTCTGGGCCGCTGCACACACACACAGCCTCTTTGCAAAATACACACACACACTGCCCCTTTGCAAAATATACAGTATATATTATATATATGTATATATAAACACACACACACTCTTCCTCTGTAAAACATACATACACACACTGCCCCTCTGCAAAAAATATATAGACACACACACTGCCCCTCTGCACAATATATAAACACACTGCCCCACTGCAAAATATGTATACACACTGCCCCTTTTCTAAATATGTTTACGTATACATAAATACATATACAAATACAACCTCCCTTCAAAGTATATACTCACACACACTGCCCCTCTACAAAATATGTATGCATATACACACACACTACCTCTCTGCAAAATATTTACACACACACTGCCCCTCTGCAAAATATATACAAACAAACACCCACAGATACACACACACTCCCTCTGAATAAAGCAGCCCCCATCCCCACCTCTCTCAAAACTAAACTTAAAGGGAACCTGTCACCACGTTTTTGGAAGATGGGATAAAAATAGCGTTAAATAGGGGCAGAGGTGGGCGTTACATTAGTGTGTGTGTTATGCGTTTATTACCCACCTAAGTTGCCGAAATAACTTTGCAAAGTCTCCGTTTTCGCCTGTCAATCAGGCTGGTCAGGTCGCATGGGCGTTGTCTTCCCCCAGATTTGGCGTAGTTTTCCGTTGGTGGCGTAGTGGTGTGCGCATGCCCAAAGTCCGGAATCCTCTTCCAGGGGATTTAAAATAGCGCGGTGTTCGTTATTGCATTGGTGATCGGTGGGCGCGGCCATCTTCCTTTGGCCGCGCGTGCGCAGAAGCGGCGCTCTGCTGGCCGCGGCTTCAGGAAAATGGCCGCCGCGATATCCATCTGCGCACGCGCGGCATCCCGCGGCCATTTTCCTGAAGCCGCGGCCAGCAGAGCGCCGCTTCTGCGCACGCGCGGCCAAAGGAAGATGGCCGCGCCCACCGATCACCAATGCAATAACGAACACCGCGCTATTTTAAATCCCCTGGAAGAGGATTCCGGACTTTGGGCATGCGCACACCACTACGCCACCAACGGAAAACTACGCCAAATCTGGGTGAAGACACCACGCCCATGTGACCTGACCAGCCTGATTGACAGGCGAAAACGGAGACTTTGCAAAGTTATTTCGGCAACTTAGGTGGGTAATAAACGCATAACACACACACTAATGTAACGCCCACCTCTGCCCCTATTTAACGCTATTTTTATCCCATCTTCCAAAAACGTGGTGACAGGTTCCCTTTAATACATTTAATGTCCAGATCCTGCTGGAGCTCTTACCAGTGCACGCCCACACTGTCTTTACTCCTCTTCGGCCCTGGCAGCAGTTGATCATACATAGATCATGGGGGGGACACATCACCGGGAGGTGGCACAAAGATCACAGAGAGCACATAGCTGGGGAGCACAAACATCACATGGGAGGGATCTCAGGGGGGCACATAGATCACAGGGGGTACAAAGCTGGTAGCCACAGAGATCACAGGGGTTCACATAACTGGGGGGCACAGAGATCGCAGGGGGAAAATAGCGGGAGGGCACGGAAATCACAGGGGGGTATATAGCTGAGGAGAGCAGAGAGATCACAGGGGAACAGAGATCACAGGGGGGCACATAGCTGGGGGGCACATAGCTGGGGGACAGGGATCACAGGGGGCATATAGCTGGGGGACAGAGAGATCACAGGGGGGCACAGAAATCATGTTGGGGCACATAGCTGGGGGGCACAGTGATCATAGGGGGCACATAGCTGGGCGGCACAGATCACCAGCAGAAAGGCACATAGCTGCGGGCACAGAAACCACCAGTACACAGGCACAGAGCTGCTGGCACAGAGCTGCCAGCACAGAGCTCGCTCTAGACTCTCTGGCAGCAGCTCCTCTTCCGGGACAGGAGGACAGGAGCACAATGGACACTAACCCCGACCACCCTGATGACATCATCATTCATGTGCAGGCAGTGTTCTGTAACGAACGCTGTGTACCATGCACTTGGGGGTTAAAGGGCCGGCTGGCAGCTGGCAGGATACAGCTGCCGCCTGAGCACTGCGGACTCCGGGGACCTGCGTGCGGGCCGCATGAAAAGTCCCGCATGCCGCATGTGGCCCGAGGGCCGGAGGTTCCCCACCCCTGGTTTAAATGTATTAGCATCTAAAGGAACACAAATACGTTTGAACATTCGAAGGGAGTGGAGTATGTGCGGCCGCAGGCCTGGCATGCATGCCCACAGAGAGGGCTCTGCGTGCCCCCTTTGGCAGGCATGCCAAAGGTTTGCCATCACTGATCTAGGCTTTCTGATTCAATTAAAATAAAATATGGTTTTAGCAATTAGAAGAAAATCTGATATGTTGCTGTGTAAGCTTTTTCTTGCTAATTTGGTAAAAAGAAACATGGAATCCAGGAGATTAAGGAGAGAGAGTGCACATAGGGCGATAAAAGTGATGATTTGGATCACAATACACAGTAGGTGCACTCACCTTTAGAGGTTGTGAAAAGTCACAACCCCTTGCAGAATGTGAGAAGAAACAGTGGTCGCTGCAGACTCCCGTGGATAACAATGTGACAAAGAAGGAAGGCGAAGACCGGGTTTCTCTATGTATCCGCGCTGACCACACACGATGGAAATATTCTTGAAAACTTTATTGTGCTGACGCGTTTTGTGGCAATCTGCCACTTCCTCAGGGCCAAATCTTTAAAGAACGCCCTCTGTATGTATATATTTATGTATATATTACGTTATCATTATTATTACCTCAACTGGTGTTTGCGGCTTCTGAAGTTGTGGCTTGGGTTCTTGAGGAGATGGGCTAGATTTTGGAGAAGGTACTGGAGGTGGGTTAGGGACAGATTTTGGAGCTGGAGGTGGGATAGGGGCTGGAGATGGGGCAGGGGCAGCAGGTGGGGCAGCAGGTGGCACAGGCGCAGCAGATGGTTTTGGCGCCAGTACCGGCTTTGGTGCTGACTTAAAAACTGTTTTAGGAGGGGGAGAATGTGATCTGTTATTACGAGGTGGTTCCTGTTGCTGCTGTTGCTGCTGAGACAGCACTGTTGCCTGAAGTGTCATCTGTTGAGCCTAGAAAAGAACAGAACTGTTTAACCAGAATATCTAACCACAGGCACGTAAGGGCAATTTATTAAAAGCAGCCTGTTAAGTCCCAACATGCTATTATACTGTAGGTCTGGTGGTTGGGGGTTAATCTGCAAATTCACAGTGTTCTAAAGTCATGCAGCTGCTGCACTGAAAACCCGACTGCTGTGAGGAAATTAACCTTATTCCTCCGAGCAGCCTCAGGCTTTCAGTCATACAAGCACAGCCACCGCTCAGTATACAGTGAGTGGCAGCCGTAACTATGCCCGGCACTGACTGACAGCTAGCTGAGCCAGCTGTCAATCAGTGCAGGGGTGTGATTACAGCCACCACTCCCTATGTACTGAGCGGTGACTGAAGCAGCGTTGGCCATACCTCTATGACTGAAAGCCCGAGGTTGCCGGGAGTATTAAATCTAATTTCCTCCCGGCAGTGGGGTTTATAGTGCAGCAGCCACATGGCTTTAGAACATTATTAACAAGCAGACTAAGCCCATTTCTGCAAGTTAATAGAATTTTTTTTACATGACAGGTTCCCTTTAAAACTGGTATTTTAGACACTAAAGTAAGATGGCTCAAATTTAGTAAGAGGCACAAGCCCACTAAATTTGGTTAATTGACAGGCTGTCTGTGCTCCAGAAAATAAAACATAAGTTACCTTAGGTTTCAGCTACAATATACTCCAGTTTTTATGCATATTATAGTAAATTTGTCTCACAGGGTTAGGCCATAACCTCTTTTACTAAGCCCCACACATTTTTCAAAAAAAGTGTCCGGGGCCAGCACAAAAGGACAAAAAGGGTAACATTTTGCACAAATACCACTAACAACAAATGTTGTGATTTTAACACCAATTTTCTAATGTGAAGAAGATGATAAATTCCCTCCAATGTAAAAGTGTACTCACCAAAAGCAGAGCCTGTTGCTGAATAAATGCTTGTTGCTGTGCAGCCAATTGTGCAGGGTCCACCGAAGGCATCATTGGTTGGGCCATTGGCATAGCCTGAGGCATCATTTGTGGCATCATAGCCTGGGGCATCATGGCTATTAAAAGAAATATTATTTTACATTATCTATATATTGGTTTATAGATGAACTGCACAAATGGTACTGTTAGGAACTTTATACAGTAGGAATCGCACGATATGTTTATTATACCACTAGAGTCGTTTGAATGATGTTGACATTCTACTGAGTAACATTGAAGTACAGTAGTTTATATAACAGGGTTTATGAGATGCATAGAGTACGGATGCAACAGTTAAAAAAGATTTATAGGATTGGAAATTTTTTTTTTTAAAACAGTGCCAAAACTGACCAGCGGTTGTGGGAGTTATTGCACCTGAGCACCATTCATTTCAATGTAGCTGAGCTGCAGTACCCATACACCACCAGTTATTCTGTTTACGCGTGTGCTATTAGTCTTTGACAGTCTGACAGAGGTGTGGGTTGAGGAATAGTTTTGACTGAATTGCGATTTGGTGATGCCCTCAATCAACTGATAACAGATGTCTTCTCTTTTTTACAATTGAAAACACTTTCGGGTGCTAACCGAGTGTCTTCGGTGTGTTAAAAAAATGTTTAGAGGGCCCAAGGCTGCACGTCTCACGGCTGTTCGACAGCCGCAACACATGCATAAATTGTCTGTTTGTTAGGCAATCCTTACATGTGTTGCGGTTGTTGAACAGCCGTGAGACATGCAGCCTTGGGCCCTCGAAAATATTATTCGAGTACACCGAAGACCGTTGGTTAGCACTCGGGCATGATGGGATAACACCTTATCCGAGCACGTTCAGTCATCACTAGATATTACCCCTTTAAGTTCAAATAATTATCTCTGATGTGATAAAACACTGATGTGTGTGGTAGCAATGCAAGCTATGTGCAAAATGTACCAAGTCAGATTACTTACCGTATTATAAATGGGATTTCCAAGTCTATGTGTCTATAATATAGTTACCTGGCATATTGGGCATCATTTGCATGTTTCCCATGGCAGGCATCATTCCATTCATCATTGGCATAGAATATTGAGGCATTGAATTCATTCCTATATAGGCTAAGGACAATTATAGGGTATCAGACCATTCATAAGAGTTTCCAATATGTATTAATCAGGCCAGTTTCAACACATATGCATTCATAAACATACTATTATATTTTCAGTATAGATTTTGTGTTTATTGTGTAATACATATTTTAGGGGGTCTGAGTAAGAAAACCAATTGCTAATTAGATTATTAGGTTACGTCTTCATGGCATCTTCGGCCACAGCAATCATTGCACTACTGAAGTTTGCTCAGTGCTGCAACTACATCTTGGCTCTAAAGAAGTGACTAGTGTCACATTGTGACACCTGCATTACCACGCCTATGACAATCAAGTTGTAAAAAATCCAATCGAGACTGAATTTTTTGTGGCTTGCTTGTCAGTCGCGGTTCCTCAATCAGGACTCTCTTCTCGTGGCTGTGCAAACAATATTACCTCTTCCTCTGGAGGACTTATAACTACCATTACATGGGCAGTCCTTGACTTTTATGGGAACTGTGTACAGTTTTGTTTCCCCTTTAGCAACACAGCATGATAACTGAGCACCTTCCATGTGCTTCCCCAGACTGCAGGTGATCATTGGGAATCTCAGCAGCAGGATTAAAGGCCCATTCACAATTCTGCTTTTTCCATGTATGGAAAATGGCCTGCTTATTCTGATCAGACTTTGATTAGAGTTTGACCATAGTCTGATCGAGTGGCATCTGTTTTTCTAGTATGTGAGAAATAAAAAACAAAAAGTTTCTCTACACTCTCCATTCTGACAGTCCGTGAAAATTGGACCGCACTCTGATGTCATTAGAGTGTGGCCCAATTTTTTCATGGACCCATTGAATTGCATTGCCGGTTTTGATCCAACACACAGATCAAAATCGAACATGTCTCCGTGATTTTTGAAAATCACGGATGTGTGAGTGGACTCAGGCTATCACAAATATGAATGCCATCTGTCAAAAACATTGATAGTACTTGAGTCGCCCACCAGGGTCGTGGGGTACTCGGTACCGGGTCCGGTCGCTCTTAAAGGGGATGTCACGGTGGCTGCAATCCGGTCCGTGGCCCTGGGCCCTCACTTAAAAGGGGAAAGGTCTTTAAGGGCATTTTGGTAATAAAGTCTATTCGTGACGCCACCTGTGGTTCTCGGTCAGAGGGGCCGACGCTGCTTACAGGGGTCCTCCGGGGTGATGTTGTTGCAGCAAGATGGTGACGCTTCCCGCAGGTGAAGTGGGGTCCCCAGGGCTCCCAAGGTGTATGGCAAGGATGGTTGGTTGCCGGTAAATAACGGATGACACATAGTTGTAAAGTATTTACTTGGTTTACTGATGGTAGCAGTCCACAGCCCAGGGTACCAGGCACAGGTGGTGATGTGGTCCGGCCAGCCTGGAGGCAATAGTGGATCCCTCTCCCAGGTGAGGTCCGTAAGCCTTCCTACTCGCGCTGGTATGTGAGGTCCCTGCTGCCTGTAGCTTTCTGGCAATGTCCTCTCCCTCCTGTCCTGAGACAGGTACCTGTATGGTGGGCAGCTTGAGCCATTTTATAGGGTCTCTATCACGACCCGGGCTCTTCAGGTGCTGCTTCGCCTCCAGGCGTGGTGTGGGCAAATAATATACAGTCCTATGCCCTCTGGTTCGGCTATGTGTCCTAGAGTACAACACAGCCTTGGGCTCCCGGTGCCCGGTTTCTGCGCTTCGGCTCTGAGGGTGCCCGGTCACAGTTCTCCTCTGAGCCCCTTGCTTCCTCCACTGTGCTCCTTTCCTCAGTTGCTCCACCACTCTCACCCCCTCGGGTTCACGTCCTTCCCTGGAGCTGCAGCTCAGTACAATATATGGGTCAGACAACTTTGCATTTCCGTGCGGTCACTGCACACGTCAAATTGCAGCATGCGGACGCATCCGCATACAACACATGTTCCTGCGTACCCAATGTTAAAGATAGGTACAAAGGGAAACGCAGGACGCATACAGAAGTAGGCGGAGCATCGGCAGAGCTTCAGGGAGGAATAAAGGAGGAAGTAGGCAGCCATCCGCAGCCTTCCCGACCGCAAATGTGAAACCAGCCTCATATATGTCTTTTTTACCAGCAACTGCTACCTGTCTGTCTTACTTTGTATACAAATCTATAGAATTAAAGTCAATCAGGTACCTATATAAAAGACAGACACTCAAAAGGTTCAGCGCATAAAGGGACCTAAGAGCATAAAGAGAAGTGCACACACAGTGTTCTCCCTTAAACAGGCAAACTAGGGGACCTACAGAAAGAGGTGGATAGGAAAGTCTTTAAGAGACTGTTGGGAACGTCCCTAGTGCTGGACAGACCTGGAAGCTGCGGTCAGGGAGACGGTGTCAGTGAGGTTAGGCACGTATAGGAAGAAGACAGCGGGAGAATTTCCCTTACGTCTGTTCCCAGGAAGATTAGTCAAAGTGTAGTAGTCACAGCGAAACACACTGACTCAATTGGAGCTACACTGGTATTATGGAGGTCCTCAGAGTATCCTTAAAATCTACAGTAACGATCATCACAAATACAGTGTTTCCGCCAGTAACCATCAAGAATGTGCTTTTGTCTTGTGCAGAAGAGCAAGTTTATTTCCTGCTATCCTTTGTATGCCAGTTGGTTTGTCAGTAAAAAAGGACTTTGTTTATAAGAACTTTTCTAGTTTCCTTATCCTGGGGTTAAAGGGGCATCCTGAGGTTAAAGAGGTCCGTTGCTATGCAGATCAACATCACCACACACACATACACACCCAGGAACCCCATTTTCCTGTAGTGTGCCGGGGCGTGGAAGACAAGTACTCTGCCTTCGGCTACCGCCCTGAGGCCACTTTACATTCACACCTAAGCTTTTACGTTGCTTGGTTGCTATTTGGTGCCTACACTTACCAGGGGAGCCAAAAGCATTTTGTCTTGTAGGCCCAATGCCTCCACCACCTTTCATACGCCTGGTAAGGTTTTCAGATCTCTCAATTTCCTGGAAGAAACAAAAAAAAAGAGATAAGCATCAAGACTGAATAGAAATATATATATGGTGAAACCAAAGTATAATAACAGAAATATTACTAACTGTTGGTGAAAACAGAGGTGAGAAAAGCTGATCCACATAGTTGTCAAATCTCTGGGGAGGACCACTCATGCCTACAACAAAGTTTAATAGAAAAAGTGAGATTAAAATAGAATGGAAATTCCACGGCCACATGCACACATTGAGGATTGGATGAGTTTTTTACCTCAGTATTTGTAAGCCCAAACCAGGAGTGGGAGAATCAGAGGAAAAGTATAATAGAAACACGTCACCACTTCTGTATTTATCACCCACTCCTAGTTTTGGCTTACATATACTGAGGTAAAATACTGACCAAACACTCAATGTCTGCATGTGACCTAAGACTGTGTGCTCACAGTGAGTTTTTAGTAAGCTTTTGACACTGCGTATTTTCGCTGCGTCAAAAACGCATCATCTATCAGTTCCAGCACAATTAGATGGGAATTACAGAAATCTCATCCCCACATTGCATTTTTTATTACTTAGCATAAACTGACCTGCGGTTCCTGTTTGAAATCCGCAACATGTCAATTTCTCTCGCATGTACTTAAGAGTTTTATATGGAGATTTTCCCCGTAAACTTGCATTAGACTCAGCAAATCCACAGGTAACAAACACAGATAATTCGCAAAACTGTATCAATAAAGTTTTGTTAGGGCCAAATACTCGGAAATTTAAAAAAAATAAAACAGATTTATTTAAAACATGGCATACCAAAAAGAGACACAAGCTACAGCGTCCAAAACGCAATAAAACGCATATGAAAACATGCTAAAAAGTGCAATGAAAAACCACAAGTAATTAAGCACAGAATGGGCCACAGGTTGTGCACTCCTGCTACGGTTTTCTGGGTGAGGCATTAATTTGGAGGTTCCCAACTCCCTTATGATTGACTGTAGAGCAGGGCTAAATTAAAAGGTTATGCAAATAAAATGATCACCAGTGATGCCCAGATGATTTGTCCATTCCTAATTTTCTCTTCTGTATTGATTGGATTGACGTACAGTAAGGTAAAGCAGATATCAGTCTTCATTTAGCAATTCAACAGAGGTGTGGTGCTCAATGTAGTACAGCCCACTAAGGTGATGGTCCTGGTCAATATTCTAACAGTACATGCCCTCATCTTATTACTAAATTATCTAAATCCACATTAGCAACAATTTATGATTACCTCCATTCATGTGTGAAGAGTCTCGTGTGGCAGGTGGCAGAGAAGGTGCTTGCATAAGTGGGGCTGGTGGGATTCCCATATCATCTCTGTAACAGAATTTAATAGAAGTTCTCAAATAACAACAAACCACTTAACTAGTCATTTTCAAACCCGGACACTGTATCCGACTACTTTGTCTTGAGTGAATATACTCTATCATATCATCCTACTTAATTTCCTTAGGATTCTCTTAATTATTTTTATGAGATTAAATTTGGTTTCCGAGCTTCAATAATTCACGAGTATTTCTAACTCAGGATAAGAATGTCTTCACCTTGATAGACTGTACAGAAATTAATGAGTTGGAATGAGAGTTTTATTAACTGGATGAAGGCTATGTTACTTTGGATGTTCTCATAAGCCTAGCACTACATGATGATTTGAGGCCACATGACACAAAATCACAATTTCAAGCTACTACATCTCAACCAATAGTGAATGTGGTCGACCGGCAAGGTAGTCATTTTATATATATGTAAGGAGGAAGACCGGACCATGGGTACCTGTACTGTGCCAGGTCTGAGACTGTTGAGACTGCAGCCCTTGGTGCCTGGGGGAAGAAATGAGGAGTTGGCCGACTTCATGACCCGAGTAGGAAGCACAGCTTAAAAAGAAAAGTGCGCGCAGCCGTGGGCAGTTTGGCGGGAATCAGCAGCCACGCGCAGCTGGGTAAGCAGCATGCTCCGTCTTCTGAGCACTGGCGCCGCGACGGGCTGCGATGTTTTGTCCCCGCTGCCTCTAGCAGGACCGCTGCAGAGAGAGGTGCCGTGCGCTCAGCAGCTGCCAGAAAGAGAAGTGCCATATACTCAGTAGCTGCCAGATACAGAAGTGCCATGCATTCCGTGACTGTGAGTACCACGCATGTGCAGAGGAGAGAAGGCCGAGTACCAGACAAACTTTTGCGGCCTAACTTGCCACTGGCTTCCCACCCATTTACATTTGACTCTGAGAGTGCCACGGCCTTGTTAGTTTCGGTCGTAATTGCTTATGGACTAGGGGCTCAGCAGAAAGTACCGGAGACCGACTGCTGCCACCAAAAGACGACCATTGCTTAAAGGACCTCATCTGAGGACATCGCCTGGCCGCTGTCCTCCAGCGGGATCATCAGCTGCAGAGGACCATACAGGACACGATAAGTTCTTTTCATTGGACTGCTATTGTTGTACAATTGCTACCCCTATTATCCCTCCTTTACCCATTAACAGCCCTGCGAGGAGTGAATTCCCTGTTTATTAAATTGCTATATCTTGTTAACCCTTGCTCTGCCTCTTGTCTGTCACTGCATGTCGCCATTGCTTACATATATTGAGGCTATAAAATAACAAAACCTACCTGAATTATAAAAATAATGGTGTAAAAGTTTTCAGAAAAAAGAAGTAGATTGATAGAACAAGAACACAACAGAAGTAACAGAAACATTATTGAGCTTACCAAAGACATATTTAACAAAATTTGCTGTTGGAGGGGGGAGTAACTATCAATCGTCTTGCTTTATGTGTTTAAAAAGAATACTGGAATTTAAATTGTGAATGCCACATGGAATGAGAATTTACTCATCTACATGGATGTAATTGTTAATACTTATCCTGATGCCCTTGAACAAATATAAATGATACAGAGACTATATAGCCTAGTACTATCTCGAAAGTACTGTATATGTATTAAAAAATGCCACAAGTGTGGTATTAAAAAGTTTTTACACAAGCCATAAGGTTGACTGAAGATCTTTTCTATTAACAAACCTGTCTTTGCCTCAATTGTTGAACAATTTTTACTTTTCATAATTATTTTTGCAACACCATTATGAACTCTAATATAAATTTTCTCTACAAATTATCTCTACAACTCTTTAAGAAAAATCCTTACACATCAAATGGTGGAGGAACTGGTGGAGGTGGAGGCGGAGGCGGTGGTGGTGAAGGAAATCCAGGTGCACTGAAAGTTGGATGTCCAGGAGGGAGTTGTGGTGCAAAGTTAGGAGGAGGTTCTGGGATAGTGCCATTATCTCCAAAAGGATAATCAGATGCTGGAAAGGGTTGAGTTGGAACTCCATCTTCCACCTCAGCAATCACATCCAGTATTAAATCATTGCCACAAAGATCAAGCCACTGATTCCCATCGAGAACGGATATAGACCAACCGCGGGAGTTGTCACCAGCACCTCTTTATTAGAAAACGATATAAAAAATACACATAATTCAGATTAAATGCATTTAAATTGATCTAACATGAAGACTATTCATATTTCATGGACAGTTAGTGATGTGTGTACTGACCTGGACTGTAGCAACCAGCCAGACAATTGTTCTGCAGTTGTCCAAGAATCCACTTCAGCTGTATATTTTTCCTCTGAAGCAATATACAAAACAAAATATGATTGAGGCTGTTTTGGGAAATTGTTTTCTACTACAGTACTAAACCTGCCAACAACTGTCATATCCTATCTCAGTAATGGGAAAGTCTGTATTCAATAAAGACATATTTATCATTAGCAAATGGTAATAGGAAAATAATACAATTTTAAAAATGAATTGTAATTCAAAAGCTTATTGTTTTTCTGAGACCTGTTACATAAATGCTTTTACTATTACGATAAAACCTCTTTAAAGTCCATTATCCAGTTACATAAGGGAAACCATATAGGGTTGAGCGAAACGGATCGTTCATTTTCATAAGTCGCCGACTTTTGGCAAAGTCGGCGTCTCATGAAGCCCGACCCGATCCCTGTGTGGGGTCGGCCATGCGGTACGCGACTTTCGCGCCAAAGTCGCGTTTCAATGACGCTAAAAGCGCCATTTCTCAGCCAATAAAGGTGGACGCAGAGTGTGGGCAGCGTGATGACATAGATCTCAGTCCCCACCATCTTACAGAAGGGCATTACAGTGATAGGCTTGCTTTCTGCGGTGTCACAGGGGCTATAAAGGGGCTTTCCCGCCGACCGCCATCTTACTGCTGCTGATCTGAGCGTAGGGAGAGGTTGCTGCCGCTTCGTCAGAAGCAGGGATAGTGTTAGGCAGGGTACATTCACCCCCAAACCGCTTGTGCTGTAGCGATTTCCACTGTCCAACACCACCTTTTGTTTGCAGGACAGTGGAAGCTACATTTTTTTTTCCTCAGCGCTGTAGCTCATTGGGCTGCCCTAGAAGGCTCCCTGATAGCTGCGTTGCTGTGTGTGTACGCCGCTGTGCAAACCAACTGCTTTTTTCAAAGCACAAATCCTGTTGTTCCTTCCTTTCTGCACAGCTATCTTGTTTGTTTGTCCACACTTTTGTGTGCAGCAGTCCTTTTTATAGCTGCCTGCCATACTTTTCTGAGATTACTGCAGGGAGATAAAGATTGGCAAGTCTGCCTCTGTGCCAGTGCTGTGTGTGGCATCTGTCTCTCATTGTGTGCCACAGAAAACCTAGTGTGTAATATTGTTGTTTTTTTTTTTTTTTTTGTTTTTTATTCTCCCTGAAAAAATAAATAAATAAATAGTGGGAGATAAAGATTGGCAAGTCTGCCTCTGTGCCAGTGCTGTGTGTGGCATCTGTCTCTCCTTGTGTGCCACCGAAAACCAGTGTGTAATATTGGGCCATTTTTTGGGGGGGTAAATTCTCCCTGTAAAAAAAATAATTAATAGTGGGAGATAAAGATTGACAAGTCTGCCTCTGTGCCAGTGCTGTGTGTGGCATCTGTCTCTCATTGTGTGCCACAGAAAACCTAGTGTGTAATATTGTTTTTTTTTTTTTTTGTTTTTTTTTATTCTCCCTGAAAAAAATAAAAATAAATAGTGGGAGATAAAGATTGGCAAGTCTGCCTCTGTGCCAGTGCTGTGTGTGGCATCTGTCTCTCCTTGTGTGCCACCGAAAACCAGTGTGTAATATTGGGCCATTTTTTGGGGGGGGTAAATTCTCCCTGTAAAAAAAATAATTAATAGTGGGAGATAAAGATTGGCAAGTCTGCCTCTGTGCCAGTCCTGTGTGTGGCATCTGTCTCTCCTTGTGTGCCACCGAAAACCAGTGTGTAATATTGGGCCATTTTTTTTTTTTTGTAAATTCTTCCTGTAAAAAAATAATTAATAGTGGGAGCTAAAGATTGGCAAGTCTGCCTCTGTGCCTGTCCTGTGTGTGGCATCTGTCTCTCCTTGTGTGCCACCGAAAACCAGTGTGTAATATTGGGCCATTTTTTTTTTTTTGGTAAATTCTCCCTGTAAAAAAAATAATTAATAGTGGGAGATAAAGATTGGCAAGTCTGCCTCTGTGCCAGTCCTGTGTGTGGCATCTGTCTCTCCTTGTGTGCCACCGGAAACCAGTGTGTAATATTGGGCCATTTTTTTTTTGGTAAATTCTCCCTGTAAAAAAAAAATTAATAGTGGGAGATAAAGATTGGCAAGTCTGCCTCTGTGCCAGTCCTGTGTGTGGCATCTGTCTCTCCTTGTGTGCCACTGAAAACCAGTGTGTAATATTGGGCCATTATTTTTTTGGGGTAAATTCTCCCTGTAAAAAAAATAATTAATAGTGGGAGATAAAGATTGGCAAGTCTGCCTCTGTGCCAGTCCTGTGTGTGGCATCTGTCTCTCCTTGTGTGCCACCGAAAACGAGTGTGTAATATTGGGCCATTTTTTTGGGGGGGTAAATTCTCCCTGTAAAAAAAATAATTAATAGTGGGAGATAAAGATTGGCAAGACTGCCTCTGTGCCAGTCCTGTGTGTGGCATCTGTCTCTCCTTGTGTGCCACCGAAAACCAGTGTGTAATATTTGGCCCTTTTTTTTGGGGGGGTAAATTCTCCCTGTAAAAAAAAAAAATTAATAGTGGGAGATAAAGATTGGCAAGTCTGCCTCTGTGCCAGTGCTGTGTGTGGCATCTGTCTCTCATTGTGTGCCACCGAAAACCAGTGTGTAATATTGGGCCATTTTTTTTTTTAGGTAAATTCTCCCTGTAAAAAAAATAATTAATAGTGGGAGATAAAGATTGGCAAGTCTGCCTCTGTGCCAGCCCTGTGTGTGGCATCTGTCTCTCCTTGTGTGCCACCGAAAACCAGTGTGTAATATTGGGCCATTTTTTTGGGGGGGTAAATTCTCCCTGTAAAAAAAAAAATAGTGGGAGATTAAGATTGGCATTTCTGCTTGAGTGCCGGTCCTGTGTGTGCCATCTGTCTCAAATTATTGGGGCACAGAAAACCTAGTGTGTAACATTGGGCCTGATTTTCCTTTCAGTGTCAGGCACCTATAAAGGTATATATAAATCCTACAGAAGTTTGAGTTCACCTTATAAGTTGTTAAAAAATGAAGATGCTACTGCACAATACAGCCGCTTTACTAGGCTGCACACCCCTTTTGTATCCCAAATAAGCACCATATAAGCACTAGAAGTGATAAATCACTTTAATGCCCCATAATATATGTTATTTATATCTTAAGTGGCTTATAGTAAGCCTACAAAAATCTCTATGGGTATATTTCTAGGAGCTTAGTATGACTATCATAAGACTATACATATGGTGCTAACAATCAACATAAGTAGTTGCTGATAAATTTGTGCCAAAAAGTGCAAAGTGCTAATATACAGCCTGTCACATTTCATATATCAAAATTTAGCTGAATAGCAACAAATCCCATATAGTTGTGAGGTAACAGTCTCAGAAAGTGACAGGCTATATATAAAGTGTGCTGTGCTCAAATAGAGGCAACTATAAAACCATAGTCACGCTGTGACAGATTTATAAATACTGGAGCATACGAACATCCACTAACCATGAGGGGATAAAAAGCACGCTAGCAAAGCTCACATATATGGTAAGAAACCCCCAGGAAGAAGCAGAACGCGAAACGCGCGTCGGGGACCCACGCCGCTACACTAGGTCGTATACCCTTCCCTTCTTTATTCATTTAGACTGTTTTCATATGTGGTTGCTGTTAGTGCAATTTTGGAGACGCATGCTCCAGTATTTATAAATCTGTCACAGCGTGACTATGGTTTTATAGTTGCCTCTATTTGAGCACAGCACACTTTATATATAGCCTGTCACTTTCTGAGACTGTTACCTCACAACTATATGGGATTTGTTGCTATTCAGCTAAATTTTGATATATGAAATGTGACAGGCTGTATATTAGCACTTTGCACTTTTTGGCACAAATTTATCAGCAACTACTTATGTTGATTGTTAGCACCATATGTATAGTCTTATGAGATTTTTGTAGGCTTACTATAAGCCACTTAAGATATAAATAACATATATTATGGGGCATTAAAGTGATTTATCACTTCTAGTGCTTATATGGTGCTTATTTGGGATACAAAAGGGGTGTGCAGCCTAGTAAAGCGGCTGTATTGTGCAGTAGCATCTTCATTTTTTAACTTTTTTCTATATAAATTTTGTTATTAAATATTGTCTCTAATAAAATATTTGAATTTTATATTGGCATTTGCTTCCGTTTATTCGGATTGGTTTATATGTTGCTGTGGGAAGCGCCACTAATTAAGCCTAGTTTTGTTTATAGGTGCACCTTATAAGTTGTTTTACAGTAACAAATACCGTTACTTTGGTTACGTTTTGCAAACAATGAGGAAGTCTAGTGGAAGAGGTCATGGCCGTGGGCGGTCATTGTCAGCTGGTAATGATGGTAGTGATGGTGGAGCATCAGGTGGTTGTGGTAAAAGCAGTACAGCACCTAAGTCTCGAGTTGTTGAGCCAGGTTCGTCGTCTGGCTACACAAGGCCTCGAACGCTCTCTTTTCTGGGAGTAGGAAAACCACTTTTGAAGCCGGAGCAGGAGGAACAAGTATTGGCTTTCATTGCTGACTCTGCCTCTAGCTCTTTCGCCTCCTCCTCGGAAAGTGCCAAATGTCAGAGCAGTGCATCGTCAGTGGATGCTCCCGGTCAGGAACAAGTCGCTTCCTTGTGTCCTTCACCCAGAACAACAGTGAAGGATGCGTCAGTCGACACAACAGGTTACTCCATGGAGCTCTTTACACATACTGTTCCTGGGTTAGACAGTGAAACAGTTAACAGGCCATGCCCATTAGAAGTTGAATCGGACATGGAGTGCACAGATGCACAGCCACAGCCAGATTACTATGCTGTTCCTTTGACTCAGACCAGAACATTGCCCTCGCAGTGTACTGAGGCAGAATCAAACCCAGCGGAGACTATGGTGCCCCGTCACGAACGCTATACCACCGGCTTACACGGTGACACAGACAAAGTTGCACACGACATAGAAGAGGAGGTCATAGATGACCCAGTTGTTGACCCCAATTGGCAGCCATTGGGGGAACAGGGTGCAGGCGGCAGTAGTTCTGAAGCGGAGGATGAGGAGCCACAGCAGGCATCAACATCACAACAGGTTCCATCTGCCGGGCCCGTATCTGGCCAAAAACGCTTGGCAAAACCAAAACCAGTTGGAGGACAGCGTGGCCATCCGGTTAAAGAAGCTCAGTCTGCAATGCCTGAAAAGGTATCCGATAGTAGAAAGAGTGCAGTCTGGCATTTTTTTAAACAACATGCAAATGATCAGCGCAAAGTCATCTGTCAAAAATGTTCAACTACCTTAAGCAGAGGTCAGAATCTTAAAAGTCTAAATACAAGTTGCATGCATAGACATTTATCCACCATGCATTTGCAAGCCTGGACTAACTACCAAACGTCCCTAAAGGTTGCAGCACCCTCGACCAATGAAGCTAGTCAGCAACGCTACATCCCTTCCCTCCCTGTAAGCCCACCATTTCCCGCACCACCTGCAGTATCTGTGCAGCTTTCGTCGCCAGGCCAAAGCAGTCAGGGAATCACCAGGTTAGTAGTAGGAAACACTGCATGTAGGGCACCGGCAAGAATACCATCTCCAACCCTCTCTCAGTCACCCATGTCCACCGGCACCCCCGCTAGTTCCACCGTATGCAGCTCTCCAGTCCAGCTCACCCTTCATGAGACTCTCGTTAGGAAAAGGAAGTACTCATCCTCGCATCCGCGTACACAGGGTTTGAACGCCCACATTGCTAGACTAATCTCATTAGAGATGATGCCCTACCGGTTAGTTGAAAGCGAAGCTTTCAAAGCGCTGATGGACTACGCTGTACCACGCTACGAGCTACCCAGTCGACACTTCTTTTCTAGAAAAGCCATCCCAGCCCTCCAACAGCATGTTAAAGACCGCATCGTCCATGCACTCAGGCAGTCTGTGACTACAAAGGTGCATCTGACAACAGATGCATGGACCAGTAGGCATGGCCAGGGATGTTACGTGTCCATCACGGCACACTGGGTGAATGTGGTGGATGCAGGGTCCACAGGGGACAGCAATATTGGGACAGTTCTGCCTAGCCCACGGTCAAGGAAAGAGTTGGCTGTAGGCGTTCGCCCCCCCTCCTCTTCCTCGTCCTCCTGCAGAAGCGAGAGCTCATCCACAGACCGCAGTCGCACATCCACTCCATCCGCAGCTGCCACTGTTGCACACCAGGTGTGCCATTATGGGACAGCTAGTGGCAAGCGTCAGCAGGCTGTATTGGCAATGAAGTGTTTGGGCGACAACAGACACACCGCGGAAGTTCTGTCCGAGTTCTTGCAGAAAGAAACTCAGTCATGGCTGGGCACTGTACATCTTGAGGCAGGCAAGGTAGTGAGTGATAACGGAAGGAATTTCATGGCTGCCATAGCCCTTTCCCAACTGAAACACATTCCTTGCCTGGCTCACACCTTAAACCTGGTGGTGCAGTGCTTCCTGAAAAGTTATCCGGGGTTACCTGACCTGCTCCTCAAAGTGCGCAGACTTTGCTCGCATATCCGCTGTTCGCCCGTACACTCCAGCCGTATGTAGAACTATCAGCGGTCTTTGAACCCTCCCCAGCATCGCCTAATCATCGACGTTGCCACAAGGTGGAACTCCACACTGCACATGCTTCAGAGACTGTGCGAACAGAGGCGTGCTGTTATGTTTTTGTGGGAGGATACACATACACGGGCAGGCAGTTGGATGGCAGACATGGAGTTGTCAGGTGTGCAGTGGTCGAAGCTACAAGACCTGTGTCAAGTCCTTCAGTGTTTTGAGGAATGCACACGGCTGGTTAGTGCAGACAACGCCATAATAAGCATGAGCATCCCCCTAATGCGTCTGCTGATGCAAAGTTTGACGCACATAAAGGAGCAGGCGTCTGCAGCCGAGGAAGAGGAAAGCCTTGATGACAGTCAGCCATTGTCTGGTCAGGGCCGTGTAGAGGACGCGGTAGCGGGCGAAGAGGAGGAGGACGAGGAGGATGATGGGGATGAGTACTTTTTGAATGAGGAAGCTTCTCCTGGGCCAACCGAAATTAGTGGCGTTGCAAGGCCGGGTTCTGTTTTTTTAAGGGAGACAAGTGACGTAGATTTGCCTGTAACTGCCCCTCAAACCAGCACAACCGCAGATTTGACAACTGGAACTTTGGCCCACATGGCGGATTATGCCTTATGTATCCTCAAAAGGGACCCACGCATTATTAAAATGATGAGCGATGACGATTACTGGTTGGCCTGCATCCTTGACCGTCGCTATAAAGGCAAATTGCAAAATATTATGCCACATGAGAACCTCGAACAAATATTAGCAACCAAACAAGCTACTCTTGTAGACCGTTTGATTCAGGCATTCCCAGCACACAGCGCCGGTGATGGTTCTCACACGAGCTGCAGGGGGCTACAGGGCAGAGGTGTTAGAGGTGCACAAATCAGAAGTGGCGTTGGACAGAGGGGTTTTCTGACCAGGTTGTGGAGCGATTTCACAATGATCGCAGACAGGACAGGTACTGCAGCATCTATTCAAAGTGACAGGAGACAACATTTGTCCAGTATGGTTACTAACTATTTTTCATCCCTTATCGATGTTCTCCCTCAACCGTCATTCCCATTTGATTACTGGGCATCCAAATTAGACACCTGGCCTGAATTGGCAGAATATGCATTGCAGGAGCTTGCTTGCCCAGCAGCTAGTGTGCTATCAGAAAGAGTATTCAGTGCTGCTGGTTCAATATTAACCGAAAAAAGGACTCGTCTGGCTACCCAAAATGTGGATGATCTCACCTTCATTAAAATGAACCACTCCTGGATTTCAAATTATTTTGCCCCACCTTTCCCGGCTGACACCTAGCTTTCCTATAAAAAGGTCTTGCTTGTGGACTAGTCTTACTGAGTGTTCCAATCTCTTAATTTGCAGCAGCTGTTTGTCCAGCATACGACATGTTTACACCTCCCTCAATGGGAAAATTCCCCCAACGGGGCCGTGGTCTCGCCAATTGGCGCAAGCACCCGTTACAGTGCTGTTTGTCTGAAGAGGTGGGTGTGCCCGCTTTTGGTCGACGGCACTGCCACTGGGTCCCTCATAGTACAATGAAGTGTCTCTGGCGGTGGTGGTGCGCACCCAACGTCAGACACACCGTTGTAACATGAGGGGCCCTGGGACGGTACCGCCGGCCACAAGAGAGTTCCCCCCCAGCTCAAACTGTGCTCTACCACGTGCAAAATTATCTCGCACAGCTCCACCAATGTTTAGTCTATGCGCTGACATCATTCAATGCCTGGCACTGACAATACCAATTTGTTGACATCTATGATGCTAGTTAAAGTAGTCTGGGTCAGTGTCCTATATTGACACCAGTAAATACTTACTGCCAAATTACTTTGTCAGAAACTCAGCAGATGAGCCCACCCCTGTACCTAAGTATGCCACACTTTTTTTGTTGTTGTTTTGCGAGACATTAACATCTATTTATTTTTTGTGAGTACTAACTGTGTCAGACACTCCTTGCAATCGTCCTCCGCTGACCACACCAATGCTGCCTGTGTACCCCTGCGAGATAACTCTAAGTGCCTTGAGCCTATTTTTATTTATTTTAGGCCTAGTAAGCCTGTCTGCGGTCCCTCCTTGCAATCCTCCTCCTCCGCTGACCACAATGCTGCCTGTGTATCATGTAACCGATTTAAAACTTCCTTTAGCCTATTTTTATTTATTTTAGGCCTAGTAAGCCTGTCTGCGGTCCCTCCTTGCAATCCTCCTCCTCCGCTGACCACAATGCTGCCTGTGTATCATGTAACCGATTTAAAACTGCCTTGAGCCTATTTTTATTTATTTTAGGCCTAGTAAGCCTGTCTACGGTCCCTCCTTGCAATCCTCCTCCTCCGCTGACCACAATGCTGCCTGTGTATCTATGTAACCGATTTAAAACTGCCTTGAGCCTATTTTTATTTATTTTAGGCCTAGTAAGCCTGTCTGCGGTCCCTCCTTGCAATCCTCCTCCTCCGCTGACCACAATGCTGCCTGTGTATCCATGTAACCGATTTAAAACTGCCTTGAGCCTATTTTTATTTATTTTAGGCCTAGTAAGCCTGTCTGCGGTCCCTCCTTGCAATCCTCCTCCGCTGACCACAATGCTGCCTGTGTATCCATGTAACCGATTTAAAACTGCCTTGAGCCTACTTTTTGTTATTTTAGGCCTAGTAAGCCTGTCTGCGGTCCCTCCTTGCAATCGTCCTCCTCCGCTGACCACAGTGCTGCCTGTGTATCCATGTAACCGATTTAAAACTGCCTTGAGCCTACTTTTTGTTATTTTAGGCCTAGTAAGCCTGTCTGTGGTCCCTCCTTGCAATCCTCCTCCTCCGCTGACCACACCAATGCTGCCTTTGTACCCCTGCGAGATAACTAAGTGCCTTGAGCCTATTTTTATTTATTTTAGGCCTAGTAAGCCTGTCTGCGGTCCCTCCTTGCAATCCTCCTCCTCCACTGACCACAATGCTGCCTGTGTATCATGTAACCGATTTAAAACTGCCTTGAGCCTATTTTTATTTATTTTAGGCCTAGTAAGCCTGTCTGCGGTCCCTCCTTGCAATCCTCCTCCTCCGCTGACCACAATGCTGCCTGTGTATCATGTAACCGATTTAAAACTGCCTTGAGCCTATTTTTATTTATTTTAGGCCTAGTAAGCCTGTCTGCGGTCCCTCTTTGCAATCCTCCTCCTCCGCTGACCACAATGCTGCCTGTGTATCCATGTAACTGATTTAAAACTGCCTTGAGCCTATTTTTATTTATTTTAGGCCTAGTAAGCCTGTCTGCGGTCCCTCCTTGCAATCCTCCTCCTCCGCTGACCCCAATGCTGCCTGTGTATCCATGTAACCGATTTAAAACTGCCTTGAGCCTATTTTTATTTATTTTAGGCCTAGTAAGCCTGTCTGCGGTCCCTCCTTGCAATCCTCCTCCTCCGCTAACCACAATGCTGCCTGTGTATCCATGTAGCCGATTTAAAACTGCCTTGAGCCTACTTTTTGTTATTTTAGGCCTAGTAAGCCTGTCTGCGGTCCCTCCTTGCAATCCTCCTCCTCCGCTGACCACAATGCTGCCTGTAGATCCATGTAACCGATTTAAAACTGCCTTGAGCCTACTTTTTGTAATTTTAGGCCTAGTAAGCCTGTCTGCGGTCCCTCCTTGCAATCCTCCTCCTCCGCTGACCACAATGCTGCCTGTGTATCCATGTAACCGATTTAAAACTGCCTTGAGCCTACTTTTTGTTATTTTAGGCCTAGTAAGCCTGTCTGCGGTCCCTCCTTGCAATCCTCCTCCTCCGCTGACCACAATGCTGCCTGTGTATCATGTAACCGATTTAAAACTGCCTTGAGCCTATTTTTATTTATTTTAGGCCTAGTAAGCCTGTCTACGGTCCCTCCTTGCAATCCTCCTCCTCCGCTGACCACAATGCTGCCTGTGTATCTATGTAACCGATTTAAAACTGCCTTGAGCCTATTTTTATTTATTTTAGGCCTAGTAAGCCTGTCTGCGGTCCCTCCTTGCAATCCTCCTCCTCCGCTGACCACAATGCTGCCTGTGTATCCATGTAACCGATTTAAAACTGCCTTGAGCCTATTTTTATTTATTTTAGGCCTAGTAAGCCTGTCTGCGGTCCCTCCTTGCAATCCTCCTCCGCTGACCACAATGCTGCCTGTGTATCCATGTAACCGATTTAAAACTGCCTTGAGCCTACTTTTTGTTATTTTAGGCCTAGTAAGCCTGTCTGCGGTCCCTCCTTGCAATCGTCCTCCTCCGCTGACCACAGTGCTGCCTGTGTATCCATGTAACCGATTTAAAACTGCCTTGAGCCTACTTTTTGTTATTTTAGGCCTAGTAAGCCTGTCTGTGGTCCCTCCTTGCAATCCTCCTCCTCCGCTGACCACACCAATGCTGCCTTTGTACCCCTGCGAGATAACTAAGTGCCTTGAGCCTATTTTTATTTATTTTAGGCCTAGTAAGCCTGTCTGCGGTCCCTCCTTGCAATCCTCCTCCTCCACTGACCACAATGCTGCCTGTGTATCATGTAACCGATTTAAAACTGCCTTGAGCCTATTTTTATTTATTTTAGGCCTAGTAAGCCTGTCTGCGGTCCCTCCTTGCAATCCTCCTCCTCCGCTGACCACAATGCTGCCTGTGTATCATGTAACCGATTTAAAACTGCCTTGAGCCTATTTTTATTTATTTTAGGCCTAGTAAGCCTGTCTGCGGTCCCTCTTTGCAATCCTCCTCCTCCGCTGACCACAATGCTGCCTGTGTATCCATGTAACTGATTTAAAACTGCCTTGAGCCTATTTTTATTTATTTTAGGCCTAGTAAGCCTGTCTGCGGTCCCTCCTTGCAATCCTCCTCCTCCGCTGACCCCAATGCTGCCTGTGTATCCATGTAACCGATTTAAAACTGCCTTGAGCCTATTTTTATTTATTTTAGGCCTAGTAAGCCTGTCTGCGGTCCCTCCTTGCAATCCTCCTCCTCCGCTAACCACAATGCTGCCTGTGTATCCATGTAGCCGATTTAAAACTGCCTTGAGCCTACTTTTTGTTATTTTAGGCCTAGTAAGCCTGTCTGCGGTCCCTCCTTGCAATCCTCCTCCTCCGCTGACCACAATGCTGCCTGTAGATCCATGTAACCGATTTAAAACTGCCTTGAGCCTACTTTTTGTAATTTTAGGCCTAGTAAGCCTGTCTGCGGTCCCTCCTTGCAATCCTCCTCCTCCGCTGACCACAATGCTGCCTGTGTATCCATGTAACCGATTTAAAACTGCCTTGAGCCTACTTTTTGTTATTTTAGGCCTAGTAAGCCTGTCTGCGGTCCCTCCTTGCAATCCTCCTCCTCCGCTGACCACACCAATGCTGCCCGTGTACCCCTGGAACCTATTTTAAAGTGCATAGAGCCTATTTTTAGTTATTTTAGGCCTTGTAAGCCTGTCTGCGGTCCCTCCTTGCAATCCTCCTCCTCCGCTGACCACACCAATGCTGCCCGTGTACCCCTGGAACCTATTTTAAAGTGCCTAAAGAGCCTATTTCTTTATTTTATGTAATATTAAAAAAGCCATGATGGACTACGCTGTCCCACGCTACGAGCTACCCAGTCGACACTTCTTTTGCAAGAAAAGCCATCCCAGCCCTCCACCAGCACCACCTCCATTGTCCATGCACTCTGGCAATCTGTGAGTACAAAGGTGCACCTGACAACAGATTCATGGACCTGTAGGCATGGCCACGGAAGGTTACGTGTCCATTACGGCGCAATGGGTTAATGTGGTGGATGCATGGTCCACAGGGGACAGCCTACTAAGTCTGTCTGCAGTCCCTAATTCAAATTGTCCTCCACTGTGTAAATCTGAGCTTCAACCTTCTGGCTCTCATTAAGTGCTTTTTTTAAAAAAATTGGTGGTTGGGGCCTAATAACTCTGTTTGCCGCTCCCTGGTGTTGTCCTCAACTGAATAAATCTGAGCTTCAACCTTCTGGCTCTCATTAAGTGTTTTTTTTTTTTTAAATTGGTGGTTGGGGCCTAATAACTCTGTTTGCCGCTCCCTGGTGTTGTCCTCAACTGAATAAATCTGAGCTTCAACCTTCTGGCTCTCATTAAGTGCTTTTTTAAAAAAAATTGGTGGTTGGGGCCTAATAACTCTGTTTGCCGCTCCCTGGTGTTGTGCTCAACTGAATAAATCTGAGCTTCAACCTTCTGGCTCTCATTAAGTGCTTTTTTAAAAAAAATTGGTGGTTGGGGCCTAATAACTCTGTTTGCCGCTCCCTGGTGTTGTCCTCAACTGAATAAATCTGAGCTTCAACCTTCTGGCTCTCATTAAGTGCTTTTTTAAAAAAAATTGGTGGTTGGGGCCTAATAACTCTGTTTGCCGCTCCCTGGTGTTGTCCTCAACTGAATAAATCTGAGCTTCAACCTTCTGGCTCTCATTAAGTGCTTTTTTAAAAAAAAAATTGGTGGTTGGGGCCTAATAACTCTGTTTGCCGCTCCCTGGTGTTGTCCTCAACTGAATAAATCTGAGCTTCAACCTTCTGGCTCTCATTAAGTGCTTTTTAAAAAAAAATTGGTGGTTGGGGCCTAATAACTCTGTTTGCCGCTCCCTGGTGTTGTCCTCAACTGAATAAATCTGAGCTGTAACCTTCTGGCTCTCATTAAGTGCTTTTTTAAAAAAAATTGGTGGTTGGGGCCTAATAGCTCTGTTTGCCGCTCACTGGTGTTGTCCTCAACTGAATAAATCTGAGCTTCAACCTTCTGGCTCTCATTAAGTGCTTTTTTAAAAAAAATTGGTGGTTGGGGCCTAATAACTCTGTTTGCCGCTCCCTGGTGTTGTCCTCAACTGAATAAATCTGCGCTTCAACCTTCTGGCTCTCATTAAGTGCTTTTTTTTTAAAAAAATTGGTGGTTGGGGCCTAAAAGCTCTGTTTGCCGCTCACTGGTGTTGTCCTCAACTGAATAAATCTGAGCTTCAACCTTCTGGCTCTCATTAAGTGCTTTTTTAAAAAAAATTGGTGGTTGGGGCCTAATAACTCTGTTTGCCGCTCCCTGGTGTTGTCCTCCTCCTGAGTGTTCTCCTCCTCCTTGGTGTTCTCCTCCAGGTTGCCTTGTCTGAGCTTCAACCTTCTGGCTCTCATTAAGTGCTTTTTTAACAAAAAATTGGTGGTTACGGCCTACTAACGGTGTCTGCCGCTCCATGGTGTTGTCCTCCACTGTATAAAGCTGAGCTTCAGTCTTTAGGCTTTTGGCCTATAGTAGCAGATATTAAACTGCATTTGGCCTACTAGTGTGGTTGGGTCCTTAAAACAGTGTCTGCTGCTCCTGGGTTTGCTACTCCACTGAACAAAGCAATGCCGCCTGTTTAGTCCTGTTACCAATTTTGAACTGCATTTAGCCTACTTTATTCTTTGGCCCTATATCTGTGTTTCCTCCTCATCCTGCCCATTGCCCAGCCACTGCTAGATGAGTCTGCTGGTACATTGACCTAGACCACTACATTCCCCTTGCACTCTACACAGCCAGAATCTGACCCTGCTGAAAGTAAGGTTCCCCTTCCCGCATGTTATACCACCTTACACAGGGACAAAGAGGAAGGTGCAGATGAAAGTGTAGGTTCCTTCATCAGGTGGGGGGCATACTCGTTGGCGACATCACTGGCACAGGGCCCCTCAGAGTACGCAAAAGTGTCGCTGCTGGTGGGAAGCGCCCCCGCCGTGCAAACACACCGCTGTACTTTGAGGGGCCCTGTGCCAGTGCCAATGCCAACGAGTGGGCCCCCCCTGCTTGCTTAGGATCACAGCACTTGCAAACTTGACATACTTACCTCTCCCTGCTCCACCGCCGTGGCGTAGTCCACGTTTCCTGGGCCCACTAAAACCTTGAACCAGCCCTACCCCCCACAACTTTTGCCAAATGACCCCCAATTTCCAATGCCCAACTATTATTATAAAGTTAATTAAGATTGACAAGCTTCAGAAACAAGAATGGATGTTTTTGGCATTAAAATGGGCACTGTAGGTGTTTTCCTGGCCTCCACTCACTGCCGACTATGCTTCCCCATTGACTTGCATTGGGTTTCGTGTTTCGGTCGATCCCCGACTTTTAGCGATAATCGGCCGACTGCACTCGACTCGACTTTGGACAAAGTCGGGTTTCGCAAAACCCGACTCGATCCTAAAAAAATGAAAGTCGCTTAACCCTAAAACCATACACATTAGATAAGTGGCAGACAAATGATAATGTTGTGCATTGTATAGATTTATTCTCATGATGTCATGATACGAGCAATCTTCCAGGTAATACATGTGAACTAAACTTTATTTCCAGGTGTCCTTTGTTCTGCATCTGATGGTCAGTGCTTAAAGAAGCACTTCCAACAAAGTTTTTGTCTTCTTAATATATTGCAATCAACATATTATATATCACTGTGTTCTTACAATTGCTCATTTTACCCAACTAATTTCTCTCTATGTAGAAACAGAAAGTCTCTTTTCTCTGCATGAGTCATCTTCCTCTTCAACTCCTGACCCATTTGCTCCCTCCTTCCCCCTGCCAGGGACTTTTGCAGTGATGACTCATGCAGGGAAAATAGACTTTTTGCACATAGAGCATAGAAGGATTCAGCTGGTCTTTTTTAATCACCTGATGTCACTAATCTAATGGGAAAGAGAAGAATTAACTGGGTAGATGGGCAAAAAGAGCAATTGTAAGTACACTGTGCTTTATAATATGATTACTGCAATATATTAAGAGGATAAAAATAATGATGGGAGGAGTGCTTCTTTGAGCAGTTTTGTCAAAACCTCCAATTCCAGCTGATTCTGCAATAATCTTCTTCAGATACTGATAACCTATTTGCTTTGCACTTTGGTGTTGTGGAATACTTCTTTTTATGTGGTGTGTCTGTTGTCTATGGTACTAAATCTAGCTAAATGTTTCCAATTAGTTTTAGGCTTTGGTTCTGTTTTTGACCACATATTCTTGTTTTTGACTTTACCTCTGTTCTCGCTAATGGTTAACAAAC
Source organism: Ranitomeya variabilis (assembly GCF_051348905.1). NCBI lineage: Eukaryota > Metazoa > Chordata > Amphibia > Anura > Dendrobatidae > Ranitomeya > Ranitomeya variabilis. Next base: position 471,383,616 of record NC_135235.1, on the reverse strand, counting down.
ACCATAAAGCAGAGATTACTTTGAGAGCTATAACCATTAAACTCCCTTGCATCAAACAACATACTGCTTTTTGATCCTAAAGACTCAGTTCAAATCAAATCAACAATAGGTAGTGGGATTGCGTAGATTTACCGAATTACTAAAAAAAAGATAATGATGAAAAAAATAATAACACCAGTAATGATAACGATAGTATTAATAATCTTATTCATATTAATAATGACAGCAATAATAACATAAAACATGTATTAAAAAAGCATCTTGTACTGTTTGAGAAAACATAGTTGATATGTAGTACATAAGCTAGATGTATAGTATATAAGTTAGATTTCCATTTTTGGTTACCGTATGTTAATCTATAAGAAGTTCAATGCATATTCACACATATGTACTGTATATACAAACTTTTTAACTTTTGAGTGCCTGAGTTTAAAATATTTCACTTTCTATTTAAAAAGGAGAAGTAACGTTATTAAAGGAAGAAAATCAAGAAGTAAAAAGAAATACCCAGCTATCACACTGTCTACATGAGTGATTAACCACATGTAGATAACGACATAGGCTTGATGGGTTTATTAACAAAGTCCAAGAGTGCAACTATGTACAAACTGCAATAATCTCAGTGAAAGTTATGAAGTGAACATAAATACCTTATTGGTAGCACTGGGTTGTTGTATAGCTACAGTTTTTGATTATTAACAATAGAAATATATGACAAACATTGATATACCAGGGGAAAATATGTACTATAAATATAAAAATCAATATATTATGTACCCCTGCTCAGTAGATAGGACCAAATGTGGGCAGCTTGCCAAATCAATACAATCAAGGGGGGAAAAAGAGCCAAAATAGCAATCATAGAGTCCATATGTATACAGTGCAAATTATCTTTATTGGTCAGAATCAATACTATAGAAGAAAGAATCCTGCACCGCTGCAACACCTGAGCCAAAATATCCACTGTGTGTGATTACCACGTCAAATGCACCGCTCTTTCGGATTCACGGATGCCAAACTCTGTAAACAATTGCATACATCCATATACTGAAGAGTAAGAAGGGTGGCACCCACTGTTTCTAAAATCCAATCTTTATTGTGACGATTTAAAACATCTTCATCAGGGGAGGTGTAGAACGGGAAGAAAAAAATCGGTCCGATTTTTTCTTCCCATTCTACACCCACCCCCCTGCTGCTGAAGATGTATTAAATCGTCACAATAAAGATTGGATTTTGGAAGCGGTGAGTGCCACTCTTTTTACTCTTCAGTATATGGATATCTTTATTGGTCACATACACAAGTTAAGGTGGACGAAGTTAAAAGGCGGCTAAAAGCAGCCCTGCAGTGCCAGGGGTGGGTGCGACAAATCATCTAGCGCATTACACAATGATGCCATAAAAAGGATTCCCTATAGCAATGTTCAAACAATATAATTAAATAGTTAAATATAGGTAGATCCAAATACAGCAATGAAGAGTAAATGAATGGGTAAGGATTTATATGGTAGAATGACCAGTGGCTCAAAGATATCCACAAAAGATTGCTCAAATCATTAGTAGACTTACAGTGGTAGCAATGAAATTGCCAGGAGTCGACCCACCCGCCACCAAGCACGTTTCGGAAACTCTATGATTTTCTTTCTAATCTCCTGAGACAACTCTTCCATTTGCTCCCTCTGGTCCATGTTGAATGTGATACACACCATGTCACCAAACAGCACAGTGAGTACCTGTAGCCCTATATACAGGCCCACTGACTGATTCCAAGATTGTAGACACCTGTGATGCTAGTTAGTGGACACACCTTGATTTAACATGTCCCTTTTGTCACATTATTTTCAGGAATACCATCATTTCTGTCCAGGCCTATTTCATGAGTTTTATTTTTTAAAAATTCTGTCGAGGCATGGTTGAAAAACAATTTCTGACTTTCATTTGATCATTTTCATGGATTTTTAATTTATTACTACTTTTGTCAGATTCAAGTTATTTCTGTGACCATTGTGGATTTTTCTGTCATTAAATGAAGGGTACCAACAATTTTGACAATGTGCGTATATGCTTCAAAACAAACTTATTCCAGTGTGAGCATGGTGGTACTCACCAGTATATGTATAGATATCCACTACCATCTTCCCCTTTCTTTCATTGGCAGTCCATTCCAACAGAGTCAGCGCATGTGAACGCACTGTACTTAAATCTTTTTGCTTGGCTCTAAGCATCTTGCTCTGGCATATGGCCTTGTACCCTTCAGAGCCTTGATCCGAGACATACCTGAGGGAGGGTGAGAATGACAGGTATCTTACAGTAAGTTAAATGGTATACATCAAGACTGATCAAGCTTTAGATTAGAACTACTCACTTAAGCAGAGGTTTCTCCAGTGTTGGTGAAGGAATAAGACAGCTCAGTAGACTTGATAGAAGTAACCATACCCTATTATTTTGCTCCTCATTGTTGTTCTGCACCGTAAGAGTTGCTGCTTGACAGAGCACCTCATCGGTAATTGAAGGCTGGCGCAAGCAGCGTTCCACAATGTAATTACCAATGATCCTCTGCTGCCAAGGGTTCATTGTTGTATTTCCAACAAAACGAAAGACCTGATAAGAGTGCACAAATGCTAGCTGGTGGCTGGATTATATCAATTTCACATCACATACAAATTATTTTGTCGCTTACCAGTTTATATAACTCCAGTGCAACTCCATTATCATTTTGTGATAAACGAGTAAGAGGATTCTGGAGGGGTTGCCCCAAAGGTGGTAGGTTATAATCCTGTATTTTCAAGGAATTGAAACATTGGTAAGTGGAAAAGAAGAACTGATAAAAGTGGTTGATAAAGAAGAGAGCACATACCTTGAAATAGGAGCGAATGAAGATGGAGAATGGATAATTGTTTATATCAGGAGGAAGTGACAAGACACACTGGGTCTTGACTTGAGGTGGAGATACCTCTGTGATCCCTTCCCCTTCTGCCTGGGACCTTGCTGTGAGATAATAAAATATCATAATACTAACTTTAGAAACAGATAATACAAAAAGAAAATGTACTTAATAACACATGATAACTTTACAAAGGCATACTGCTGCCTAAAGGCACCAAAACTATAATGTATTAATATAATTGTGCCTATACTGTTGGTGACAAATATCAGATTAATTAGTTATACTGATCCTTTGAATTAACATTGAGGAAAATTTGCTGAAATACAAATACTTGTCTTTTCTTCAATCTTACTGTTACTATACATAATTTAAAATGTCAAATCTTGATTTTTTAATTCCATTTTAGACAACTGTATGCTTAAAGGGAACCTGTCATGTTGAAAATGGTAACTGATCTGCAGGAAGGTTAATATAGAGCAGTGTAACTTGTATTTTATTAATTGAAATCTCTGCTGTATGTACTGCAGGTGAAATAATAAGTACTGAACATGCCTAATTTTCTAAGCAAATATTTTTATAAATGTGCTATTGACTTGGAATTCCCACTAGATGTCAGTAACAACTCCTCCAATCCCCGCAGGCAACGAAATCAAACTATAGATGTCCATAAATTAAGTTATGTGGAATAAAGAGAAATGACACAGGGAAAAAGTTTTGAACACACTTACTGAAATGTATTTAATACTGTGAGGACACAGCATTTCTTCTCAATTACGGCAGATGTAAATTCAGTAGGCCAAGCGACATAGGCTATTGTCTGAATGTTGACTAGTGACTTTATGTGTTTCTTTCTTTGGTTGGTCAAGAACCATGGACTATTGTCATATTGTCTGACTGTTGACATTTGAGTTGGTGTTTGTTTAAACTTATTGTCTGTTATTTCTGGAGAACTGGGACACAGGGTCATGGAACAATAGATGTGTGTTAATATGTTGATTACACATTATAGCAGGCTAGCTAGTTTGTTGACCTGCAAAACGGAAAAGGACGAAGTATACAGATTGATTAATTACTAAAACAATGAGAGTTAAACTCACTCCTGTGGATGATGACCAGAGCCACAGATGTGGGTATGAAAAGCAAGTAAAATCAGAGAGACTTAACAAAATAACAGCCAGGAACATTCTACAGGATGTCAACTTAGGGAATACGGCCCAAGCTGGAAGAGCACAGATCTGCACTATTGACCATCTCTGAACACTCAGAGACGTCTTGAAGAATCCACGTTAGGACAATCAGGTCACCTGGCCACATACCTCACTACTCTCGGTCACCTTCCTAAGCTTGTTATTGCCTTCTCTCTGTGGGTGCCCATCAAAAGCTGGGTGCCACTGGTGGGGTAGTTAGCCCTGGAAGCTCCGGGGTTGTAGCGCTCTATTCCAGGCGAGTCAGTGGAAGGGTGAGACTTTGTAATTTTGCACCATCTTAGCTATTTTGCTGGGAATGTTTTATATGTTATTGTCTGCTTTGTGGTTCAATAAATTATTGTCACATTGTTTTACCCTCATGCTGTGTTGTCTGAGTAGTACTATGCCCACGGGAAAAGAGAGCGTGCATTCAGTGGGATGACCCCAGGTCCATGCCGTCTTGGACCAGCAGATGCGGAGCACCTACTAACCCCCCATGTCTCCACATATACTTTGTACAAAAGCCTTTGTTGATGATGACAGTTGATGATGACAGTTTCAACTAGCCCAATTATTAAGGGCAAACTCGGCCAATGGCAAGAAAGCCACCCAATCATCCTGATCAGCAGACACAAAGTTTCATCAAGGAACCAACAGGATCCCTCTGAGACAAAACGGCCCCTGCCCCAATCTCAGAAGCGTCAACCTCAACCTGAAACGGAAGAGAAACATCTGGTTGACGCAACACCGGGGCAGAGGTAAATCGGCGTTTAAGCTCCTGAAAGGCAGAGACAGCCGCAGAGGACCAATTCGTCACATCAGCGCCTTTCTTCGTCAAATCGGTCAAGGGTAGTGTTGAGCATTCCGATACCGCAAGTATCGGGTATCGGCCGATACTTGCGGTATCGGAATTCCGATACCGAGATCCGATACTTTTGTGGTATCGGGAATCGGAATCGGAAGTTCCCAGTGTCTGGTTCCCAGGGTCTGAAGGAGAGGAAACTCTCCTTCAGGCCCTGGGATCCATATCCATGTAAAAAAGAAAGAATTAAAATAAAAAATAGGGATATACTCACCCTCTGATGCGCCCTGGTAGTAACCGGCAGCCTGCTTTGTTTAAAATGAGCGCGTTCAGCACCTTCCATGACGTCACGGCTTCTGATTGGTCGCGTGCCGCTCATGTGACCGCCACGCGACCAATCACAAGCCGCGACGTCATCCCTCAGGTCCTAAATTAACTTCTAGGAATTTAGGACCTGAGGGATGATGTCACGGCTTCTGGTTGGTCGCGTGGCGGTCACATGAGTGGCACGCGACCAATCAGAAGCCGTGACGTCATGGAAGGTACTGAACGCGCTCATTTTAAGCAAAGAAGGCTGCCGGTTCACAGCGGTAAGGTCCAGGCTGCGTCGGAGAGGTGAGTATATCAATATTTTTTATTTTAATTCTTTATTTTACACATTCATATGGATCCCAGGGCCTGAAGGAGAGTTTCCTCTCCTTCAGACCCTGGAACCATCAGGGATACCTTCCAATACTTGAGTCCCATTGACTTGTATTGGTATCGGGTATCGGTATCGGCGAGATCCGATACTTTGCCGGTATCGGCCGATACTTTCCGATACCGATACTTTCAAGTATCGGACGGTATCGCTCAACACTAGTCAAGGGTTTAACCACACTGGAGAAGTTAGCAATGAAACGGCGATAAAAATTAGCAAAGCCCAAAAATTTCTGAAAGCTCTTCACAGATGTGGGTTGAATCCAATCATGAATGGCCTGAACCTTAACCGGATCCATCTCTATAGATGAGTGAGAAAAAATAAAGCCCAAAAAATAAACCTTCTGCACTCCAAAGAGACACTTAGACCCCTTCACAAACAAAGCATTATCACGAAGGATCTGAATTACCATCCTGACCTGTTTCACATGAGACTTCCAATCATCGGAAAAAATTAAAATGTCATCCAAATATACAATCATGAATTTATCAAGATAAGTCCGGAAGATATCGTGCACGAAGGACTGAAAAACAGATGGAACATTAGAGAGCCCGAATGGCATAACAAGGTATTCAAAATGGCCTTCGGGCGTATTAAACGCAGTTTTCCATTCATCACCCTGCTTAATACGAACAAGATGATATGCCCCCCGAAGGTCAATCTTAGTAAACCAACTAGCCCCCTTAATCCTAGCAAACAAATCGGAAAGCAGAGGTAAAGGGTATTGAAACTTGACCGTGATCTTATTCAAGAGGCGATAATCAATACAGGGTCTCAAGGAGCCATCCTTCTTAGCAACAAAAAAAAATCCTGCTCCCAACGGTGAAGAAGATGGCCGAATATGTCCTTTCTCCAAAGACTCCTTAACATAACTCCGCATGGCGGTATGTTCAGGCACAGACAGGTTGAAAAGTCGGCCGTTAGGAAACCTACAGCCTGGAATCAAGTCAATCGCACAATCACAGTCCCTATGCGGTGGAAAGGAACTGGACTTGGGCTCATCGAATACATCCTGAAAATCAGACAAAAACTCTGGAATTTCAGAAGTGGAAGAAGAGGAGATTGACATCAAAGGAACATCATTATGAACCCCCTGACATCCCCAACTAGTCACAGACATAGACTTCCAATCCAACACAGGATTATGTGCCTGCAACCACGGAAAACCCAGCACGATAGCATCATGTAAATTACGCAACACCAGAAATCGACAATCTTCCTGATGGGCTGGCGCCATGCACATGGTCACCTGTGTCCAGAACTGGGGCTTATTTTTAGCCAAAGGTGTAGCATCAATGCCCCTTAAAGGAATAGGGTTCTGCAAAGACTGCAAGGGAAAACCACAACGCCTGGCAAACTCAAAGTCCATTAAGTTCAAGGCGGCGCCTGAATCCACAAATGCCATGACAGAAAATGATGATAATGAGCAGATCAAGGACACAGATAATAAAAATTTAGGTTGTACAGTACTGATGGTAAATGAACTAGCGATCCTCTTTGTACGCCTAGGGCAGACTGAAATGACACGAGAAGCATCGCCACAATAAAAACACAACCTATTCAGACGTCTGAATCCCTGTTGTTCCGTTCTAGACAGAATCCTATCACACTGCATTGACTCAGGCATCTGCTCTGAGGACAACGCCACAGCGCGCACAGTTCTGCGCTCCCGCAAACGCCGATCAATCTGAATGGCCAGAGACATAGAATCACTCAGACTGAAAGGCGTGGGAAACCCCACCATAACATCTTTAACGGATTCAGAAAGACCCTTTCTGAAAATTGCCGCCAAAGCATCATCATTCCATTTAGTCAACACAGACCATTTTCTAAATTTCTGACAATACAATTCTGCCGCTTCTTGACCCTGAGACAGGACCAGCAAAGTCTTCTCCGCTTGATCCACAGAATTTGGTTCATCATATAATAATCCTAAAGCCTGACAAAAGGCGTCTACATTAAGCAAGGCCGGATTCCCAGATTCCAGGGAAAATGCCCAATCCTGAGGATCACCACGCAGCAGGGAGATGACAATTTTAACCCGCTGAATGGAATCACCAGAGGATCGAGGGCTCAGAGCAAAAAACAGTTTACAGTTGTTTTTAAAACTCAAAAATTTGGACCTGTCCCCAAAAAACAAATCAGGAGTAGGAATCTTAGGCTCTAAAACTGGAGTCTGAACAATATAATCAGAAATACCCTGTACCCTAGCAGCAAGCTGGTCTACACGAGAAGCTAATCCCTGAACATCCATGCTAGCACAAGACTCCTCAGCCACCCAGAGAAAAAGAGGGAAGAAAAGACAAAGCAGGCTACAGAAAAAAATGGCTCTTTCTTCCCTTCTTCTGAGATGCATTTAACTCATTGTTGGCCAGTTGTACTGTTATGATCCGGTGACCTTGGAGCCGCATGAGACTTTCTCAGGAGTAGGTGGAACCTGTACTGACCGCAAACCCTAAGGCTTCTTTCACACTAGCGTCGGGCTCGGCCCGTCGCGGTGCGTCGGGCCGAGGTCCCCGACGCTAGCGTTGTCTCCGCCGCACAACGGGTGCAGCGGATGCATTTTTCCAGCGCATCCGCTGCCCCATTGTGAGGTGCGGGGAAGCGCGGGGAGGTGGGAGCGGAGTTCCGGCCGCGCATGCGCGGTTGGAAAAAGCGGACCGTCGTTAGCAAAAAACGTTACATGTAGCGTTTTTTGCTCCCGACGGTCCGCCACAGCACGGTGCAACCGTCGAACGACGGTTGCAACGTGTGGCAATGCGTCGCAAATGCGTCGCTAATGTTAGTCAATGCAGAAAAAACGCATCCTGCAAGCACTTTTGCAGGATGCGTTTTTTTGGCAAAACGACGCATTTGCGACGTATTGCAGTTAACGCTAGTGTGAAAGTAGCCTAAACTGTCACCGCAACTAGAAGTAGCCGTGGGGTGTACCTAACACATCCTAGACACCTCGACACAGCCGGAGGACTAAATACCCCTATAGATGGAAATGGGAATTCTATCTTGCCTCAGAGCAGAACCCCAAAGGATAGGCAGCCCCCCACAAATATTGACTGTGAGTATTAGAGGAGAGACACACGTAGGCAGAAATCAGGATTTAGCAAAAGAGGCCACGCTAGCTAAATAGGAAAGGATAGGACAGAATACTAAGCAGTCAGTATTAAAACCCTAAAAATATCCACAGCAGACAATACAAAAATTCCACCATCTAACTAAAGACATGGAATGTAAATCTGCATCTCCTGAGAATCCAACTAGACTGAAATATCCAAACACAGTCTAAGCTGGACAAGAAAAAACATTGAATAGTACTGAATTGTAAAGCACACAGCATGTGTGCTGTAGAAACAAAACCAGACACTTATCTTTGCTGATTTGGCAGCAGGGCTGGAGGAACCAGACAGAGATGCAAAACCTCCAAGAACAATGGACAACTGGCAAGGGCTAATGAATCCTGCACACCTAAATATCCCAGTCAGAGCTGCAACCAGCAGGGACACCTCCCCAGGATTGCAACCCAGGGACAACGGCATTACTACCAACAACCACCGGAGGGAACCCAAGAGCAGAATTCACAACAGCTTTCCACAGGTTGTCATTGACTCTTAGGCATCTTTTTTGATAATTCTTTTCACTCTTCTGTCTGAAATATTCCTGAGAGCACCTAGTCATTGCTGGTTTATGGTGAAATGCTGTTCTTTCCACTTCCAGGTTATGGTCCCAAGAGTGCTCACTGGAACCATCAGTAGTTTAGAAATTCCTCTATAACCAATTTCATGAGTATGTTTTACAACAATAAGTTCGCGAAGGTCTTGAGACAGCTCACTGGTTTTAACCATCATGAGATGATTCTTGTGCGGCACCTTGGTAATGAGATACCTTTTTATAGGTCATCAGCTGAACCAGCTGATATTATTTTTCACTAAATGACAGGATTACTTTCTAACTACTGATAGATTTCAGCTGGTGTCATAATTTTTTCACTGCTTTTTGCACCTCTCTTTCTTCATGCGTTCAATACTTTTCCCTGTGTAATTTCTCATTATTACACATAATTTAATATATGGACATTTATTGTTTTATTTCTTTGTCTGTGTGGATTGGATGGGCTGTTGCCGACATCTGGTGAGTGACAATTTCAGGTCAAGAGCATTTTTACAAACATATTTACTTAGAAAATTGGTGATGTGTTCAAAAAATATTTCACCCACTGAATATAAGTACAGTGGGCAGTCCTACTGATTGATAGTCTTTCCTGTATAGCTGTGCACATAGAGATACAAGGGATGTTCAATAAGTTATCTAACCTAGGATGTTCTGTCAGTGTCAGAGAGCTGAGCTTTTCTGTGCCTGTTGAGATATGTCTGGACATGCAACAGACACAGTAAAAGGTCAATCTGATGAAAGCCCTGGAAGTGATAGGACGACAGTACGGTGCAGCTCTACAAAGAAAGTGAGGGATTTGGAGCTTAGTTCCATTAGATCCATGTTTAAATTCTTTACAGCAAAACAAAAGCCTAAAGAAATCCATGAAAGAATGATTGCTGTACATGGTAATGATGAACCTTCCTACAACTAAGTAAAGTTTTGGGCCAAGCAGTTTAGATGGGATAGGAAATCAATTGAAGATAGCCCCCTTTCAGGGTGACCTGTCAAATCCTCAGAGGAACTGTAAGTGGAGACCACAATTTTAGAATATTGTCAGGTCAAAGTCAGTGATAAAGCTCATGAAATAGGCATTACAGTTTTTATGATATCAAAGGTCCTTTCTTGTTGCGTGCCATGAATGTTGATGCCTGAGCAAAAAACATGTCACCAGAAATTTTGTTAAGACAATTTAGACATGCTTAGAGAAAATCCATCAGACTTTTCGAATCATTACGGGTGATCAAACATGTGCCCACTACAATTGTCTTGAGACCAAATAAGAGTTCATGCAATGGAGGCACAAGGAATCACCAACTCCAAAGAAATTTTGTATCCAGTAGTCAACTAGAAAGATCATCGCAACAGTTTTTGGGATATAGAAGTGTTTTATTACAAGAATTCGTATCACACGAGACCACAATTACTGGAGATGCCTATGCTTCAACAATAAAGGTAGTACGTGAGGCAATCAAAGAGAAATGTCATGGGAAGTTGTTGGCACGTGTGTTGCTACTTTCTGTGTGGGCAATGATTTCCTCATGATGATGCAGTCAAAGAGGCAGTGACAAGTTCTTGCAGCAGCAAGAAGTCTCTTTTCTATTCTGAGGTTATCATTGGCGGCGAAGTGGAATAAGTTGATGAAGTTAAGGGGGATTACATTGAAAAGTAGTAGGTTCAGTTTTCTCAGAAAATTTAGTTTAGTTCAGGTAGATAAATTATTGAAACCCCTCGTAGCTGACAATCACTTAGTAAGACTGCCCAGTGGACTCATAGGCATATGGTCACCAGTGATTTCAATGAATAAAATACCAGTTATAATGAATCTTTTCCAACAAATCTATATATAATTCTGCTCTGCTTCTCCTTCTCTATATCATGCTGTCCAGAGATTGGAGTACATGAACAACAAAGGTTTCCTTTAATTTTTTTGTATAGGTAGAAAAAAATAAACAATTGAATAGCTCTAAAAAGTTTGAAGGTAAGAAAATAAAACAAAAATGCCCATATTGCGTATGCAGCAGCTAAATCTCCTTCTCTCCAACCAGAAGCCAAGTCTCAGAACGAACCGATCATCCAATCAGTAATCTGTAAACAGATTCCTTCCCTTCTAATCAATATATCTGAAGCTGTAAAGTAAAATGTTGTGCTTACCCTGGGCAGAGTTCAAAACAGAAGCTAGCTCAGCAGGCACATCCAATGCTGACAGGTCCTTTAAAAAAAAAAGAAGTAACATACAGTGACTGTGCTGCCGGATTGTAAAATGTTTCATATTTTTTTTTATAATAAACATTGGGGAATATTTATCAAAAAATAATTTTATCACTTAGGACAAAGTACAGATTCAGAGCACCATGAGAAGACTGCCTCCATGCTATGAATGTCCTTATCCTTGTCCATTGAATTTGAGTTACAGGACAAAAGCTTTAAACAGTATATCCTTGACATTTTACAGCTGGACTTAATGTTCTAGAGTCATCCACAAACTAAAGATATGACTATCCAGGAGAGATAAACAATATATGATGGGTGTAGTTTCCTTCTGATGTCATGATTGACACATACCATACATACATTATAAGCAGTAACAATAGTGCAGTTTCAATATACACAAAGATTTTGCATAGGCAGTTCTCTCCATAATATAATTATTTTTGTGCTATATTTTAAAGGGAACCTGTCAGCAGGATTGGGCACAGTAACCTACACACAGTGTCAGGTCGGCACTGTTATGCTGACTAACATGATACCTTGGTTGATGAAATCTGTCTTGTGGTTGTTGCGTAATCTTTATTTTCAGTTTTGGGTTAATGATATGCTCGTGTCCCAGGTCGGCCTGTGTGTTTGTGTGTGTGTGTGTGGGGGGGGGGGGGGTCTTTATGTGGTGCTCTGATTAGGTATTTATAATGCAGACTGCTGACATGTTACTGATCCCTCACTGTCTGCCCCCTAACATAATGAATATTATATGTACAATACATACTGAAAAAACCCTTCTGCAGGCAACCGTTAGCCGTGGTACCTGTGCTGCTGCATAGTCGCATGTGTACTGTGTTTATAATTAGGCTGTGTGCACATTTTGCTGATTTTTTGCTTTTTTGTGTGTTTTTTTCGCTATAAAAACGCTATAAAATCACAAAAAAACAGCAAACATTAAGCATCCCATCATTTAGAATGAATTCCACAATTTTTGTGCACATGATGCATTTTTTTTCCGTGAAAAAAACGCATTGCGGTAAAAAACGCAGCATGTTCATTTTGCGCTTTTTTGCGGATTTCCCACTATAAAATGCATTGGGAAATGTCTGGAAAAAAAGGCACCAAAAACGCGGTAAAAATGCGAAAAAAACGCATGCAGATTTTTTGCAGATTTCTTGCAGAAAATTTCAGTTTTTTCTCAGGAATTTTCTGCAATATATCCTGAACGTGTGCACATAGCCTTAATGTGGTTGAGGTTATCCTGATATATATATAAAAAAAACATTTGAAAATGCCGCCTACTGCATTTGCACAGTATCAGCTATTGCTGTATATAGAGGTGATCCAATAGCTGCTATTGCGCAGGCGGCACCATCTTGCTAGAGAACAAAAAAATGTTCTCCTCCAAGATGGTGCCGCTGAACCTGCGCAGTAGCAGGTAACGACGATCGCTGAGAGCTGCTATTGTGCAGCCAGCGCCATCTTGGAGAAGGAAATTTTTTTCTATAGCAAGATGGCGCCTGCACTATAGCAGCTATCAGATCACCTCTATATACACCGATAGCTGTTACTGCGCAAGTACAGTGGGCGGCATTTTCAAATGGATTTATATATATATATATATATATATATATATATATATATATATATACTAGATGGTGGCCCGATTCTAACACATCGGGTATTCTAGAATATGTATTTATGTATGTATATAGCAGCCGCATAGTATATAGCACAGGCCATGTAGTATATAGGAGCCATGTAGTATATAGCAGACAAATACTACGTGGCCTGTGCTATATATTATGTGGCTGCTATATACTGTACATACATACATATTATAGAATACCCAATGCGTTAATACAGGCTACGCAATATATAACAGTGGCCACGCAGTATATAACACAGCCCAAACAGTATATAACACAGCCCACGTACTATATAACACAGCCCATGCAGTATATAGCAGCCATACATTATATAACACTGGCCACATAATATATAGCACAGCCCAAGCAGTACATAGCAGCCACACAGTATATAACACAGGCGACGTAGTATATAACACTGGCCACGTAATATATAGCATAGCCCATGCAGTACATAACACAGCCCACATAGTATGTAACACTGGCCAGGTAGTATATAGCAGCCACGCGGTATCTAACACAGCCCACGCAGTATACAGCAGTGTGGGCACCATATCCCTGTTAAAAAAATAATTAAAATAAAAAATACATGTAGTTATATACTCACCCCCTGGAATCCAGCGAAGCTCCGGAGATACGCGCGCGGCTGCCATCATCTTCCGTTCCCAGGATACATTGTGAAATTACCCAGATGACTTAGCAGTCTCGCGAGACCGCTAAGTCTTCTGGGTAATTTTGCGATGCATCTCTGGGAACAAAAGATGGCAGCAGGCGCAAGCGCATCGTCGGACGACGGAGGGTGAGAATGGCAGGTTTTTTTTTTTATTATTATTTTTAACATTAGATCTTTTTACTATTGATGCCGCATAGGCAGCATCAATAGTAAAAAGTTGGGGACACACAGGGTTAATAGTAGCGGTAACGGAGTGCGCTACCCGTGGCATAACGCGATCCGTTACCGCCGGAATTAACCCTGTGTGAGCGGTGACTGGAGGGGAGTATGCGGGCGCCAGGCACTGACTGCAGGGAGGAAAGAGCGGCCATTTTGCCGCCGGACTGTGCCTGTTGCTGATTGGTCGTGGCTGTTTTGCCGCGACCAATCAGCGACTTGGATTTCCATGACAGACAGAGGCCGCGACCAATGAATATCCGTGACAGACAGACAGAAGGACAGATGGAAGTGACCCTTAGACAATTATATAGTAGATATCAGGATAACCTCAGCCACATTAATTATATACACAGTACACATGCGACTATGCTGCAGCGCAGGTTTTTTTTCAGTATGTACATTTAATATTCATTATGTAAACTAGGGAGCAGGTCAGTGAGGGATCAGTGACCTGTCAACAGTCTGCATTATGAATACCTAATCAGAACACCACATGAGGACTCCCCCACAGCCCCGCCCCGAAGCACGAGCATATCATTAACTAAAAACTGAAAATAAAGATTAAACAACAACCACAAGACAGATTTCATCAAAGTATCATGTTAATAAGTATAGTGGCACCGACCTGTCACTGTCTGTAGGTTATTGAGCACAATCGTGCTGACAGGTTCCCTTTAAAGGGAATCTGTCACCCCCTGGGACACTTTTAAGCTATCACTATGGGCATACAGATGATAGAATGGTTAAAATAGTCCTACCTGTATGCCTCAAAGCTGCTGTCTTGTTGCTGAGAAATAGACTTTTAATGTTTTATGTTAATTTGTTCTTCCATGCTTTGGAGCGTGCGGTGCCTGGAAGAAAACTCTGCTTCTGGTGTTAATTTGCCTACCGCCCCCCTGCCATGCATGTCACAGTGCCATGTGACATGCAGTTGTAGCCCTGGAGCCCCACACAAGCCCTGCACTTGCGCAATTATACTTACCTTTTACACCCTGCTATGGGTATTGGCTCCATTGCTCTTCTGTGCAGGCAAGTCACTGCTACTGAAGTAGCAGTGTTTACCCACGCCTGAGCTGAAGAATGTTGAAGACACTGCCCATAGAGGGTGGAAAAGGTAAGAATAATCATGCAAATGCAGTGTGCAGCCGTGAGATTCCATTGACATGCATAGGAGGGGGTGGTATGCAAATTAACACCAGAGGCAGGGTTTTCTTCCAGGCACCGGATGCCCCAAAACCTAGAATTAATTAACATAAAACATTACCAGCCTATTTCTCAACAGCAAGACAGTAGCTATGAGGCATACAGGTAGGACTATTTTAACCATTTTATCACCTGTATGCCCATAGTAATAGCTTAAAAATGTCCCAGGGTGTGACAAATTCTCTTTAAAGAAAGTACCGTATATACTCGAGTATAAGCCGACCCGAGTATAAGCTGAGACCTCTAATTTTGCCACAAAAAATTGGGAAAACTTAATGACTCGAGTATAAGCCTAGGGTGGGAAATGCAGCAGCTACTGGTAAATTTCAAAAATAAAAATAGATACCATTAAAAGTAAAATTAATTGAGACATCAGTAGGTTAAGTGTTTTTGAATATCAATATTGAATCAGGAGCCCCATATAATCCTGCATAAAGTTCATGATGGGCCCCATAAGATGCTCCATACAAAATACACCCCATATAATGCTTCATAAAGTTCATGATGGGCCCCATAAGATGCTCCATAATAAAATATGCCCCATATAATGCTGCACAAATTTTGATTATGGCCCCATAAGATGCTCCATAATAAAATATGCCCCATATAATGCTGCACAAATTTTGATTATGGCCCCATAAGATGCTCCATAGAAACATTTGCCCCATATAATGCTGCATAAAGGTTGATTATGGCCCCATAAGATGCTCCATAGAAACATTTGCCCCATATAATGCTGCACAAAGGTTGATTATGGCCCCATAAGAAGCTCCATAGAAACATTTGCCCCATACAATGCTGCATAAAGGTTGATTATGGCCCCATAAGAAGCTCCATAGAAAATGTGCCCCATATAATGCTGCACAAAAGTTGATTATGGCCCCATAAGGTGCTCCATAGAAATATTTGCCCCATATAATGCTGCACAAAGGTTGATTATGGCCCCATAAGATGCTCCATAGAAACATTTGCCACATATAATGCTGCATAAAGGTTGATTATGGCCCCATAAGATGCTCCATAGAAACATTTGCCCCATATAATGCTGCATAAAGGTTGATTATGGCCCCATAAGATGCTCCATAGAAACATTTGCCCCATATAATGCTGCATAAAGGTTGATTATGGCCCCATAAGGTGCTCCATAGAAACATTTGCCCCATATAATGCTGCATAAAGGTTGATTATGGCCCCATAAGATGCTCCATAGAAACATTTGCCCCATATAATGCTGCATAAAGGTTGATTATGGCCCCATAAGATGCTCCATAGAAACATTTGCCCCATACAATGCTGCATAAAGGTTGATTATGGCCCCATAAGATGCTCCATAGAAACATTTGCCCCATATAATGCTGCACAAAGGTTGATTATGGCCCCTTAAGATGCTCCATAGAAACATTTGCCCCATACAATGCTGCACAAAGGTTGATTATGGCCCCATAAGATGCTCCATAGAAACATTTGCCCCATACAATGCTGCATAAAGGTTGATTATGGCCCCATAAGATGCTCCATAGAAACATTTGCCCCATATAATGCTGCACAAAGGTTGATTATGGCCCCTTAAGATGCTCCATAGAAACATTTGCCCCATACAATGCTGCATAAAGGTTGATTATGGCCCCATAAGATACTCCATAGAAAATGTGCCTTATATAATGCTGCACAAAGGTTGATTATGGCCCCATAAGATTCTCCATAGAAATATTTGCCCCATATAATGCTGCATAAAGGCTGATTATGGCCTCATAAGATGCTCCATAGAAAATATGCCTCATGTAATGCTGCATAAACATTGATTATGGCCCCATAAGATGCTCCATAGAAACATTTGCCCCATGTGCTGCTGCTGCGATAAAGAAAAAAGACATACTCACCTCTTGTCCTGAGCAGGCGGGGACACCGGCACTTGCGATAATCACCTGTCCCCGTTCCACTGCCGGGCTCCATCTTCCGCATCCTCTGCAGTGACTGTTCAGGCAGAGGGCGGCGCGCCCACACTAAACGCATCATCGCGCCCTCTGACCTGAACGTCACAGCCAGAGGATGCGGAAGATGGAGCCAGGCAATGGAACGGGGACAGGTGAATATCGGAATGCTCAAGAAAAAAAAACCAAAAAGAACAAATGTATTTGGATCCTAGACACCAACAAGACCCAGAGAGAACAAGGATCTCTAAAATATAACTTTTAATCCATAAAGTTAAAAACAATTATTCCAAATTTGGAGACATTGCCACCAGGGCCGGACTGGCCATGGGGGAATCCTGGCAAATGCCAGAAGGGCCAGTGCCAGGAGTGGGATGCTGCCGCTATCAGCGGCGCCAGGGCCGACTCCTCCCGCCAGCGCCGACTCAACCCCCCAATCGCCAGCCCCGCCCTGCATTCAACTATATGGGCATCTATGACGCCGGTACAGTTGAATGCAATGATGGAGTAGAGAGCGTCCACTCTCGCTCCCTCTCCCATCATTCCCCGCTCTGCCTCGCTCTGACGCTGCAAGTGTGCGATGACATCATCGCGCACCTGCTGTGTTGCCGGACAGACTGCAGCTGCTGAGACCAGAGCCGGTAGCTTCGCGGGGCATGAGGAGAGGTGAGGAGAGTGTTTTTTTTTTATTATATCAATGAGTGATAACTGGATTGTGGGGCAATTAGGGGGGCTGTATTACATTCTATGGGGGCTGGCTGCATTACATTCTATGGGGGCTGTGCTGTATTACATTCTATTGGAGGGGGCTTTATTGCATTCTATGGGGGCTGGCTGCATTACATTCTATTGGGGGGCTTTATTACATTCTATGGGGGCTGGCTGCATTACATTCTATGGGGGCTGTGCTGTATTACATTCTATTGGGGGGCTGCATTACATTCTATGGAGGCTGGCTGCATTACATTCTATGGGGGCTGGCTGCATTACATTCTATGAGGGCTGGCGGCATTACATTCTATGGGGGCTGTGCTGTATTACATTTTATGGGGGCTGGCTGTGCTGTATTACATTCTATGGGGGCTGGGCTGTATTACATTCTATGGGGGCTGTGCTGTATTACATTCTAAGGGGGGCTGTATTACATTCTTGGGGGCTACATTATATTCCAATGGGGGTTGTATTATATTCTGTGGGGAGGTGGGCTGTATTACATTCTATGGGGTGATGTATTATATTCTATGGAGGGCTTTATTATATTCTATGGGGGGCTGTATTACATTCTATGGGGGGCTGTATTACATTCTCTGGTTCTCTGAGGTCTACATTATATTCTATGGGGGGCTGTATCATATTCTATGAGGGGTGATTGCATCATACTCTGAGAGGGCTACATTATATTCTATGGGGAGCTGCATTATACTATATGAGGAGGGCTGCATTGTGTTCTGTGGAGGAGCTACATTATATTCTATGTTGGGCTGCATTATGCTCTATGAGGGGCTACCATATATATGCAGGGGCTGCATTATACTATATGAGGGGGCTGCATTACATTCTCTGGGGGGTTACATTATACTCAGGGGGCTACAATATATTCTGTGGGGTGGCTTCGCAGGGAGATGAGGCAAGGATGATGACAGTTGTAGTTAGCACCCGACGCCTGGGAATAGCACTAACTCTACTGCTTTTCCCAGCCGCCAAAGCATTTAATTCTGGTATGTGTAATGATTTTTAGGGTTGATGTCAGCTGCGTAATATCAGCTGCTATCAATCCCTGGTGTAAGTAATGGAGAAGTGTCTATCAGACACCCCCACTACTAGCCCAGACCAGGCGAGACCCAGCAACTCTGAAGAGCGCTGACAGTAGTAACAGTACCACTCTTCACAGTCACCGAGCTCAGCGCAAGACCCGGAATATCTGAAGAGCGGTGACATTACTGATGTCTCGTGCTGCGTAGCAGAACCAAAAGTGGCTGTAGGCAAGGTTTATGTAGCATCAGAATGAGGTTCCATAGCCTTTGGTCGTCTCAATCCCTTCATTATCTACGAGATCCAGTTATGTAGGTAAAGTAGCGGCTTTTCTTGGTACTGCAAGTAAAAGCAATAAATAGGACTGAGCTGTAATGCTGGATACAGCTGTGATTATAGGTTATATAGTCGTGTTACACTCCCCTCACTTCTTGTAACCTACAAGTTTACAAAGATATTATACAGTCACCATGTGACAAGTGGGCCTGTGTAACTTCACATGCCAGGGCTGAATTAAAGTCCCAGTATGGCCCTGATTGCCACACATGGGGTTACCATAGGGAAAACAATATATTTAGATGTATACTATTAGGCCCTACAGGTCCACTAATGCTGGCCCCTGCCTGACTGTGGAGGTTGACACCCTAAGTTTCAGCGGTAGGCGCCCCCACTCAGCGGCGGCTTGCCCTTCTAACACTAGTCAATCCCTATGGTAAAAAATCGTGTCCCAATACACCCATTGCCCAAAATAATTAAAAAAAAAAACAAAAAAGCAAAGCAAAATTGGAGAAAAAAAAATTGAAAAAATTAGAAAAAACAACAAAACAAAAAAAAAACAAAATTTGTTTTTCTGCCCTTGTATATCCCTAATAGGATTCAAATATACAAATACAATCTGGGCAAGAAAATGTGTAAATGTCTAATTTGTGCAAATGTTAAAATACAAAAGGAGAAAACTCTGCTCCAGATGACTTATAGGTCATTCATACCCATCAACAAAATGTGTCTATTCATAATGGCAGTGTCCTTTCGTTTGCAACCATCATGGCCCAATGACCCTATATCCTT
This sequence comes from Ranitomeya variabilis, assembly GCF_051348905.1. Lineage (NCBI taxonomy): Eukaryota > Metazoa > Chordata > Amphibia > Anura > Dendrobatidae > Ranitomeya > Ranitomeya variabilis. Next base: position 471,363,704 of record NC_135235.1, on the reverse strand, counting down.
ATTCAGTACCAATAGGAAAAAAGACACCCACAATCAAAATGGGTAATAATCAAAGCAGAGAGAAAAGAAAAACCCACCGAGGCTACCAATCAGGCTTCCTACAGATAATCATTTAACTGTCAGTGTCCCACCATATATCGGAATGCTCACCTTCCCCCGTCATACTCACCTACTCCTGGCGCTATCCCTGGCAGCTTCTCACTGACAGATGGTCTCCAGGCGCCGGCAGCTTCTTCCTCTGTTCAGCGGTCACATTGTACCGCTCATTAAAGTAATGAATATGCGATCCACCCCTATGGGAGTGGGGTCGCGTCCATATTCATTACTTTAATGAGCGGTACCACCTGACCGCTGAACACAGGAAGAGCAGCGCGTGCCGGAGAAGCAGGGACATACAGAGACGCGCCGGGAGCAGGTGAGTATGATTTGACAGCTGCCGCTCCCCCTCCCCCGCCGCCCCCTGGGACAATGACTCGAGTATAAGCCGAGAGGGGCACTTTCAGCCTAAAAAAATGGGCTGAAAATCTCGGCTTATACTCGAGTATATACGGTAGTTTCAGGAAAAAAGCCTCACTATGATGTGTGTCCCCTTGATAAAGTGAAGAACAGCATTTGTGGTCCACACAAGTTATACCTTCTATATTTTTCACAGGATTCTAAAATCTATAAATAAAATAGACAAGGCACTCCTGGCATTTTTAGGTAGGTGCAAAAGTAGGATTCTGTCCCATAACCTGTAGCAAAGAAACTTGGCACTCAAAAATCTTGAAATTTGCTTTTAATTTGAGCACAAATATAACGCAAATTTCAAGATTTTTGAGCGCCAAGTTTTTAGGGTTCTAAAAACTATCATATTTATATATGAACATTATTACTACATAAACCTATAAATAACAAATGAGGAGCATATAATATTCTAAAAAGTGATTTTTGTCACAATTTTCTAAAATAATAAAAACAGTGCTTGACATAAAACTGGCATAACCAGACACAGCACTTAATGATCCAGTACATTAAAAATGAAAGCAATAGGCCTCCTTAAAATATAAATACTTAAGTCATATAAAGATGCAAGTAATAATAAGCAGAGCAGAAAAAAAGATGGGAAATTACTATTCAGTAAAGTAGTAAACAATCGCTAAATAAGCAACAATGAGACAAACCTTAAAGTGCCTGAGGTGTAATAATACCAACAGGTTCACTCACAGTAAAAAGTGATATACTGGCACAAAGTCCTAGTACCCCAAAGAACGATTCACCTTGCTTGGCGACCTCTGACAAAGCCTATGTCAATTATACTTTCACGTACTGTTTAAGTCATTTTTAAAATTGTAATAAGTAAAGCACTTATTAGAGTATTATACGCTCCACAATTTATATTTATGCTTATATATTGGACTCTTACTTTATATAGTAGTTGCTGGACAAATTTTGGGTTAAAAAATATTCTTACTACAAACGATTGCAATTTCCCTGTCTGTAGACTTTATACAGCTCTGGCAAAAATTTAGTGACCACCACATCAAATCCCTGTCATGGGCAGCCCAATCTCCAGACCTGAACCCCATTGAAAACCTCCGGAATGTAATCAAGAGGATGATGGATAGTCACAAGCCATCAAACGTAGAAGAACGGCTTACATTTTTGCGCTAGAAGCAGTGTGAAAGACTGGTGGAAAGCATGTCAAGACACATGAAAGCTGTGATTAAAAATCATGGTTATTCCACAAAATATTGATTTCTGAACTCTTCCGGAGTTAAAACATTAGTATTGTTGTTTCTAAATGATTATGAACTTGTTTTCTTTGCATTATTTGAGGTCTGAAAGCACTGTTGTTTTTTTTTTATTTTGACCATTTCTCCTTTTCAGAAAAAAAATACAAAATGTATTGCTTGGAAATTTGGAGACATGTTGTCAGAAGTTTATAGAATAAAAGAACAATTTACATTTTACTCAAAAATATACATATAAAGAGAAAAAATCAGACAAACTGAACATTTTGCAGTGGTCTTGTAATTTTTGTCAGAGCTGTATAGTAGTTGCTGCACAAATTTTGGGTTAAAAAATATTCTTACTACAAAATATTGCAATATCCTTGTCTGTAGATTAAATTTTGCTAACCTAAAAATGCTAAGATATTTTAATATATAATTGCTTTGATAACGTCTGTAAAATACTGTGAAAATTAATGACACTATATAAGCAAATAAATAAATAATAAAATGGTGAAAGCAAACATCATGGCACAGCATCATAGTCATGAATTACAACAGTTTCCTGATTCTCAGCTATGCAAGAAAGAAGTACCGTATGTTCCTGCACATTAGTCCTACACCCTACATTTGTGGCTGTCATAAAAGTAGGATTGGTCATAGTTTTTGGCTTAGTTCACATATCTGAGTAACCGGTCACATTCCAGATCATAAAGATCACAAAGCAGCATATGACCATAGGTCATACATATAAAAGATGCCACTGTAGAAGCGACCAAAGCTTGACCCTGGTATTGTCGACTGGGTAGTCTTTACGGTAAAACACCCCCACACATCTTCTTCCCAACCGTGACCCCCCAGCTATCATTCCTATACCCAATAAAAACACGACCACCTTAATTCTTTGGAATGATATAGGCCACAGTAGCCTTTTTCTTAAACATAAAACAATACATACATTGATACAAAGCAATAATAACATTTTAAAGGCTAGAAGGAGTCCTCGGAGCCCCAAGAATGTGGTGATTGACAACCCATACCGTGAACGTACATAACACCAACTTTTACTCCCAGCCGTTCAAAACCCTGGCTCGGGAGCACCAAAAACCCAAACAAGGGTTCACTGTTCACGGTAAAAAATCCCAGGAGATCCGACCACCCCTGCCGGAACTCCCCAACCACCATTCACCAGATTCAAAAGATACCAACACCAAAACAGAGGAGCCATAAGCCAAAATGGATCCCCAAAACCAATTTTTACCAACTCCCAGGACTCCCCCCAGCCGCCACGGCCACAATGACCCAAAGTAAAAAACGACCTTGCCATTGAAAGATCAAAAACTAACAGAACCCCCTTTTGAAAAACAGCAATAGGGCAGGAGGGCGGGACTGCTCACGATCCTCTAAGAGCGGGAAGTGTCTGATCCCACCCCCAAATTCCCATATAACCCTCAGGCCAGAACCTTCCCCCCCCCTCATTACCATACTACCTACCCCTCTCCCCCCATTGTCATGCAGGCCTTCGCCTACGCCGTGGGGGGAGGGGTACGGCTTGCTCCGGCCTTTTCTACAACAATGCTATAGTATTCTAAATTCATAAAATGTGGTGCTGTAGATGGCTTATTAGACCACGATCACATGTTGAGTATTTGGTGAGTTTTTCCCCTCAGTATTTTTAAGCCAAAACCAGGAGTGGGTGATAAATACAGAAGTGGTGACATGTTTTTATTATACTTTTACTCTGACTGTTCCTGGTTTTCCTTCCTGAGTTTTCACTACCTTCTATTTAGATAAAGAGAAAACACCAAGCAGTCCACACTAATGAAGCAATAGAAACTATCACACACAAAGTATTTGTTGCCCTTACAAAAGATCAATTAAAAAATGCATTGAATAGAGATATACATGTAGATGTCTGCCTCTCTTATGTTTCTCTGGAAATTGCTTCATACAGTGTCCCAGACAAAACTATTTATGGCGAAACTTGAGTTACAGAGCCACATGTGTATCTATTTAAACAAATTTTTTTATGGATCTTTTGTACGTACAGTTGAAATTAGAAGTCTACATACACTACATAAAAAGACATATATGCATGTTTTTCTCAATATGTGACATGAAATCTGAATAAACCTTTCCCATTTTAGGACAATTAGGATTACCATAATAATTAATATTTGACAAATGCCAGAGTAATGAGAGAGAGAGAATGTTTTAAGGCATTTTTATTACTTACTGCAAAGTCAAACATTTACATACACTGCCTTTAAACATTTCTGGACAGCCCATATGATGATGTCATGTGTTTGGATGCTTCTGATAGTTTTTTTTGCAACATCTGAGTTAATTCGAGACACACCAGTGGATGTATTTTAATGCACACCTGAAACACACTGCTTCTTTGTGCAGCATCATGGAAAAGGCTAAAAGAAATCAGCCAAGATATCAGGAAGAGAATTGTAGACTTGCACAAGTCTGGCTCATCATTGGGTACACCTTCAAGATACCTGAAGGTGTCTCGTTCATCTGTACAAACAATTATACGCAAGTACAAAGAAGATGGGAATGTCCAGCGATCATACTGCTCAGGAAGGAGACTGATTCTGTGTCCCAGAGATGAATGTGCTTTGGTCCGACATGTGCATATCAACCCAAGGACAAACGCAAAAGACATTGTGAATATGGTGACGGAAGCTGGTAAGATTGTGTCAATTTCCACAGTGAAACGAGTACTGAATCATCATGGGCTGAAGGGCCACTCTGCCAGGAAGAAGCCACTACACCAAAAGAAGCATAAAAAAGCCAGTTTTATGTTTGCAAATGCACACATGAACACAGACCTTAATTTTTGGAGACATGTCCTGTGGTCAGATGAAGCTAAAATTGAACACTTTTTGGGCATAATGACCATCGTTACATTTGGAGGAAAAATGGAGAAGCTTGGAAGCCTAAGAACACC